>NW_020947186.1:1219323-1426950 GCF_900497805.2 Vombatus ursinus
TAGATAGATAGATAGATAGATAGATAGATAGATAGATAGATAGATAGATAGATGGATGGATAGAGATATTATTTTCTCTCTTTCTCTCTCTGTCTCTGTCTCTCTATCTCTCTCTCTCTCGCTCGCTCTCTCGATAAGTGTATATGCACAGAGAAAATAGAAGGTAGCCTCAGAGGGAAAAGTGTCAGGAGCTGGGACGGGGGACCAGAAAAGGTCACTTGCAAATGGCCAGCCTTAATTTGAGTCCTGAGGGAAGCAAAGAGGAGGATATATAGGAGGTCAAACATTACAGAAAGTCACTGTTTTATATTGTCTGATATATAGTATGTTTTAAAATAAGTATTTGATGACTTAAAGGATGCTGATTAAATTAAGTCCAAATTATATTTTTAAAAAGAGATTATGGAATGCCTTAGGGTAAACTGAGGTTTAATACCTGTCATCTCTGGCCTTCCTAAAAAAATAAATATACGTAGCAATCAAGTCCTGTAGGTCAATGGGGAACATTGGACATTTTCCTCTTAGGCCATAGTATGATACCAGTTCAACAAGAGAGCAGTAGGTGCAATCATAATAGAAGGTAAATATCAGAGTGAGCAAACAAAAAAATGAATAACAAATGGGAGCCAAAACAGGCTGAGAAGATCAGGCATTTCCTTGGAGTTGGGTTTTGGGGTTGGAGGTTGGGAGGAGGAAGGTTAGGGTGTTGCTAAGTCAAAAATAGTTCCATCTCAGAGATATGAACCATTGCTCTTCTGGCTTCTTGCAGGAAGATCTTGGATTCCTAAGTGAGTTAGGGCTAAGCTGAGGGAAAATTCAGTTAAGTTGCTCAAGTCAATTCAGTTTGTCTAAAAGTTGCACTTTTAAACTGACTTTTTATTATTGTATCTTATTAATCTTTATAGCTCACTTATTTGAATCTAATTGACTCTTCCCCTTAGAACTGGCAGAGATGAGAATTTGGAGATAGTTCAATTGAATCTAACAGCTCTGGATAAAATAGAAATGATGCTTGCTAATTAATGCTAGAGTTCAAACCCTGTCTCTGCTACTAACCATCTGTGTGACTAGGCAAGCCACTTAAACTTTGAGCCTCAGTTTTCCTCATCTTTAAGGAAGGGGTCAGACTAAATGACCACTAAGGTCACTTTCAACCCTAAATCTTTTTTGATATGACCTTGGAGTCTAATGTACATCAGCCTAACAATTAGAAATAGGTCAGATTTCTCTTCAAGGCCAAGAGATGGATCAAGAAGAATCTATTTAGAAGAAAAAAGATAAGAAAAGAACATAAGGCTCGTGACAGCAAAAGCCACCTGAGGAGAGCCTTACCATTGAAAAATCAATTTAATGTTTTTAATTGAAAAAAATATTATATTATCGAAATTAATACTTTGGAGATTAGTTGGGGTTGGGCATGAGAAATGAGCATCAATAGCTTGTTCTCTGATCTATTTTAAAAGGAGCTAAAACTCTGCATACTCGTACATAAAGTTTTCATGGTGTTGATACTATCATTCTTATTTCCAAGGACTTTCCCTTGCTTGCACTCAAAAAAAAACAAGTCACCTACTCCAAAACAAAGCTAAAAAACACCATCTTGCTTCAGTTACAAATGTATTCTTACCTCGAGAATTGATGGCCCCTCAGGAATTTAACCTTGTTCAGTTAATTGTCATCAGGGCTAGGATCCTCGAGACCACAAGTTAAAAGATTATGATTTAGAATTAGTGACACCTGGAGGCCTCGGCAATGGCACCAATCCATACAGTGCTGAGACATCTCAAGGCTGCGGCTACAATTTAGGAAGGTGAGCCATTCTGCATTTTCAGAGGCCTGATCCTGTGCTTTCTTATTACATCAATAGTCCCCAGAACCTTTCTGGAGAATTATTTACACGGCAAATTTGAGTTGTAAAGATAGCATATTAACCTCTATGTTTCATCTCCTTTATTGGCTTTGTTGGTTTGTTTTAAGTAGACTTGTGATTTCTTCAGGGCATGGAATTATTGGTTTATATCAATGCAAAGCATTATTGGTATTAAAATGTTTCCTTGAACCCTTAGGGATTCTGTGATTTGCTCGTGGTTGCATGCCTAGTATGTGATAGAGGTTAGACTTGCTTCCCACTCTTCTGGCCTCAAAACAGGCCTCTATCTGGATTATGACATATTGCATCTCGGTAGCTTATGTAAAAGTAAATCTTTTGTTGTTGTTGTTTAGTCATTTCAGTTGTGTCTGACTCTTCATGACCCCATGTGGTTTTCTTGGCAAAAATACTAGAGTAGTTTCCCATATTTCTTTCTAGTTCATTTTATAGATGAGGAAACTGAGGCAAACAGGGTTAAGTGACTTGCCCAGTGTCACAGAGCTAGTAAGTGTCTGAGGCTGGATTTGAACTCAGGACTTCCTGACTCCAGTCCACTATGCCACCCTGATGCCATTTTTAAGGATTTCTACTATAAATAAATAGATAGACAAATAGATACAGGTAGATATATAGTTATACATATATGTATGTATGCATTCACATATAATACACACATATGCCTTTGAATTATCAGATGTCATTCAAATTCCAGCTCTGTCACTCTGTCACTAGCTGTTTAACCCTGGTCAAATAATTTCACTTCTCTGGGCCTCAGTTTTAGATAGATAGATAGATAAGTAGGTAGATAGATAGATAGATAGATATAGATATACCTATATATCTATATACATATGTGTGTATATATATAAATATAAAAGTATTTGTATACATACACACACACACACAGTCCTTGTCCTCAAGGAACTTCCTCTGCAGAAAAACAACATGTATAGATATGTTCATATGAAATATATTCATTTATCTCATGGCTTTCCACTTCTAAGTCCCAAAATCATACAGTCAGAGTTTAATTCTGGGAGTTGATGCCAGAATAACCATTCTTTGACTCATTATTCTTCCCACCATGAAGTTACTCAGGGAAATTTCTGAATATAGATCATGTCTAGATTTCCATTGATGTAGGTAAAAGGGGTCCCTAGATCCTTTCCAAGAACTCAAAGTAATAAATTCAGTTATTGGGAATAGGACAGATTTTATTACACCTGACAGAAAATAGATAAAACACAGAGGACTCAGAGAAGCCCATAAAGATATATAAAAAACTCATAAAAAATTTGTGGTAGCCTACAAGCAATTAATGAAATTCTATTCCCTGTATATCCTATTGTTACCACCTTGCTTGAGGTCCTATTGAGTCCAGATCAGTACAGACTTGTGTTATCCAAAAATACTCACAGAACTAGGAGAAAACAAAGTCAAGGACTTTTGTGTCCTAACTTTAGTGCCTCATTGCTCTTCTAGCTCTGGGAACAATGTATATCTTTTTCTTCTCTCTTAGAAAGACATATGTTAGAGGAAACTGCCATTCAGGGCTAGATTCTAGGACTCCTGACTTTGATGTTAACTGAGAGACGACTTCCATGGGAGGTAATGATTTGCAAGCTCTCCATTTGAATCATGTGGGAAAACATATATATTGGATCTTACTCATTTTTACCCCTCAAATCAGCCTTTTAAGTCCTATATTCATAGATTCTGTCATCCAAAATTTTCACTCTACCTTCTATATGCACATCTTCTATGAATTTGATAAGTATACTCTCTATAAATCCATTTAAGATATTCTGAACATTATAGTGTCAAAGTCAGATCTCTTGGAGAATTCATTCAGTACCACATTCCAGGTTGATATACATCCATTAATAACCAGAAACCTTACTTTATTTGTTCAACCAGTTCTGAATCTACTTCTCCACATTTTCATTTAGCCTACATTTCTTTTTCTTTTTCAAAGGATGCCATGAGAATTTGTCAGTAGTTTCATTGAATCCAACTCAGTCTTTGACAAGTCCCCTGATTTCCTAGTTTACTTAGCCTCTCTGAAAAGGAAATAAGTTTGATCTATCATAACAAGTTCTCGATGAACTCATGCTGACTTTTAGTGATTTAAATATGCAACATCATCCCTTTGTTCTATAAAATTCCAAGAAATTGAAGGGGCACTTCTCAGTCTATAATTATAAATAACTTTCCCCTTTTCCCTTTTCAAAAACTGGGACCACATTATCCTGCAACTAATAATATATTGCCTCTTGTTCACCATCATTTTCTAAGGTTCACTGATGAGACTCAGAATTATATTTTTCATTTCTTTCCATACCTTAGTGTATAGTATGCTTTTCTGGTATTCTGAACTTAGTCAAAGTTTAGCAATTCTCCCCAAAAGTTTTGCATCAGTGCACTGCTTCAAAAATTTGCCCTGCTTTTAAAACTGAAGGGAATTGTGCCTGAGAGAGAAAAAGGAGACAATAAATAGTACAGTGGCCTTAATTCCTTGATATCCCACTCATCTGTCTTCTTTTCTCTATTTCTATTATTAAAACCCTAAGACAGACACTCAAATTCACCTGTCTGTACTAGCAAAATAGTTAAATGCCTTTTGTTACCTTCCATGTTTTCAATCTTCCATTTCCTCTCTCATACCCATGTGGAGCTTATCTTCTATAGGAACATTCTGATGATGTCATCCCCAAGATCAAAAGTCTCCGATTTGTTAAACAAGTAATATCAAATTACTTTGACTACCACACAAGTTTTTCTGCAGTTTGTAATTGATGAAACTTTCAAGCCTTATTTCATCTATCGTCATTTGATAAGTTCTAGACTTCAATCTAACTATACAGTAACCCCACTTTTCCACACCTCTAATCTTCTACTAACACTGTTGGTTATGTGTGACATACCACCCTTCATTCTGACTGTTGAATTCTTTCAAGGCTATCTCAGATGTCATTTCTGCCACACAGACACTTGTTCTTACTAGTTCAAAAATGATCTTTACCACACCAAAGCTCACATAAAACACTGTGATTTAATATGTTTAATCAGATTATATCATCATTAACTGCATCAGATATTTTTCTGCTAGATGATACACTTCATGAAAACAGGGAAAGTGTTTTACCTGAACATTAAATCTCTCTTAATACTTAACATAATATTCTATTCCTAATAGGTACTTAATATATATATTTTAAATTCATTTGAATCATATATCACTTTTTGGTTGAAAATACATTTTGCAGAAAAAAATTAGTGTATTTTCATTATGACTATGAATTATTGCACTGTGCCATAATACAATGATGGTCTCATTGTCTACTGAATAGTATAGGACTTCTTGATTATGCTAAATTGACTATATTGATAGAATTTTTTCTGAATTCTCAGATTTTTTTTATTTTAGGCAATTGGGGTTAAGTGACTTGCCCACTGTCACACAGCTAGTAAGTGCCAAGTCTGAGGCCAGATTTGAACTCAGGTCCTCCTGACTTCAGGGCCGGTATTCTATCCCACTTCAACACCTAGCTGCCCCTGTTCTCAGATATTTTTAATAAATATTTTTCTGCCTCTACCTTTGTTTTCACCTGTCACCTAATGCTACCAATGTGCTATCTGAAACTCTTCTTATGTACAGTTTCCAATCTGCTATGTGATGTGAGAACATAAAACCACGCTTTAAGAACTTTGGTCTAAAATAATGTCAATAGCTAGCATCTATATAACATGTATTAAAGTATTTAAAGTGCTTTCCTCACAAATACCCTATAATGTATTTAAAATGATTGTTATTCCTATTTAGGAGATGAGAAATATTGAGTGTGTCTTACCCATGCTTATATATTTAGTAAAAATCAGAGCCAAAGTTTGAGCTCAAGATTGCTGAATTCAGATCCAACACATATTCTCCTATGCAAGAGTTGTCAAGGGTACAGAACCAGTTTAAATTGTAATTAAGAATGTAATTGAGAAATATTTCATGATATAAATAAAAATACCTTAAAACATAGATAATATTAATATATGGTTTTCTAAGTCAATATGTGGCATACAAAGATCCTTAGGTATGGTTTAGTGGTTTCATTTCTATTTGAGTTTCACACCAATATTCTAAATCAGGTTTGAGTAATGACTTGAAAGTTTAATCAGGGGAAAGTATAGAAGTGTTAACACATGGATTTATGGAAGCTTTTTTTTTTAGCTGTTTCCATTTAGATTTAATGTCAGAATACCTGGGGTCAACTTTCAACTCTGTTAATTCCTACTTTTATGACCTTAAACATATTACTTAATCTAATTGGATTTCATTTTACTCATATATAAAATTACTTAATGCCAAATAGATGTGGTATGATTATCATTTTTATCACATTTTTACTTGAAGAAAATGTTAATATGATGTTTAGACACATTTTAATACATAAATAATAAATCATCAACTTCAATGTAAAAGTGGTCCTTACTCTATTTCAATAGATTCTTTCTTTTAAAATAGAATTTAAATAAACCATACCATATCCCTATGTAGGGGAGGAAATGACTATAATTCACATCACAAACCATAAGGAATTTCTAGTTTGGATGATTTTTTTTGCAAATTATCATGTAAACAATCCACCAACTTACTGTTTAACAATAATTAAATATTGATGTCACAAATCTTCAGAATAAAAGTATTCTACCTGGAAAATTAGTCATAAAATTATATACGTATTAGGAAAATTTAATACCTTCAAATATTTTCTAATTCTGAGGTTTTATTTAACTTTCTTAGTTTTGATAAGATATTTTAATAAGCCATCAGAAATGAGCAGCATGGACTGCTGGTTATAGAGTTGATACCATTGTAGTTGAGTTCTAACTGCTCCTGGATCACTAACTTTTTGAGGAAGAGGAGCTTCCATAGCTCAATGAAACCATGGCATATTCTGTTCAGGGTTACCCAAGACAGACAATTTATAGTGGAGAGTTCTGACAAAAGATGATCCACTGGAGAAGGAAATGACAAACTGCTTCAGTATCTTTGGCAAGAAAACCTCTTGGACCATATTAAGTTGCATGACATTGGAAGATGAGCCCCTTAGGTCAAAAAGTTGGCACCATGTTCTAGATTGTCATAAAGAGGCAGATACAACTGAATGACTGAAAAACAATGACAAGTTGATTTCTAAATGTTGATTTAAGTGATAATATTTTCCCCCAGAATATTACAAAAAAAAGCTTTTTTTTCTAATATACACTTGTCTGTTTCCTTAGTTGCCTCACAGCCAGTATTTTGGTGCCAGACTCCTCAACAATCATGGCTAGACAAATTAGCACTAAGTACTGTTGCCATTAACTTGATGGGGTAAAGAGAGAACAAATAGAAATTAGATATAGGAAGAAAATGAAATCTCCTTGATGGTTCTTAATTATCCTGTGTCAGTGCTGCCTAATGGATTTGTTTTCCACGTTAATTGAAATCAAATGACAAGCCCAGAGTATAGTCTGTAGATAGATCAGGAGACCCATAGCAAATTGTTTACTTGATGCACTAGTGGTTGATGGTATATTTTGTAATCAAGTTCCTTTTATTTTACTTATTTTTTTTAATCCTAAAACATTATTACCATCTTTTATTCATGCTTCCTAATGTGGCTTTACAGCAGGGCTAGAGTTGGGAGGTATAAGAAGTCAAGAATCCTCTATATCTACCTCACTTTGCCCACATATGTGCTAGTTTATGATCTATCTGATGGGAGAAAGGGAAATAGGTGGCAAAGAGATGAAAGGAGCTGTACTAGAAAATCTGTTATGGATAAATTATACATTCAGTAAATATGTTAAATGAGTGGAAAGGTAAGAGCAAAAAGGGAGGGAAGAAATGAATAGGAAAAAAACAAAAAAAAGGGGGAATAAAGGACAAAGTATGCAATGAGGAGTGGGGGATGATACTCTGAAAAATAAAAAAAAACCTAGTTAAATGTATATCCAAAATGTCCAATAGAAGGGAGTTGGAGTGTGAATACTCAGGTCTGCTTATTAAATAGTTAGCTTCTAATCCTCACTCATCTGAAAAAAAATAATTTTGATGAATCTATGATCTCCCCAATATTGGTACTTTCCTTATGGATGTCAATGACAACTAATTTACCTATTTTCATCCTAGAGGATTCCTGCCCATGCCTTTCCTTAATCCATTAAAGGGAAAAATCCAAAGTGTTCCTGTCATTTCTTTAAATAGTTGGAGGATGAGAGTACAGTTCTTGGGCTGTCTATACTATCTCCATAACTCTCAATACTTGAGGTGCCCAGACACAAGTAAGTGTATATACATCTATCTATCTATCTGTCTATTTATCTATCTGCCTATCATCTGTGTGACACAATTTTATATATTTATATATATATACACACATATATATACATATATGTATATATGAGTTCATAATACATTCACGTATATGGGTATATATGTAACATATATTTGTATCTGTGTGTACATGTGTGTACATGTGTGTATCTGTGTTTGTATAGTTATGAGATACAATAATTAATGTATTAATTATTGTGTATGTCTGCGTCACTCCCCTGACTTGGCACTCATTGGTTTATAGATTGATTCTCCAGGAAAGTGACTGTTTTCAAGTTTTAAGGTACTTTGTAGGTCTGTAAGCCTCAAACTGTAACTCATGATCCCCATAAATGAGCTTATTTTTAACAGTCACAAGTTAAATGCAATTAGTTCAGATCAATGACATTTATTTGCTAAAGTAGCATAGTATGAATTATAGCTATAAGACATTATCAACTCCCATAACCCTGGTACATTCCCCAACAAATATACTTAGGATCCATGAGAAGAGTTGAAACAAACATTATAATGGCAATGAGTCACAAACATTAAACCAAGACAACTTTCACTCTTGGTGTTGTAGAACCGAAAAATCATTTCTCTTTTTCTAAAGTCTTCTCCATGCTCATCACTGGGTACAGAATTACAGCCTTTTACCTTTACCCTGAATGTGTCACTCTTTTTTCAAATGTGTTTCCTGCAAACAACATATTGTAGCATTATGGTTTTTAATCCATTCTGCTATACGTTTCCGTTTTATGGGAGAGTGCATCCCATTCACATTCCCAGTTATGATTGCTATCTGTGTCTTTTTCTCCATCCTTTTTTTCCCCTGTTTATGCCTTTTTTCCTTTCTCCTTCCCCCCCACTAGTGTTTTGCTTTTGACCACTGCCTCCTTCAGTCTCACCTCCCTTCTATTATTCCTTTCCCTTTTCTTCCCTTACTGCTTCTTCCCTCCCTTCTATCCCCCCTCCCTTCTCTTTCTCCTTTTCCCTCCTACTGCCTTTAGGGTAAGTTGGATTTCTATACCTAACTGATTCCCTTCTTGAGTCAAATCTGATGAGAGTAAGGTTCAAACAATGCTCATCCTCCTCCCTTCTTTGCCTCTGTTCTAATAGGTTTTTGTGTCTTTTCCTGTAATGTAATTTACCCTTGTCTGCCTCCTCCTTTCTCAGTACATGTTCTCAGATCAGACTAATCCACTTACATGGATCCATTTAACCCACTTAATTAGATTTTTTTTATCATTAAGTCAAAGTCAACTTATGTCTACCCCCTTTATGTATACTCCTTTAACATGGTATAATAACAGTACAATTCTCAAGAGTTGCAAGCATCATCTTCCCTTGTAGGGATGGAAACAGTTTGCCCTTATTAACAATATATTGTATCCCTCTGTCCCATTCACCTTTCTATGTCTCTCTTGAATCTTGTACTTGAAGATCAATTTTTTTGTTGAGCTCTGGTTTTTTTGTCAGGGAGGTTTGGAAGTACCCGATTTTGATTAATATCCATCTCCTCCCCTGAAAAATCATGCTCATTTTTGCTGGGTAGTTGATCCTTGGCTGCAATCCAATCTCCTTTGCCTTACGGAATATCATGTTCCACGCCCTGTGGTCTTTTAATGGAGCAGCTGCAAGGTCCTGTGTAATCCTAACTGGTTCCATGATATTTAAATTGTTTCTATCTGGCTGCTTGCAGTATTTTCTCTTTAATCTGGTAATTTTGGAATATGGCTATTATATTCCTTGGTATTTTCAATTTGGGATCTCTTTCAGGTGGGGAGTGATGGATTCTTTCTATAGTTATTTTTCCTTCTGATTCTAGGATGTCAGGGCAGTTTTCCTTTATGATTTCCTGAAAAAATACTGTCCAGGCTCTTTTTTTCATCATGATTTTCAGGTAGGCCAATACTTTTTAAATTGTCTCTCCTGGATCGATTTTCCAGGTCAGTTGTTTTACCCATGAGGTATTTTACGTTTTCATCTATTTTTTTGTTTCTGTTTGACTGATTCTTGCTCTCTCATAGAATCATTAGTTTCAATTTGTCCAATTTTAATTTTTAACTTATTATTTTCTTCTGTTAGATTTTGTACTTTCTTATCCAATTGGCCATGTATTTTTAAGGGACTTGTTTTCTTCAGTGTACTTTTTTTCCAATTGGCCAATTGTATTTTATAAGGACTCCTCTACCTCTCTCATTTGACTTTTAAAATCCTTCTTGAGCTCTTCTAAGAAGGCTTTTTGGGCTTCACACCAGTTCATATTCCCTTTTGATGTTGCAGATGTGGGTTTGGTGTCAATGTTGTCCTCTTCAGAATTTCTGTCTTTATCTTCACTCTTCTCATAATATGAATCTATGGTACATTTCTTTTTCACTCATGGTCTTTCTTTATTCCCTGGCCTTTAAAGAGATTAAGCTCTCCTGCTGGGGAGCAGAGGGCACTGACCCAAGCTTCTTGTGTTGGGAGCCTAGGTCTTGGTTACTGGCTTTGTGTGCTAGGGACTCTTATGTTGGCAATTGGAGGCTGTAGGTTTCTGGAAGTTTACCTGGTGTTCGGCTGGAATCAGCAAGGCTGGAACTTTCAGGCAATTCTAGGTTGCCTTCTTTTCCTTTCCTTTAGCTTTCTTCAGTTCATTTTAGATGGGTGCTGCAGGGTGTTTATCTGCCTGGGCCCCTTGCAGTGCTGCCTCCCTTAGTTCTGCTGAGGCACTGGGAGACTCTTTTGCTGTAAAAGGCCAAGGCACCTGGTGGTTTTCTGAGCTGGTTTCCACTGGTTCCCTCCCCCTCACTGAGGTACTCAGAGGTCCAGCTGTTGGTGTTTGCCTGTTTGACCACCTGGGCTTCAGTATGTCCTCCTGGTTCGCAGTTGGAGGCTGTAGGGTTCTGACAGCTTACCTGGTGTTGGGCTGGAATCATCAAGGCTGGAACTTTTAGGCAACTCTAGGTTGATTTCTTCAGCTCCTTTCAGATGAATGCTGCAGGGTGCTTATCTGCCTGGGGCCCTTTGTAGTGCTGCTTCCCTTATTTTTGCTGAGGCACTGGGTGACCCATTTGCTATAGAATGCTGAGGCACCAGAATCTCCTCCTGGTGTGCTAAAGTGGGTCTTTCCACTAGCTGGCTGGGTGACTCCCATTCCTTACTGCTCCCCTTCCCTCAGGGTAAGAGGGACCTTTCCTGTTAATCCCTCTAGCTACCAGAGCTACTGCACTTCTGCTCCCCATCTTTCTTCTGGTTCAGATGTTCCAGGGTTTTTTCTGGGGTGATATTTTCTTGGTTTTCAGAGGTTGACAGGGGAGGGTGATAGCAACTACCTTTTTACTCCACCATCTTGGCTCCCTGAGATATAAATTTTCAACATAAACTTCTATAAGATTTGAGTTCTAAATTTTCTCCCACTCCCTCTCCACCTCCTTCCGAAGACAGTGTGCAATCTAATATAGGCTATACATGTACAATCTTTTAAAGATATTTCTATATTAGTTAGGTTGTAAAGAAGAATTATAACCAAAAAGAAAAAAAACACAAGAAAAAAGGAACAAAAAAAAAGAGAGAGAGAAAATAATTTGCTTCAATCTTCATTCAGACTCCATAGTTATTTCTCTGGATGTGGAAAGCATTTTCCATCATAAGTCCTTTGGGGGAGCAGCTAGGTGGTGCAGTGGATAGAACACTGGCCCTTGATTCAGGAGGACCTGAGTTCAAATCTGTCCTCAGGCACATAAAACTTACTAGCTGTGTGACCCTGGGCAAGTCACTTAACCCCATTGCCTAACCAAAAACAAAACAAAGCAAAACAAAAAAAAATCATAAGTCTTTTGGAATTGTCTTAGATCTTTACATTGCCGAGAAGATCTAAGTCTATCAAAGTTGCTCATTGCACAGTGTTGCTATTACTGTGTACAACATTCTTCTGCTTCTGCTCACTTCATTTAGCATCAGTTCATGTAAGATCTTTCAGGTTTTTTTCCAAGCCTACCTGCTCATCATTTCTTATGGAACAATAGTATTCTATTGCATTCATATATGACAACTTGTTCAGCCATTCCCCAATTGGTGGGCATTGCCTCAATTTCCAGTTCTTTGCCACCACAAAGACAGTTGCAATGAATATTTTTGTATATGTGAATTCTTTTCCCATTTTTATGAAACCTTTGGGATACAGATCTAGTATTGGTGTTGCTAGCTCAAAGAATATGCATGACTTTGTAGCCCTTTTTGCATAGTTCCAAATTCCTCTCCAGAAAGGTTGGATCAAGGGGTACAGCCAAATTGGTGGAGTAAAAGCAGAGATTTGCTTGAGCTCTTCCCCCAAACCCCTCCAAATACTTGTAAAAAATGACTCTAAACAAATTTGTGAGCAGTATAAGCCACAAAAAGATAGAGTGAAACAAATTTCCAGCCCAGGACAACCTGGATGGTTGATAGGAAAGGTCTGTTGCACCAGTCTAAGAGAGGAGCCCAGTTCAACATGGGTTTCACAGAAAAAGACAGGGCCTGAACAAACCTGGAGTAGGTCTCAAGGGACTAAATAACTAGCAGCTGTGGTGGCTTCCAGACTTCTCAAACTACAAATGTGACAGACAACTTAAAAGGGGAGAAGGAAATGTCTGTTAGACCTGGGTGAGAGAGGAGCATGGTCTCATTTCAACCCTGGGTTAGCCCTGAGGCACCAAAAGAAGTTGCTGTGTCCAGAGATCTTGGCCCACAGATAATGGGAGGAACCTAGCTGCTGATCAGAGGGGATTGCAGGGATCTCTTTGCTGACACTAAGGCAGGTTCCTTTTGCTTTGCCCATGCTTGGATTTGGGTCCCAGGCCTGGGTGGTGGTCCTAGGGTGAGGAGGAGTGCTCGTGTGTCAGAACTGATGGCGGCAGGGGAGAGGGAATCCTCCTCACATTTCCAAGGCAGAAAAGAATGCTTGTGGTCATTTAAAGGCCAGAGAACAGGCCAGGAAAAGAGAAAACACCTCCCCTTTTATCATACCAGCTTGGAAGAACTGAAAACTTACAGCTCCCTAGAAGTATCTCTGAAAAACAGCTGCAAAAAACAAAAAACAAACAAACAAACAAAAAAAAACCAAAACCTTGAAACTTGGGACAGTACATTCTCCACACTAAGAGCCCTACCTTAACAAAGACTTAAAAAGTCAAGTAATGGCTGAGAACATGAGCAAACAGAGGAAAAAACCCAGATGATAAAATCTTGTTTTGGTAACAAAGAAGATTAAAACATACAAGCAGAAGAAGACAACAAAGTCAAAGCAACTACATCCAAAGCCTCCAAGAAAAATATGAATTGGTCTCAAACCACTGAAGATCTCAAAAAGGATTTTGAAAAGCCAGTAAGAAAATTGGAGGGAGGAGGGGGTCAGAGCCAAGATGGAAGAGTGAAAGCAGTGACTTCCTTGAGCTCTCTCCCAAACCCCTCCAAATACCTGTAAAAAATGGCTCTAAACAAATTCTAAAATAGTAGAGCCCACAAAAAGAGTGAAACAAATTTCCAGCCCAAGACAACCTGGATGGTTGATCAGAAAGGTCCATTGTGTCAGGCTAGAAAAGGAACACAGTTCGGCATGGGTGCACAGGCAAAACAACCCTCAGCAAATCTGGACCAGGCCTCAGAGGACTGAATCACAGGCAGCTATGGCAGTTTCAGACTTTTCAAGCCAGGAACACCAAAGACAACTTCAAAGTCAGTAGGAAAAGTCTGTGACTGTGGTGAGAGAGAAGCTCAATCCCAGCCCTAGTCTCCAAGTGTGGCCCCAGGGCAGCAGCTGCTTCTGGAGCTTCTGGCCCACAGACTAAAGGGGAATATTTTGGCTGATCAGAAGGGGATTGCAGGGATCTCTTTGCTAGTGGTGAGACAAGATTCTCTTGCTTTGCTTATGCTTAAATCTGGGTCACAGTTCTATGAATCAGTGCCAGGCTCAAAAAGGATTTTGAGAAGCAAGCAAGAGAAGTAGAGGAAAAACTGGGAAGAGAAATGAGAGTGATGCAAGAAAATCATGAAAAACAAGTCAACAGCTTTCTAAAGGAGACTAAAAAAAAATACTGAGGAAAATAACATCTTAGAAAACAACCTAATCCAAATGGCAAAAGACGTCCAAAAAGCCAATGAGGAGAAGAATGCCTTAAAAAGCAAAATTGGCCAAAAGAAGTCCAAAAGCTTACTGAATAAAATACTTCCTTAAAACTTAGAATGGAGCAATTGGAAGTTAGTGACTTTATGAGAAACCGAGACACTGTAAAATAAACCCAAAAGAATGAAAAAAAATAGAAAGTGTGAAATATCTCATTGGAAAAATGACTAACTTGGAAAATAGATCCAGGAGAGAGAATTTAAAAATTATTGGACTATCTGAAAGCCATGATCAAAAAAAGAGCCTGCACATCATGTGTCAAGAAATCATCAGGGCAGCTAGGTGGCACAGTGGATAGAGCACCGGCCCTGAAGTCAGGAGGACATGAGTTCAAATCTGACCTCAGACCAAACAATTGACACTCACTAGCTGTGTGTCTCTGGGCAAGTCACTTAACCCCAATTGCCTAAAAATAAAAAAATTTTAAAAAAATTTAAAAAAAAGAAATCATCAAGGAAAACTGCTCTGATATTTTAGAACCATAGGGCAAAATTGAAATTGAAAGAATTCACCAATCACCTCCTGAAAGATATTCCCAAAGGAAAACTCCTAGGAATACTCCTAGGAATATTGTAATCAAATTCCAGAGTTCTCAGGTCAAGGAGAAAATATTGCAAGCAGCCAGAAAGAAACAGTTCAAGTATTGTGGAAAGACAATCAGGATAACACAAGATTTAGCAGCTTCTACATTAAGGAACCGCAGGGCTTGGAATATAATATTCTGGAGGGCAAAGGAAATAGGATGGATTACAATCAAGAGTCACCTACCCAGCAAAACTGAATAGAATCCTTCAGGGGAAAAAAAATTGCCATTCAGTGAAATTGAGGACTTACAAGCATTCTTGATGAATAGAAAATGTGACTTTCAAATACAAGACTCAAGTGAAACATGAAGAGGTAAATAGGAAAGAGAAATCATAAGAGACTTATTAAAGTTGAACTGTTTACGTTCCTGCAGGGAGATGATATTTGTAACACATGAGACCTTTCTCAGTATAAGGATAGTTGGAGGGAAAAACATTATATGTATGTATATAGATAAATAGATAGATAGAGGCCACAGGGTGAGTTAAAGATGAGGGGTGCTATATTCAGAATAAAATTAAGGGGTGAGAGAGGATTATACTGGGAGAAGGAGAAAGGGATAGGTAGAATGGGGTAAATTATCTCACATAAAACAGACAAGAAAAGACCTTTACAGTGGAGGGGAAACAGGGGAAGGTGAGAGGAATTGAGTGAATCTTATTCTCATAGAATTTGACTTAAAGAGGGAGTAACATACACACTCAATTAGGTATGGAAATGTATTTTACCCTACACGAAAATAGTGGAGGAAGACAAGAAGAGAGCAGGAGGATGATAGAAGGGAGGGGAAATTGGGGGAGGGGGTAATCAGAAGCAAACATTTCTAAGGAGGGACAGGGTCAAAAGAGAAAATAGAATAAATGGGGGGTGGGATAGGATTAAGGGAAATATACTTAGTTTTTCACAACATGACTACTATGGAAGTGTTTTGTATGACTACACGTGTATAACCTGCATTGAGTTGCTTGTCTTTTCAATGAGGGTGGGTGGGGAGGGAGGAAAGGAGAAAATTTGGAATCCAAAGTTTTAAAAACAAATGTTAAAAAAATTGTTTTCACATGCAAGTCGGAAATAAGTTGTACTTGAAATGGGGTATAGAAATCTATACTGACCTATGGGAAATTGAAGGGGAAGGGGATAAGAGAAGGAGGGAGAGATAGAAGGAAGGGCAGATTAGGGGAAGGAGTATTTAGAATGCATGCCATCTTGGGGTGAGGGGAGGAATAGATGGGGAGAAATTTTGGAACTCAAAATCTTGTGGAAGTGAATCTTGAAAACTAAAAATAAGTAAATTAATAAAAATAAAGTATTAAAACAGTAACAAGTATAAAAAAAGAGAAGTGGAGGAAAAATTCAGAAGAGAAATGAGTGATGCAATAAATCATGAAAAATGAGTCAAGAGCTTGCCAATGGAGACCCACAAAATATTGAAGAAAATAATGCTTTAAAAATAGATTAACCCAAATGACAAAAGAATTCTAAAAATCCAATGAGGGGAAGAATGCCTTAAAAAGCAGATTTGGCCAAATGGAAGAAGAAGTCCAAAAGTTTACTGAAGAAAATACTTCCTTAAAAATTAGAATGGAGCAAATGAAAGCTAATGACTATATGAGAAATCAAGGCACTTTAAAAGTACTCCAAAAGAATTAAAAAATAGAAGAGAATGTGAAATATCTCATTGGAAAAACAACTGACCTGGAAATAGATCCAGGAGAGAGAATTTAAAAATTATTAGACTATTTGAAAGCCATGATCAAAAAAAGAGCCTAGACATCATCTTTCAAGAAATTATCCAGGAAAACTGCCCTGATATTTTAGAACCAGAGGGCAAGATAGAAATTGAAATATTCCTCAGATCACCACCTGAAAGAGATCCCCAATGGAAAACTCCTAGGAACATTGGAGCCAAATTCTAGAGTTCCCAGGTCAAGGAGAAAATATTGCAAGCAACCAGAAAGAAACAATTCAAGTATTTTGGAAACACAATCAATATAACACAAATTTAGCACCTTGGAATATGATATCCCGGAGGTCAAAGGAGCTAGAATTAAAACCAAGAATCCCCTTCCCAGCAAAATGGAGTATAATGCCTCAGGGTAAAAAGTGGAAATTCAGTGAAATAGAGGACTTTCAAGCATTCTTGATGAAAAGACCGGAGCTGAAGAGAAAATTTGACTTTCATATACAAGACTCAAGGGAAACATGAAGAGGTAAACAGGAAAGAGAAATCATAAAGTTGAACTGTTTACATTCCTGCTTGGAAAGAAGATATTTGTAACTCATAAGACCTTTCTCAGTATCAGGGTAATTGAATGGAATATATATGTATGTGTCTGTGTATAGTATATATGTGTGTGTGTGTGTATGTATATATATATATTTGTATATACATATGTTCATATATACATGGAGAGAGAGAGAGAGAGTGCACAGTGAGTTGAATATGAAGGGATGATATCTAAAAAAATAAAATTAAGTGGTAAGAGAGGATTGCTCTGGGAGAAGGAGAAAGGAAGTGGTAGAATTGGGTAAATTATCTCACTTAAAAGAGGCAAGATAAAGCTTTTACAGCAGAGGGTAAGAAGAGGTGAGGTGAGAGGAAATGGGTGAATCTTACTCTCATTGGATTTGGCTTAAGGAAGGAATAAAATGCACAGTGATTTGGGTATGGAAATCTATTTTACCCTACAGGAAAATGAAGGAAAGGGATAAGAGGTGATGGATGAGAGTTGAGAGGGAATATTGGAGAGGGGGTATTCAGAAGCAAACACTTTTGAGGAGGAACAGGGTCAAAGAATAGAATAGAGTAAAACAAGGGTGGGATAGGATGGTGGGAAATACAGTTAGTCTTTCCATAAAAGACTAAATGCGTTGAACTGAGCTCCTCTCTCACCCTGGTACAACAGAGTTTTCCTGCTGACCTTTCAAGTTGTCTTGCGCTGGTAATTTGTTTCACTTGGTCTTGTTGTGGGTTCTGCTGCTTTAGAATTTGTTTATGGTCATTTCTTAAAAGAATTTGGTGGGGCTTAGGGAAGAGCTCAGATGAGTCCCTGCCTTTACTTGGTTCCACCCAGAGTATTTTTTTATATGACTATAGATAGCTTTATATATGCATCATATTCGAAATGAAAACACACATAGGAGATTTCATCAGCAATTTCAATGGAAAAATTCAGTGGTCCTTAGGGTAAAATAGTAAAGCAAATAGTAATGCTTTTCCTTTAGTGTTATTTACATTGATAAAGCCCTATCTATTTCTTATGTGGAATCATTTGATGATAACAAAGTCTTTGGGGGTAGGAATGTTATTTTCTGTTTTGATTAGCGGGGCATCACCAAAAACAACACTTTTCATGAGATGGAGGATGTCTATACTGTAACCTGGACTTGCCACTGAATGCCAAGAAGTACACACTGTTTCATCTGTCCTGAAGGTGGCTCTCTGTTTGCTTTATTCCCTTACTCTAAAGTGAGCTCTTTGTCAGAAGTGATTATCTCATTTTTCTATTTGAAACTCCAGTGAAAAGTAGAGTTTTGGGGACATAATAAACACTTAGTAGGGCAGTTAGGTGGTATAATGGATAGAGCACTAGGACTGAAGTCAAGAAGACCTTATTTCCAATTTGGCCACAGGCACTTAGTATCTGTGTGACCCAGGACAAATGACTTAACCCAATATGCCTCAGTTTCCTCATTTGTAAAATGAGTTGGAGAAGGAAATGGCAAACCACTCCACTATCTTTGCCAAGAAAACCCCAAATGGGGTCACAAAGAGTTGGACACAAGTCAAATGATTAACAACAACAACAACAAAAGACTTTAGTAACTGAGGGGCAGCTCCTTGCCAAGAAAAGCCAATGGTATACTTAGAGAATTGTAAAGAATCAACTAAAAAACTACTTGAAACAATTAACATTAGCAAAGTTGCAAGATATAAAATAAGCCCACATAAATCATTGGCATTTCTATATATTACTAAAAAAGTACAACAAGAGATAGAAAGAGAAATGCCATTTAACATATTTGTAGACAATATACAATACTTGGGAGTCTACCTGCCAAGACAAACCTAGGAACTATATGTACTCAATTACAAAACATTTTTGTCACAAATAAAATCAGATCTAAATAATTGAAAAAAAAATATCAGCTGCTCATAGGTAGGCTGAGCTAATATAATAAAAATGACAATTCCACCTAAATTTATTTACTTGTTCAGAGCTATACCAATTAAACTACCAAAAATATTTTATAGAGCTAGAAAAAAAGAACAGTAACAAAACATATCTGGAAGAATAAAAGGTCCAGAATAACAAAGGAATTAGTGAAAAGCAATGCAAGGGAATGTGGCCTAACTGTACCAGATCTAAAACTATATTATAAAATGGCAATCATCAAAACTACTTGGGACTGGCTAAGAAATAGAGTGGTAGATTAGCAGAATAGGTCAGGTACACAAGACACAGTAGTCAATGATAATATCAATCCACTTTTTGATAAACTCAAAAACCCCAGCTTCTGAGATAATAACTCACTATTTAACAAAACTGCTAGGAAAACTGGAACATAGTATGGCAGAAACTAGGCATAAACAAATACCTTACATCATATACCAAGATAAGGTCAAAATGGGTACACAATTTAGACACAAAGGGTGAAACTATGAGCAAATCAGGAGAGCAAGGAAAAGTTTACCTGTTAGATCTATAGAGAACAGAAGAATTTATGACCAAATAAGAGATGGAGAACATTATGAAGGCAAAATGGATAATTTTGATTACATTAAATTGAAAAGTTTTTGCACAAAGCCAACGCCATCAAGATTAGAAGGAAAGTAGAAAATTGGGAAACAATTTTTACATCCAGTATCTCGGATAAAGCCCTCTTTTTAAAAATATATAGAGAACTGAGTCAAATTTATAAAACTACAAGACATTCCCCAATTGATAAATGTTCAAAGACAATGAACAGGCAGTTTTTGAATGAAGAAATTAAAACTATATGTAGTCATATGAAAAATTAATGCTCTAAATCACTATTGACTAGAGAAATACAATCAAAACAACTCTGAAGTAGCACATTACACCTCTCAAATTGTGTAATGTGACAAAACAGGAAAATGATAAATGTTGGGGAATATGGGGGGGGAAATAGAATGCTAATGCATTGTTGGTGGAGTTGTGAATTGATCCAATCATTCTTTTTTTTAAACTTTTTATTAATTAATTTATTTTTAGTTTTCAACATTCAATTCCACAAGATTTTGAGTACCAAATTTTCTTTCCATCTCTCATCTCCCTCACCCCAATATAGCATGCATTCTAAATGGCCCTTCCTCCAATCTGCCCTCCCTTCTATCATTCCTCCACTTCTCTTATCCCCTTACTTTTCTATTTTCCTAGGCAAGATTGATTTCTATACTCCATTGCCTGTGCATCTTGTTTCCCAGTAGCATGTAAAAACAATTTTTTAACATTCTGTTTTAAAATTTTGAGTTCTTAATTCTCTCCCTTGCTTCATCTCCACCTATTTTCATTGAGAAGGCAAGAAATTTGATATACATTATACATGTGGAGTCATGTGAAACACTTCCATAATAGTCATATTATGGAAAGCCCCATAAACCAGAAATGTTTTTTTAGATATTATCTCCTATGTGTGTTTTCATTTCGAATATGATGCATATATAAAGCTATCTATAGTCATATAAAAAAATACTCTGGGTGGAACCAAGTAAAGGCAGGGACTCATCTGAGCTCTTCCCTAAGCCCCACCAAATTCTTTTAAGAAATGACCATAAACAAATTCTAAAGCAGCAGAACCCACAACAAGACCAAGTGAAACAAATTACCAGCGCAAGACAACTTGAAAGGTCAGCAGGAAAACTCTGTTGTACCAGGGTGAGAGAGGAGCTCAGTTCAACGCATACCACCAGCACAGACTGGGCCCCAGCATAACTGGAGCAGGCCTCTGGGTGACTGAATCACTTGTGGCAGTGGCAGTTTCCAGACCTCTCATCCCACAGATGCCAAATACAACTCAGAAGGTCAGTAGGAAAGGACTGTTGCACCAGGTTTAAAGAGGAATTTAGTCTAATGCAGGCCACACCAGCATAGCCACAGGCCCAGCAAACCAGGAGTAGGCCTTGGGAGTCACTGAATCAGCAGCAGCAGAAGCAGCAGTAACTGTAGTGGCTATGTCTGCTTCCCAAGGGGTCAAACAACTGATCATAAGGAGATCATATGGATCTTTTTGCTAGCACTGATGCAGGAATCTTTCTTTGCCCATATTTTGATCCAGCTTGCAACCCTGGGTGGGTGGTCCCAGGACAAAGAGGAGTACTAATATAGCAGAGCTTGGGACAGCAGTGGATGGGGGACTCTTCTCACAGTTCCAGGTTAGAAAAGAATGCTTGTTGTCTCTCACAGATGAGAGCACAAGCCAGGACAGTAGTAAACACCTCTGCTTATATCATACCACCTTGGAAGAACTGAAAACTTAGAAGTCCCCAGAATTATCTCTGAAAAAAGTGGCAGCACAAAACCCCTTAAGTTTGGGACAGTGTGACCTCTACCCTGGAAACAGAGCTGTACTTCAACAAACACTTAAAAGGCAACTAATAAGCTGGGAACATCAGCAAATAAGAAAAAATTCTAACTATTGAAAATTACTCTAGTGATAAGGAAAATCAAAGCACAGATTCAGAAGGAGATAACAAAGGCAAAGGTCCTCCATCCAAAGCCTCCAAGAAAAATATGAATTGGTCTCAGGTCACGGAAGAGCTCAAAAAGGATTTTGAAAATCAAGTAAGAGAGGTAGAGGAAAAATTAGGAAGAGAAATGATAATCATGCAAGAAAATCACAAAAAATGAGTCAACAACTTGGTAAAGGAGATACACACACACATACTGAAGAAAATAACACCTTTAAAAATAGACTATGGGTAGCTGGGTGGCACCGTGAGTAGAGCTCCAGGCTTGGAGTCAGGAGGACCTGAGCTCAAATCTGGCTTCAGACATTTGAAACTTTGACACTTACTAGCTATGTGACCCTGGGCAAGTCACTTAATCCTGATTGCCTCACCATAAAGCAAAAAAAAAAAAAAAAATAGACTAACCCCAATGGCAAAAGAGGTTTAAAAAGCCAATGAGGAGAACAATGCCTTAAAGAGCAGAATTGGCCAAGTGGAAAAAGAGGTCCAAAAGTTCACTGAAGAAAATAATTCCTTAAAACTTAGAATAGAGCAAATGGAAGCTAATGACTCTATGAGAAATCAAGAAATTATAAAACAAAATGAATAGAATAAAAAAAGTAGACAATGTGAAATACCTCCTTGGAAAAACTACTGACCTGGAAAATAGATCCAGGATAGATAATTTAAAAATTATTGGACTACCTGAAAGTCATAATAAAAAAAAAGAGCCTAGATATTATCTTTCAAGAAATTATCAAGGAAAACTGCTCTCACATTCTAGAACCAGAAGGTAAAATAGAAATTGAAAGAATCCACCAATCACCTCCTGAAAGAGATCCTAAAAGGACAACTGCCAGGAATACTATGGCCAAATTCCAGAGGTCCCAGGTCAAGGAAGCAGCCTGAAAGAAACAATTCAAGTGTTGTGGAGCCACAGTCAGGATAGCACAAGATTTAGCAACTTCTCCATTAAAGGATCAGATGGCTTAGAATATGATAATCTGAAGGGGAAAGGAGCTAGAATTACAAGCATGAACCAACTACTCAGCAAAACTGAGTATAATTCTTCAGAGGAAAAATAGACATTCAATTAGATTGAGGATTTTCAAGCATTCTTGATGAAAAGACTAGATCTGAATACATAATTTGACATTCAAACACAAGACTCAAGAGAAGCAATAAAAGGGAAACAGGAAAGGGAAATGATAATGGGCTTAATAAATGCAAACTGTTTACATTCCTACATGAGAAAGTTATATTTATAACTCATAAAACCTTTCTCATTACTAGGACAGTTAGAAGGAGCATATATATATAGAGAGAAGACACAAGTGTGAGTTAAATATGAAGGGATGATACCAAAAAATAAAATTAATGAATGAGAAAGTAATGTACTGGGAAAAAGAGAAAGGAAGAGGTAAAATGGGGTAAATTATCTCACATAAAAGAGACAAGAAAAAGCTTTTGTATTGGAGGGGAAGAAGAGGGAGGTGAGGGGGTTTGAGTGAGCCTTACTCTCTTCAGAATTGGCTCATAAAGGGAATAACATACATACTCAATTGTGTATAGAAATCTATCTTACTTACCATACAGGAAAGTAGGAGAGGAAGGGAATAAGAGAAGGGTTTGTGGGGAGGTGATAGAGTAGAGGACATATTGGATAGGGGTTAGTTAGAAACAAAGTACTTTTGAGGAGGGATAGGGTGAAAGGAGAGAGAGAATAGAATAAATGGAGGTGATAGGATGGAGGTAAATACAGTTAGCAATAGTAACTGTGAAAAAAAAATGGAAGCAAGTTCATCTGATAAAGGCTTCATTTCTCAAACATATAGAGAACTGAATCAAATTTATAAAAATAAGAGCCATTTTCCAATTGATAAACAATCAAAAGATATGATCAGTTTTCAGATGAAAAAATCAAAACTATCTATAGCCATATTAAAAAAAATACTCTGACTCACTATTGAATGGAGAAATGCAAATTAAAATAATTCTCAGGTACTACCTCATATCTATGAGATTGGCTAATAGGACAGAAAAGGTAAATGACATAAGCTGGAAGGAATGTCAAAAATGAGACTTTAATGCATGGTTGGTGGAGTTGTGAACTGATTCAACCATTCTGTAGAGCAATTTGGAACTATGTTCAAAGGGCTATAAAATCAGGCATACCTTTTGACCTATCAATACCACTACTAGGTCTGTATCCCAAAAGAAATTTTAAAGAGGAAAAGGAAAATGAAAGGGGCTTATATGTACAAAAGATATTTATAGCAACTCTTTTCTAGGGGTAAAGAATTCAAGGTTGAGGGGATGGCCATCAAATGGGGAATGGTTGAACAAGCTGTACTATGTGATTATGATGAAATACTATTGTACTCTAAGAAATGATGAGCAGGATGCTCTCAGAAAAACCAGGAAAAACTTGCATGAGATGATGCAAAGTGAAATGTACTGTGCAAATGATCAGTCATTAATGACTTAGCTATTCTCAGCAATACAATGATCCAAGACAACTATGAAGGACTTCTTCAAAGAAAGAACTGTTGGTATCTGAATACAGACTGAAGCATACTTTCTTTTTAATTTATTTTTCTTGAGTTTTTTTGTCTATTTTCTTTCACAACAATATTGTGAATATGTTTTGCATGACTACACATGTATTACCTATATGGAATTGTTTGTCTTCATGGAGGCAGAGTGGGGCAGGAAGATGGGAATTTGGAACTCAAAATTTTAAAAAGCAGTATGAAAACTATTTTTACATGTAACTAGGGAAAAAGAAATAAAGAAAAAAAAGGAAAAATGGTCTAAATCACTATTGATTAGAGAAACATAAACTAAAAGAGTTCTGAGGTACCACGTCACACCTATCAGATTGGCTAAAATGACAAAATAAGAAAATGATGAAAGTTGGAGAAAACATGGGAAAATAGGAAAATGCATTGTTGGTGGAGTTGTGAAGTGATCTGATCATTATTGAGAGCAATTTAAAAGACAATAAAACTGTGTCTACCCTTTGACCCAGCAACACCACTACCATGTCTGTATCCCAAAGAGATCTTAAAAAAGGGAAAAGGACTTACATTTACAAAAATATTTACCCCAGCTCTTTTTATAGTGACAAAAATTGGAAATTGAAAGGACGACCATTATTTGGAGAATGGCTCAACAAGTTGTGGCATATGAATATAATGTAATACTATTGCTCCATAAGAAATGATTAGCAGGAGGATTTCAGAAAAAAATCCTGGAAAGACTTACTTGAACTGATGCTGAGTGAAGTGAGCAGAACCAGGGAAACATAGTAAACAGTAACAGCAACATTGTTCCATGATCAACTTTGATAGATTTAGCTCTTCTCAGCAATGCAAGGATATAAAACAATTACAAAAGATTAATGATGGAAAATGCTATGCACATTCAGAGAAAGAACCATGGAGTTTGAATACAGATTGAAGCATACATTTTTTCTTTTTTGTTGGTTTTTTTATTCTTTCTCATATTTTTTCCCTTTTGCTCTGATTCTTCATTCACAACATGACTAATGAGAAAATATGTTTAATATTATTGTATATGTATACTTATATCAGATTGCATACCATCTTGGGGAGGGGGTAGTGGAGGAAGACAGAAAAAATTAGAACTCAAAATCTTGTAAATGTGAATGTTGAAAACTAAAAATTAATTAATTAATTGAAAAACTAAAAAAATGGATATGAGATCCTTGAGTGGGAGGATTGTTTTGCTTTTCTGTTTTTATTCCAAATACTTATTACAGGGATTTGAACATAATTAGTGTTTAAGATTTTTTTTTCATTTATCCATCCATTCATTCAGAACTGAAAAGGAGGGAGTTCATTTAAATAGATATTGGCCCATGATAATTGGGAAGAGGGGACTAGCCCTCAGAGCCAGAGTTGAGAGGATGTTTCAAGCTCCCTCCTTCCAAGGTAGGAGCAGAGCATCAGGTAGACACTTTGAGAGGTTGTGTTTGTGTGTGTCTTTGTGCAATAATATTGGGTGTAACAAACTAATTCAGTTATCTACCTGTCAAACTTCATGTCATAATATTTCATGTATATATTCTGCAAATATTCTCTTTTTTCAGTGTACATGTTTAGGTGTATCATTTTCAAGGGAATGTCTATCTCATTGAGGAAGCCTTAGAACATCCCAGTTTTCAAACAGGAAAGAGGGTAGAGGGATTTTAATGGGTTGCAAATGCAAATATTTCTCACCAGTGTGATTTGAAAACTATAAAAGATAATACAATCTCGGGATGTATTAGGTGAGACATAGCTTCCAGGAATATGGAAGTGGGAATCTCCCTGCACACTGCACTCATTAAGCCTCATCTAAAGTATTTGCTTAAGTCAATGTTCCATGATTTAATAGGATGGTAATAAACTATAGAGAAGCCTAAGAAGGAAAAACAGGATGGTAAACGTTCCTGAGTTCATATCGTATAAGAATTACTAGAAAGAATTGTTGATATTTAGCTCAGAGATGAGAAATCTGTAGATGATGGGTCTTGGGGTGGGAGAAATGCTTTAAAATATTTGAAAGACTGAAATGGAGAAGAGACATTATATTTGTTCTGTTTTGCCTTAGAAAGCAGAAGCTGAAGTTGGGATTGGAAGCAATAAAAATGCAGATTTAGGCTCTATGTCAGGAAAACAGAAACAAACAAAAAAAAAAACAAACAAATAAAAAACCTTCCCAAGAAGTATAACCAGCTGCTGAAGTTTCTTCTATAAAATTCTGTGATTGTGTCTATACACTAGAATACTGTGAATCTGACTTGTAGTCCAAGAAAAGAAAAATTATAGTGTAGTATTGAAGTCATGGCTTCTGAGAATTTAAAAAGAGGTATAATCACTAAAGCCTAGCATGATTTCAACAAGAACATCCAGAACAGCTCTTTTTCTTTGACAGCTACTAGAATGTCAAAAAGTTAAATCAAGAAAAGGCTGTAGACATAGCGTTTACCAAAACATTTAAGATAGTCTAGAAATTAGAGGAATTTAAGGCTTGTTGAGAGACAAGACTTAAAGAGTCATTAACACATTATATTTATTCATGAAAATAAGAGGAAAACCTTGGGGAGAGGAAGATGGAGATGAATGCAGGTTCCACTGATAGCCATAATACTTATCTCTGCCCTAGTTTTTGATAATGGTATAATCTATTATCTTTTCTATCTTTTTGGCATCTTCTCAATTTAGACATAACTTGAGAATATTGTCCCTTAAAAAATCTTTAAGATTAAAAAACTTCATTCTTCAAACCTCCCTAATCCTGATCCTCAGATTGATACATTACCATATATTACATCAAATTACCTTACATACATTAAATCTCACACTTAAATTCTCTCTGGAATGAAAGTACAACAGTGTTGTTTCTGGTAAAGATGTGATGAACTTTAGTTCTCTGCCTCTTCCTGTTCCCCAGAAGGCATATAATCTACCTCTTAGGACTTAGATAGCTTTAAGAAAATATACTTTTCATTTTTTTTTCAGTCACAAAATTCCAGCAATTGGCCAATTTTTCCTCAGCCTATCCAAAGCTGATGGATTAAGCTATGGTTGTCCTGAGGAGATGTGGTTGGTCTCATATCAGCTATAATCCATGCTTATTTCATTTACTTTCACTTCCCTATAAAATTTAATGCATTTGGCAATCACAACAGGTTGTTGTGAAGATGAAATAATAAAATGTACAGAATATAATTTCTAATGATATATTACTACATATATTTCAAATAATATCATAATTAGTATTATTTAGCAATATGCTTTTAAAATATTTTCTAAAGAGGACTTTCATTTTTGTGAGAGAAATTTTATATATGCAGTGTAAAGAGAAAATGTACTTGAAATTTCTGAGTGGAATGGTATTTGTGCTCTACAAAGGAAAAGGACCACATTTTGACATATCGTATGTGAGCATTGATTTTTAACAGTATTCCATGCATTCCTTTGCTTTTTCTAGAAATATATTATGATATAAAACATTTTTATGTTAGGATCAGGTTGTATCCATAGAAATACATTTATAGCCAGCTGTGAGCATTATCCTGAATACATGTTCTTCTCTGCTAGATTCCAAACTCTCATGTTTTTCCTCCATACTCGATATGTTGGATTTACTGGAATAAAATAAATAATTTAAAAGTAACACCAACAGGAGAGGGAATATTTCAATTTAAATGATCACATTTGTTTTGTAGTTGTCAATGACTCAAAATCTATTTTTTCTTTGTAATGTCTTATAGCCAGTTTTTTTTAAAGTTTTATAAATTATCTTTTGAAAGACAATATGTGATGCCAAAACACAGTAACAATTTTACTTATCTGATGGCCAAGAGTTCTGGCGACCTCAGTCAGTCAGAACAAAGCAGATAAATGTGTTTATTGATCTTCAACATGAGGATTATAAATAAGATGATTTCAAAGTTTTATTCCAAATCAAATGCTCTGTAACTACAAATATGAAACCAGAGAAAATACTTATATGTAACATAAATGAATCAGATCAAATCCTTTCCCCAGTAGATGAGGAGTTAAAGGATATAAACTAACATTTCTCAATACAAGAATCGCAAAATTAAAAAAAAAACATGTGAAAGAATGTCCCTAATAACTAATAATAAGAGAAATATAAATCAAAATGGCCCTGATCTTTCAGCATTCAGCCAGCAAATTGTCAGGAGACAAAATCAGGGCAATCAATGTTGAATTGATTATAGAGAGGCATTATATGCATCAGTGGTGAAGCTATAAACTTATACAACCATTCTGGAAGTCATAAAAATGTCTATATACTCTCTAGAATATTATTAGTGAAAAGGAAGGGTACACACACACACACACACACACACACACACACACTCACACATACATACATATATGTGTGTATTCATATATATATAGAGAGAGAGAGAGAGACATAAATATTCATTTTAAAAGCACTCTGTGGTTGTGATGAACTAGAAATAAATTAGATTTACATTTATTAGGAAATATTATGTAAATTGTGTAAAATCAATGTAATTCAATATCACTGTTTTAAGATATTGCAGACATGATGACTATGGAGAAGCTTTAAAAGATATATTTGAACAGATGAAAAATGAAAAAAAACCAACATTCTGGAAAATGTTATACTAGAAAACTACAAGAATGTAAATTGAAAGAATCACAACAACAATAAAAATGAATAACGCCAAATTATAAAGCAAAATTTTGAGCTTATAAAGGACAAGAAAAGATAGAAGAGACTATCTCCTACTCATTTGTAGACATAGGGATGCGAAACATTACATGACTAATGATATTTTCATGTATTAATTGGTTTGACTGAATTTATTTTATATTTTTTCCACATTTAAAATACAAGAAACGGTTCTCTAGTAGGGGTTGGAGAGGGAGACAGGGGAACTATAGGAAATATATAAATATAAAAGAACACATTTTATTTTTAAAAGAACATTGTCAAAATGTGTTCTAAAGTAAAAGAAGCACTTCATTCAATTGGATCATAGATATAAAAGTGGAAGGGGTTTTAGATATTAGTCCAATCTGTTCATTTTATGAATCAAGAAACTGAGGGCACAGTAAGAGACCATCATTTGATTAACATCACTTTAGAATAGAAGGGCCAGGATTGGAAGTTCTCTGAATTCAAACCCAGCATTCATTCCACTGTAGCACATAGATGCATCATTCAGTCTTAACTGACTCAACTACATATTATATTTATAATCAACATCATGAAAAAATTAAAATTTTTGAGTATTATATATATATACACATATATATTTCAGTATGTATATACTTATGAGTATATACATATGTACATATTTGAATGTTTAAGAGTATGTGTGTATATATGAGAATATATATATATAATTTTAATGTATGAGTATGTATATGCTCAAATTATTTTACCTTATATGTGTATTTATAATTATAATGTGAGTGTATATATTATCAACTGACACAATTACTGTATGTTATATTTATATTCAAGATAGTAATTCATTAAGAAGTTAAATAATTTGAGTATACCTGTATCTGGGATAAATCAATAATTAATTATTTGAAGAATTTTTATAATGAATTGTTGCACAATCATGGTGTGTTCTGGTGGCACCATCTCAAAGAATTCAGAGTTACACCATCTCTATTCCAAGTACAGGCATTTATTGAATATTGATGGCTCTCAGAAACAGGCTAGTTTCCAAGAGAAACCAGCAACTTCAGTTAAAACAAGGTGGATTTTTATAGGGCAAAGATACAATTATGTAACAAATTCTGAATAATCAAAAGGCAGGAGGGGTTTGTCAAGTGATTAGGTAATAGGGGAGGTGTCCCTTCTATGGTTTGGTGGTCAAACATCCTGGTCATGCTGCTTTCTGATTGGTTAGCTATTGTGGTCCTGTCTGGTCAAGACGGATAATTAGGTATTGTGGTCCTGTCTTGGGCTAAATGGATGGTGTGATTGTGGTTGAGTATAACACACCTATTCAAATATGTGAATTGGATTTGGAGGCAGTGGCTAGCTAGGGGCAGTGGCTGTATTGAGTCTGGGGGCTTGTGGTATAGTTAAAGCCAGATTGTGTGATTAAATCGGGACATGCCTGCTGTTCAGTGGGGCTCAAAAATAAGTTAGAATATTGGGGCTGGGTGAAGCTTTATTCAAATTCAATTACGCACCCCTCAAAGATCTGGGGCCAAAACTCATTTGGGAAAAGGGATGAAGGTCTTCGCTTCTGTAAGCTTCTTCTGGCTGAAAAGGGGCACAAAGCTGACTGTCTCAATGGGTCCCAGGGTGGAGGTTGACAGGAACCAAGCATAGGCCACATCCAGGAAATGATGGATAGGTATGGGCTACCAACTATAGGTGGATGGCATGTAGTCTGGAAGACACAAATCTGACAGGCAAATTTAATAAGTGAGGCCCCAGAATTAAGGAGAAAGAAACCAACAGCTCCATGATACTATTATTTATTTTGACACACACAATTATCTGATTTTGTTACTTTCCCAAAAATTCCCGCTCTGATTCCAATTTCTTTAGGAGGATCAGATGCCATTGAGGAAACACAAAATATATTATAGTAGCTCAGATGTATCCCAGGATTAGTGTATAGGATAATGATAAACATTGTGTTTTTACCTTTGTTCCACAAACTTCTACTCTCTTTGTCTAATTTTTCTCATGTCATTCAGAAAGAATTCTATTCCAGGCACTCGGTCTTTCACATAACTATGCAGACAGGCAGACGACAAGCCCGATGTACTAATTTACCTAGTTGTTTGAGATATGGAGTGACTATACATTCAGACTGAAAACAGCAAGAGCTCACATACTTACGTTGTGCTCATATCTTTTACTGACCACTTGCTCTGATTATAAAAAAAATTGCTCTAAAAAGGAAAAAGCAGGGAAATAATTATGCCAGATATGACAGGATAAAACATTCTTCTCTTTGTTTGAATTCAGATAACAGTCACAGTTATCAATTTCACCTTATAGCCAGACTCAAGAATAGCCAGGTGGAAAACATTCCTTTTCAAAGGAAGACCAAGGGGAAACTGAACCCGGAAGGTCCCATCTTAGTTTGACCCTAAAATTGTTCTCTCAGTTTTTCCTAGAAGCAGTCCTCCACCTGTAGTAGGATCACATTCCCTCTGAGTAGCTTGTGACATTCCTCTCAAATACTGATTTAATGCAGAACATACCCAGATTTGAACTCAAAATAAAATCAGTATAGTCCCAAGGGCTTTTACACAAATGTCAAGTATCACCCATCACAGTTTAGGGCTAGATACAGTTGTTTTTACTCCTGTGGAGTTGCAATAAGCATATAAACTTGCAAACTCTGAGCAAGCCAAGTTCATTGTTAAGGAGCTCCATAACCCAAACAAACTTTATTTTTTTCATCCAGGGCTGATGACCTTGCCCACATAGGTGGTTCTGGAGATCTGACAAGTTCGCTAATAAGGGGAATCAACAGGGACCCCAAAGAAGGGGCTGCTTATCCACCCTATGATATTCTTCCTCTGGACTAAAGAAAACGACATACTTTCTGTGTGGCAAATCTCCTATTTTTTTAATCTTAATTTAGTTTGTTTTGCCCTGACTGATTTTTCTTTTTTCTTGCCAGGATGTCTTTCAGAGTTCCCATATTTTATTTTTAGGATCCCAGTGTATACTAGCTGGCACATGGGGCCTCTGGTCAGCCCCATAACCTCATATCAGAGGCAACTTTGGCCATCTTCCCAAGGGAAGGGAGTAAGGCATATCCTCCCCACTGCTATGGGACCAATTTTAAGTTTTAACATTATAACAATAACCCCAATAGCTCCACATAATTTAGTTAACAATCTTATAATTTTCATAAGCGAGAACCAAATTATTTTAACTGTAACTTCCTCTTAACTATAGGCAAAGGTGGAAATACCCAGTTTCCTAAATATCTGTTACAAAATATGAGACAGGGTTAGTAGGGCTTAATAAAATAACATAACTGGTTTTAAACATTTTTCCTACTGTCTTTTAGTTTCAACAAAATTCATGTTAAAAATTGCTTTGTCTAACACCATGTCTTGCTCATCATACCAACTTTTATTTTACAAATTTAAGAGAATTTACAACAATTTAGAAATATAGTAACATAAACAATAAACTTCAGATGACATTAATTGCATTTCCCAATCATCACATGTAAAAATTAATGATAGAAGGTTGCGCTTACCAAGTGCAGAAACTGGCTGGCTTCTTACCTCATACTGCCTTGGCCCATCCCCCTTTCTCTTCTCCCCTCAATTTCAGAGCCTGGTTGTGGGGGTGGTTGAGTCAGGCATTTGGGGAGCGAGAAAGAGGACACAACTCCTTGTGTGGGAGGGACCAAGGACCAGGGATTACTGGGAGGTTATTGAGTCCTGCACCCGAAATAAAGGTCCGGGGGGCCATTGAGGAGGAAATTTGGTGGATAAGGGGGAGAACCCCTGAGGAACCTACAAGCTTCCTGATAGGAGTTGCTTGGCTTTGAGGAACTTGGAGCAGAAACTGAAGTTCTGGTTGTGTGGGAGCAAAGACTTTGGATTTGAGAGGAAAGATTCATCTGCTTCTCTAGACGGGCAAGCTTCAGGGTGCCCAGGGGCCCAGGGCTTTTGCCAGTGGGACCCCCACTGTAATTGCTGTGCCTCTCCCCTCCTTCCTTTCACCAGATCAGAGAGCATGATTCAAATTCCCTACTATTCTTTAGCACTCTGACAGGAATTTAAAAAAATCTGCTAAAAGATGTTTAGCTGTTTTAACTTTTCACTATAGCCTTAGCCTGGTCAGAGTTGAGACCACAGGGAGAAAGATCTTAAGAGGATTTTTTTTAACTTTCACTCAGGTAAACTTTACTTCTTTATCCACCCCTTAAAAACTTCTGTGAGAGTGGGAGCTTTGAACCTTTAGTAAAAGTGAGTGGGACTCTGGAAAAGATCCAGTGGTACTTAGTCCCCTCTCCCCCATACTAGACACCTCAAAGCTTTGATTCTGAGGCATCTCTTTTTTCAGATCTATGCACTTTTCCAATGTATCTTAGTGCTAATAGAATAATAAATTCTAGCTTATTTTAAACATCAAATTAGGAGGGACAACATTTCACTTAAAATGGAACCAGAATGAATTCAATGACCTGGATCTATATTCCAAATGATACTCAATTATCTTTGATTATGCCCCTATTCACACAAACCTTTTTTCTTTCTGTGACCCAGGAAAGAGTTAAGTGCTAGTCCCATTCCAAAGTGCAACCTTGAAACCTGCCTTTCTTTGATCAGTGAAGTGACTCTTTTCCTCTTAGATAGATTTGAGGGAAGAAGTTTCCCCATTCCTCTTTTTACCATTTATCCTTCCATCTCCAGAACTTGGCCAGAGTCAGAGAAAGAGAGAGAGAGACAGAGAGAGAGAGACAGAGAGAGAGACAGAGAGACAGAGACAGAGAGAGAGAGAGAGAGAGAGAGAGAGAGAGAGAGAGAGAGAGAGAGTTTTTGTTTTGTTTTGTTTTGTTTTGTTTTTTGCTAACAACCTTTTATTTAAGAGACCATCAATCTTTCAGTTCAGGTACAGCCATCAAAAGTTTTCTGGCTGAATGAATTTCAAATCTTACAAGGTGGCAGACTCAGAGATTTTCACACAGACACAGAGCAGACAAATACAAACAGAAATCACAGATAGTGAAACTTCACTTCTTGGTCCTCTAGATTACATAGAGGCCAGGCTCTATTGCAGCTTAGTACTCCTTTGTGATGGGAGGTGGGACTGAATACAAGTAAGCCTAAGGAAATACCCCCTATAGCCACATTCATCTCTTCAGTGGCATCCCACCAGAAGGATGAGAAAAAAAAGATGAGTTCAGAAGGAACTCACCATAAAATTTCCAGACAGAGCATCCTCTGTCTAGAGGGAATTTGGTAGGCTGCAAGGGCCCTGGGCAGAAAGGCCCAGACAATGCAGCCAAACCTTCCTATGTCCTTGAAGGACCTCCCAGCTTACAGAAGGGAAAAAAAGATAGGGTTACCTTTGGATTAGAGGGAGTCCAAATCAGAGACTCTGCTCCATGTGGAGTGAGGGTCAGAGTCAGATACTCTGCCCATCTGGGGATGCTAAAAATTATTGTGGTTTCATGGTGTGTTGTGGTGGCACCATCTCAAAGAATTCAGAGTCAGGCCACCTCTGATCCAACTACAGGCATTTATTGAGGATTGATGCCCCTTAGAAGTGGGCTAGGTTCCAAGGGGAACCAGGAACTTCAGTGAGAGCAAGACAGATTTTCATAGAGTATATGATGCTGATTACACAATCAAAATTTATATAGAATGTAAGAATACGATTAATATTAAAAAGTCAGGAGAGGTTTGTTAAGGGATTAGGTAATAGGGGAGGGGGTCCTTCTGTGGTTCAGTGGTCAAACATCCTAGTCATACTGCTTTCTGATTGGATAGCTATTGTGATCTTTTCTGGTCAAGATGGATAGTTAGTTATTGGGGTTCTGTCTTGGACTAAATGAATGATGTGATTGTGACTGGGTACAAGAACACACCTTTTCAAATATGTGAATTGGATTTGGGCGCAGTGGTCATCTAAGGGCAATGGTATGCTGTTCAGTGGAGCCCATAAGGAAGCTAGAATATCGTGGCAGGTGGCCACTTTATTAGGATTTCATCAGAAACATTGCTAACAAATATTTATCTCTTGGAAAATTATCATTAAAATCAATGTGCAGGATATTTTGAGGGTTTACCTTTTGTATTGTGTTAACCCAATTCCATATATATGTATACACTCAAATAACTTAATCATATACACACACACATACACACACACACCTACTTTAAGACTTAGAAGACAGAGGAAGGACATGCATTTCAGAAAGTTTTTTTACAAAAATATCATGATTTTCTTTTTAAAAATTTGGCTACCTAAATTTCCGATAACTAGAAAATTCACTTAAGTGAAATAAATCAATGATTTATTTTTGATGCAGTTTCATAAATGAAGCATTAGTAATGTGTATTTATCCCTTTTCAAAAAATTATAATTAAAATCAATGTATAGGGTATTTTGAGGGTTCATCATTTCTGTTGTATCAACTAAATATGTTGATTTTGAAGAGCAGGTATAATAAATCACATAGAAACCTTTTTCCAAATTGGAAGGGAATTAGTGTCCAATCCAGAACAAAAGAGAAAATGCCCCTTTTATGTCCTTTTCCCTTTCCTCCTTCTTTTAAGTGTTTTGTCTCTCTCTTATCCCAGCACTTAGCACAATACCTAGCACATAGTAGCCACATAATAAATGTTTGTTAGATTGGATTCGATTGGATTTTGATTGAACTCCCTTGTACTCTCTCTCTCTGATTCATCAATATTCTTTTTTAAAATTGGTCCCTAGAATTGAACCCAGTACTCCTGGTATGCTATGAACTGGATATAATACAGCAAGATTATTGTTTCCTTGTTACTAGAAGCTATATCTCTCTTAATGTAACCCAATAGTACATTCATTTTTGGCAGTAATATCATATAATTGATTCATACTGAGATCATTATAGTAAAATTATTTGATCTTATAAAACTATTGCCTAATCAAAATTTCCTTATCTTTTGATTATCAAGTCAATTAAAAAACTTGATAGACTTTAGCTCTATTAAATTACATTTTAAAATAAGCCTAATTTTCTAACCTGTCACGTCTTTTTGTAACCAGACTGTGTCATCCAGAATGCTAGTTTGTTTTTGCTTTTGTTGTTTTTGTTGTTGTTGTTGTTGTTTTGTTTTTGCTTGTGGCTTATGTCCTTTAGTATGGCCTATTATTTGGATCTCTTCTTTCTGCCTCTAATATACACATCTTTAGGTGAATATTACTTACATTTCTTGGGACAAAGCTATCATTTAAAAAAATGATTTGTTAATATATCATACCAATTTTGGAAAATGCCCAATTACTCCACCTACAAATTTGCACTAACTTTAAGAAAATAAAAGTAGTTAAATGAAAGTGACACAATTTATGGAATTTTGCATTCATAATTCTGACCTAGTAGTTCCCTGCCTTTCTGTTCAGAGCAGGGAGGTAAGTTTCTTTGTTTTGCTTTGTTTTGTTTTCTCCAAGATCATTTGTTAATGGTATGAAATGTGATTAGGTGGCCCTGCCCTGTCCCTAGCAATTAGCAGCTGTTTTCTACATAAAGAATTACGTTGTAAACATTACCCTTGCACTACCATCAGGAAAAAATGCCAGAGCCAATACACAACCAACATATCTTATATTGGTATTTATTGCAGTCATTTAATCAACAAATCTGTTTTATAACTAACATTTTGGTAAGCACTGGGTATACAAAGAAAGGCAAAAACAATAGTTCATTTCAAGGAGTTTACAATTTAAAAAGGGATATAAGATGAAAATAATAGTAAAGCAACAGTATTAAGTGGGATTTAGAAAGGTTTCTCATGAAAGGTATGATTTTAGTTAGCACTTGAAGGAACTAAGGAAAGCTCACATACTGAGTTGAGGAGATTTCCTGGAATGGGGAAATGAAAATATCGTAAGTTGAGAAATACAATATCTTGTTCAAGGAACAGCAATGAGACTTGTGTCACTGGATTACACAGTTGGGTGCAATAAGGTATGAGTTGTTGCAATTATATTTAGCCATATATTAGGTAAGAAATTAATTTGGGTTTCACAAATTCTGCCCATGGCTCCCTTGAGTATTTCCAGATAAAAGGTATACTCCCTGCCTATGGATTTTCTTCTAGGCCTACACTAACTTCCATCATTCTGACAATATATTCCAATATCTGTGAGAAAGCTGCAGAATGTCTTTGTAAAAATGTTATTTGAGAATGGTTTGAAGTCAGGCTTCATTAGAGATTTCCCCATTCTTCATGCTTTTTTGAAGATTTAAGTGTTACAATTCATCACACACCACATGCCCCAATTCATGGATAATCTATTCTGACTGCTAAATGACCAGGGCACAAGCCTAATTTATGGATAGTGGTTTATGAACTCATTCTAAATCAACTCACGATTGACACATGTTCATCGCTCTAAATGATATTATTATATGTATGAGCCTACTTTCTAGGGGATATATCTAAGATGGTCAGATTCTCACAATTAAAATAAAGACAATACACACACACACACACACACACACACACAGAGTGACATTGGAATTGCTGGTTATTTCAGGATAGTTATTCTATTCAGTTATACTATTAATATGACCTTGACTAAAATTTCTGTTTTGTTCTGTTTTGTTTTGTTTGGTGACAAGGACAATTGTTTTTGAAAATGTTACAGTGAAATAAGGTAAGGGGAAAAGAATCTGTTGTACATTTCTTAAGCAAATTCATATAGATAAAAGTAGTTATGCTTCAAAGAAAACTATTAATACAACGGGTAAGGAGAAAGGAGTATAGTAACCCTAGTTAATATAAATGTCACATAAATTTAGGGAAGGAAACTCATTTTTTTTGGAGTTTAAGTACATGTTGCTAGCTAGGATACTAGTAGAACTGAGAAGGTGGAAGTTGATTCCCTATATTACCAAAGCACAAGTCATAATTATTGTGAATAACCCAATGTTCTATAAATCCTCAAACGTAAATTATTGCAAAAAGAATCTCTATTTGCTGCTATGGAAACCAGAAATCAGTAAGGCAGACACTTTGCTCAAATCAACATTTTATGCCATATTCCACGAAAAAAAAACCATAGATATGTTACCTTAATGATAAAATTCATAACATTAAAAATAGAAAAAATAAAACCAATAATATATCTCTAAGTTGAGGAAATTTATGTAATTTACTATGAAAATATAAATGGAAAGAATAACTACAACAAAAAATAAAATAAAATATTGCACACTTATAGGGAAGAAGCACTAACCAAAGGAAGAAATATGACCCCTACACATACACACACACACACACACACACACACACACACACACACACACAAAGTTTAAGAAGACCAAAACAATGTAGGATCATTAATTGACTGACTCAATGATCATGCTTCTTGGGAAAATGGGCATTTAAAATTGCTCTAAAAATGTTTCAGGACTCCAAATGGAATAAAGCCATTTAAGAAGAAGTCCCCAATGATTTCTAGATACCTACATTTCTATAAGAGGGTTGACAGTTATAAAAACAAAAACAAAAACAAAAAAACAACATTCTCTACAGAAAAGATTTTAACAAGAACTTCTCATAAATCTGGTTTTATCCTGGAAACAGGTAAAGTTTTGAAGAGACGGATCAAGAAGAGATTGTACAAGTACCCCACATCCTATCATGAATCTTGCAAAAATACTTCTAGTTGAGGACATGAGAGACGTTAGATGAATATATGTTAATAAATATGGTAAGAGATACTGCCTAATCAAGGACAGTTAGGTTGGAACAGTGGATAGAATGTCAGCCTGAAATCAGAAAGACCCAACTTTGCAAGTTCAAATGTAGCCTCAAACACTTAGTAGCTGTATGACCCTGGGCAAGTCATTTAACCCCATTTGCCTCAGTTTCCTCATTGGTAAAATGTGCTGGAGAAGTAAATGGCAAACCACTCCAGTATCTTTGCCAAGAAAACCACCAAATGCGTCACAAAGAGTTGGACACAACTGAAAAACGGCCTAGTAAAAAAGCTGCTATAACAGTTCTTCTTATACAGTTAGTAAAGTCTGTTGTCTTTAAGAGGGAATGAAATCATAAGAAAAAGGATAATTTAGCTATCATATGAAGAATTAACTATTAAGGCAGAAAGAGAGAGAGAGAGAGACTATGGAAAACAAGGATAAAGGATTAATAGAACTTTTTTATGAGAGCCTAAATTAAGCATAAAGGATAAAGAATTCTACAAATATATTTAGAAACAATTGAGTTGAACTTTTATCTTGTGCATAATATATTGTGAAGAAGATATGCTAAAGAGAATTTTGGAGACTTTTAAACTGCTACATTGAGAGAACTAAATTGTTTTTTTTTTCTGATTAATAATATTTTATTTTTTCCAATTATGTGTAAAGATAATTTTCAACATTGAATTTTATAAGATTTTGGGTGTCAAATTTTTTTCTACCTTCCTCCTCTCCCACCTTCTCAAGATGTAATGCAATTTGATGTAGGCTATACATGTACAATCCTATTAGACGTATTTCTACATTAGTCATGTTGTGAAGGAAAAATCAAAACAAAAAGGAAAAACCATGAGAAAGAAAAAATTAGAGAAAATAGTATGCTTTAGTCTAGATTCAGACTCCATAGTACTTTCTCTGGATGCGGATTTGGAATTGTGTATCAAGGGTAGGGAACCTGCAACCTTGAGACCATTTATGGCCTTGTATGTCATTGTGTGTAGCCTTTTGGCTGAGCCCAAGTTTTATACAACAAATACTTTTATTAAGGTGATTTGTTCTGTGAAGTTTGGGTGCAGTCAAAGGGCCACACTTGAGGACCCAGAGGGCCACAAGTGGCCCAGCTTGCAGACTCCGCTCCCTTGTGACTTAGGTAATTGTATTGCTGAGAAGAGCTAAGTCTCTCAACGTTGGTCATTGCGCGGTGTTGCTATTAATGTGTACATTATTCTCTTGGTTCTGCTCACTTCAGTCAGAATCAGTTCATGTTAAGTCTTCTAAGGTTTTTTCAGAAATCCACCTGCTCATCATTTCTTATGTAACAATAGTATTCCATTACATTCATATACCACAACTTCTTCAGCCATTCCCCAATTGATGGGCATCCCCTCAATTTCTAATTCTTGGCCACCACAAAAAAGAGCTTCTATAAATATTTTACCTGTGGGTCTTTCTCCTTTTTTTGATTCTCTTTGGGATACCAACCTAATGGTGGTATTGCAGAATAAAAGGGCATGCCCAGTTTTATAGCATTTTGGGCATAGTTCCAAAATGCTCTCCAGAATGGTTGGATCAGTTCACAACTCCACCAATAATGCATTAGTGTTCCAATTTTTCCACATTTTCTCCCACATTTATCATTTAACTGATTTGTCATATCAGCCAAACTGAGAGATATAAAGTGATACCTCAGAGTTGTTTTAATTTGAATTTCTGTAATCAAGAGAAATTTGTAGCATTTTTCATATGACTTTAGATAGCTTTAATTTCTTCATCTGAAAACTGCCTGTTCATATCCTTTGACTGTTGATCAATTGGGGAATGTCTTGCATTCTTAAATACATGACTCAGTTCTCTATATATTTTAGAAATGAGGCCTTTATCAGAGACTGGCTGTAAAAATGTTTTACAGCTTTCTGCTTCCCGTCCAATCTTGGTTGCATTGGCTTTATTTGCGCAAAAATTGTCTTATTTTAATGTAATCAAAATTATCTGTTTTGTTTTTCATAGTATTATCTGTCTCTCATTTAGTCATAAATTCTTCCCTTCTCCATAAATCTGACAGGTAAATTATTGCTTGCTCTCCTAATTTGCTTATGGCATCACTCTTTATGTCTAAATCATGTATCCCTTTTTACTTTATTTAGGAAAATGGTGTAAGATGTTGGTCCATGCCTAGTTTCTGCAATACTATTTTCCAGTTTTCCCATAAATTTTTGTCAAATAGTGAGTTCTTATTCCAGGAGCTGGGATCTTTGAGTTTATCAAACAGATTACTATAGTCATTGACTACTGTGTCTTGTATATCGAACTTATTTCACTAATCTACCACTCTATTTCTTAGTCAGTACCAAATAGCTTTGATGGTTGCTGCTTTATAATGCAGTTTTAGATTTGATATAGCTAGGCTACCTTCTCTTGAATTACTTTTCATTAATTCCTTTGATATTCTGCCCTAGTCCATGGTCAATTTTTGTGTAGATGACATGTACTGCTGAAAAAAAGGTATATTCCTTTCTTTCCCAAATCATTTTTTTCCAGAGTTCTACCCTATCTAACTTTCCCAAAATTCTATTCACCTCCTTCTTTCTTTTTATTTTGTGGCTAGATTTATCTAATTCTGAGAGAGGGAGGTTGAGGTCCCCCAGTATTATAGTTTTTCAGTCTATTTCTACCTGTAACTCACTAACCTAGCCCTCTAAGAATTTGGATGCTGTATCATTAGATGCATATATGTTTAGTATTGATATTCCTTCATTGTCTATGGTACCTTTTAGCAGGATGTAGTGTCCTTCTTTACCTCTTTTAATATGATCTATTTTTGCTTTTGCTTTGTCTGAGATCAGGATTGCTACCTTTGATTATTTTTTTTTTACTTCAGCTAAAGCATAATGTAGTCTGCTCCAGCCTTTTATTTTTTACCTTTACTCTGTGTTTACCTCTCTGATTCAAATGTGTTTCTTGTAAACACCATATTGTAGGATTATGGTTTTTAATCCACTGTACTATCTGCTTCCATTTTATGGGTGAGTTCATCCCATTTACATTCACATATGCGGTTAATACTGTGTCTTCCTCTCCAAAATATTTCTTCCCTTTTTATGTTTTTCTCTCTCCTTTCTCCCTTCCCCTCCACAAGTGTTTTGTTTCTGACTACTGTCTCCAACAATCTGTCCTCCCTTTTATCAGCCCCCCTTTCCCCTTCTCTTTTCCCCTCCTACTTCCTATAGAGTAAGATAGACTTCTTTACCCAACTGAGTGTGTATGTTATTCCCTCTTTGAGCAAAATCTGATGAAAGTTTCGAACAATGCTTGCCTCTCTCACTTCTTTCCCTCTAGTGTAATAGGTCCTTTCTACCTCTTCATATGATGTAATTTACCCTTTTCTGATACTTCTTTTCCTCTTCTCCCAATACAATCCCTTTTTTCACCCTTTAAATAATAACTTTTTTATAATCATATCAAAGTTACTTATACCCACACCTTCTGTCCATGTATATTGCTTCTAAATGTCAGAATAAAGATTCAGTTCTCAAGAGTTACAAGTAGAATCTTCCCATATAGGAATGTAAACAATTTGATTTCATTGAATAAGATTTTTTCTTTTTTTTTTTTTGCCTTCCAGAATATCATATCCCAAACCCTCTGATTTTTCAATGTAGAAGCTGTAAAGTCCTGCGCGTAATCCTAACTGTGGTTCCATGATATTTACCTTGTTTCTTTCTGGCTGCTTACAGTATTTTCTCCTTGACTTGATAATTCTGGAATTTGGCTATAATATTCCTTGGAGTTTTCATTTTGTGATTTCTTTAAGGTAGTGCAGTTTATTCTTTCAATGATTGTTTTCACCTTTGGTTCTAGGATATCAGGGCAGTGTTCCTTCATAATTTCTTGAAAGATTCTGTCCAGATTCCTTTTTTTTTAATCATGACTTTCAGATAGACCAATAATTCTTAAATTATCTATCCTGTATCTATTTTCAAAGTTAGTTGTTTTTCCAATGTGGTATTTTACATGTCCTTCTACTTTTTCATTCTTTTGATTTTGTTTGACTGATTCTTGATGTCTCATAGAATCCTTAGCTTCCACTTGCCCAATTCAAATTTTTAAGGAGTTATGTTCTTCACTTAGTTTTTGTAAATTCTTTTACATTTTGTCAATTCTACTTTTTAAGTAGTTCTTCTGTTCAGTGAATTTTGTACCTCCCTTTCCATTTTGCCATTTCTGCTTTTTAAGGAGTTGTTTTCTTCAGTGGATCTTTTTTTCCACTTGGTTGATTGCATTTTTTAAGGAATTGTTTTCTTAAGCCAATTTTTGTCCCTTCCTTTTCTAAACTGTTGACTCTCTCTTGCATACCTCTCATTTTTTCTCAATTTTTCTTCTACTTGTCTTATTTGACTTTTATAATCCTTCTTGAGCTCTTCCAAAAATGAGACCAATCCATATTTCCCTTTGAGTTTGGGGATGTAGGTATATTGGCAATGTTGTCCTCTTCTGAGTTTGTGTTTTGATCTTCCTTGTCCCAGTAGAAACTGCCTAGGGTTAGTGTTCATTTTTACTTTTTGCTTATGTTGTTTGCCTATTTCCTGGCTTTTAAAGTTGAGTTCTTCTATTGAGCCACAGTAGACGTTGTCCCAAGCTGGTCACTAGCTTTGTGTGCTGGGACCTCAGATGCTGGCAGCCAGAGTCTTTAGGGTTCTGGCAGTTTACTTGGTGCTGAGCTTGGGTCCTAGTGGTGGTGCCTTATGTTTGCTGATGGCAGGTGGGGTTTGTGCCACTTCTTGTGATATAATTTACCCTATTCTGCCATCTCCCTTCCTCTTCTTCCAATACAACTCTTCTTTTCATTCCTTAATTATTTTTATCATCACATGAAAGTCAACTTACACCCACATCTTCTGTCTGTGTATACACCTTCTAAATGTCTTAATAAAGAAGTAGTTTTCAAGAGTTCCTATGTAGTGATGTAAACAGTTTAACCTTATTGAACAACATGTTTTTTTTTTTTCTTTACAGTTTAATGCTTCTATTGAGTCTTGTATTTGAAGATCAAATTTTTTTTCAGCTCTGGTCTTTTCATCAGGAATAATTGAAAGCCCCTATTTCATTGAATGTCCATCTTTTCCCCTGAAAGATTATGTTTAATTTTGCTGGGCAGTTGATTCCTGGTTTTAATCCGAGCTGCTATGCCTTTCAGAATATCATAGCCCAAGCCCTCTGATCCTTTAATGTAGAAGTTGATAAGTCCTGTGTAATCTTGACTGTAGATCCACTATATTTACTTTGTTTCTTTCTAGTCACTTGCAATATTTTCTCCTTAACCTGATCATTCTGGATTTTGCTATCATATCCCTTGGAGTATTCATTTTGTGATCTCTTTTCAGGTGGCGATTGATTTATTATTTCAATGACTATTCTGCCTTCTGGTTCTAAGATATCAGGGCAATTTTCCTTGATAATTTTTGAAAGATCCTGTCCATACTCCTTTTTTGATCATGGTTTTCAGGCAGAACAATAATTCTTAAATTATCTCTCCTGGATCTATTTTCCAAGGTAATTTTTTCCCCAATGAGGTATTTTTACATTTTCTTCTATCTTTTTTTTTCATTCTTGGTGTCTCATAGAGTCTTTAGCTTCCATTTACCCAATTCTAATTTTTAAGGAATTATTTTCTTCAGTTAGTTTTTGTGCCTCCTTTTCCATTTCACCAATTCTACTTTTAAGGAGTTTTATTCAGTCAATTTTTGTTCTTCCTTTTCCAAACTGTTGACTCTCTTTTGTATACCTCTCATTTTGTTCCCCAGTTTTTCTTCTACCTCTCTTTTTTTGACTTTTACAATCTTTCTTGAGCTCTTCCAAGAAGGCTTTTTGGGCTTGAGACTAATTCATATTCTCCTTCAATGTTTTGAATTTAGATATATTGACAATGTTGTACTCTTTTGAGTGTGTTTTGACCTTCACTGTTATCATAGATGCTCTCTATGGTCAAGATTTGTTTTTGCTTATTGCTCATCTTTTTTGGTTATTTCCTTCTTTTGCTGGGGCCAAGGGGCCTTTTGATTAGCTTTTGTGCTAGGGCCTCAGGTGCTGGCAGCTAGAGATTGTAGGTTTCTGGTAGCTTACCTGGTGCTGAGCTGGGGCCCTTGTGTTGGAGTCTGGCTTGTGCTGAAGCCAGGGTATGTGTGCGTGTGTGTGTGAGGGGTGGGGTGTGTCCTCCATTTCTCAGAGGCTACACATGGAGCCTGGTCCCTGGAGGATGCCTCTTTGCCCTGAGATGCACTGAAGCATCTGGAGTTCTGACATCTGAAAGATGCCTAACCACCCTCGGTTGCACTGAATCAAGTGGAAGTCTGCCCAGTGGAGGATACCTGCCCATATAGAGCTGCATTGAATCCAGTGGTGGTCTGGCTGCTGAAAAATGCCTATTCACCCTGGGCTGCACTGAAGCATGTGAAGGTCCAGATGCTAAAAGACACCTGCTTCCCGGGGCTGCATTGAGTCATGTTATGATTCTCTAAGTTCGAGCCTGCCAGCTCCCCTAACTGTGCTAAGGAATGTGGGGTATTCTGGTGTTGGCACTTTCCTGCTACAGCACCCTGGGACTCAGGATTTCCAGTTGGTTTGCTGAGTTGGGTCTTACTGCTGGCTGATGCTTCTTATCCTGGACTGTGCTCCCCTTTTCCTCAAGTGATATGGACTTTTTTTGCTGATGCTCCAAGTTTCCTGGACTAAAAGACTGCTCCACTCCCTCTTTCTGCTGGCTCTGCTGTTCCAGGATTTATTGTGATGTGCTATTTTATGATTGTTCAGTTGTTTGGAGGTGAATACTAGATATGGACAGTGAGTTACTGGTTACTCCATCTTGGCTCCAAGAAGTCTCCTCAAGGACTAAATTACTGAACTATGATTTCAGATCCTGGGGAGTAATCAAGAATTGTACTTTATAAAAATCAGTCTGGGGTAGATCAAATGAGATATTTTTAAAGCAATAAGCACAGTGCCTGGCACATAGTAGACACTACATAAATACTTATTCCCTTTCTTCCTTTTTGTCACAACTGAATAATATTAAAATATTTTTAAGAAAGAGAGAGAGAGAGAGAGAGAGAGAGAGAGAGAGAGAAAGATTAAATTTATGAGGGAGTTTATGAATTTCTCTTTGATTCTGAGGAAAAATTGGAGCATACCCATTGATTACCTCAGAACTTGAATAAAAAATTAAATATGAGCTCTCTGATTTCCAAGAGCCAAGATGGCAGAGTAAGAAGCAAGTTGTTCTCACCCTCCCTTATTGACCTCTGAAAGCCCAGAAAATGTCACTCCAGGAAAATACCCTAGAATACCTGAGCCAACAGAAAGATGGGGTGCAGCAGTCTTGTAGCCCAAGAAGCTTAGAGGATTAACAGGAAAGGCCCCACTCACTTTGCGGGAATGAGAAAAGTACAGAACCAGAAGCATCCCAGTAAGCCAGCAGCAAGCCCAACCTCAGCAAACTAGGGGGAGCCTCAGGGTGGTAGATCAGGCAGTCACCAACACCATGACCCCTGAGTGCCTCAGCACAGGCAAGAGAACCAGTAAACACCAGTTCAGAAAACTACCATGTGCACTGATGTTCTCCAACAGCCAAATCTCCTTCTGCTTAGCACAACTTCACACTGGCAGACATCCTCTAGTAGCCAAAAATTTGAGCTCTTTAAAGAAGCCCTGATGAGCAGGCATCCTTAAGGGACTGGATTCTCCACCCTGACCCCCCCCCCCCAGAAAGCTCCCATGCTTCTGACCCCAGTTCAACACGAGGTAAGTTGCCAGATACCTACAGCCTCCAGCTGCTAACATCTGAGGCCCCAGCACACAAAGCCAGTATTTCAGGTTCCAAGCACAAGAAGCTTGGGTCAGTGCCTCCTGTGCTCTGGCAGGAGAGCTCAACTTGAAAAGCCAGGAAATAGGCAAATACCATGAGCTAAAAGTAGAAATGGACAATAACCATAGATTCTTGTTATGGGGACAGAGAACATCAAGGCAAAAATTCAGAAGAGGGAAATACTGTCAATATACCCACATCTGAAACTTCAAAGAAGAATTTTGGTCTCAAGACCAAGAAAGACTTCTTTGTTTAATTAATAAATTTATTTATTTTTAGTTTTCAACATTTACTTCCACAAGATTTTGAGTACCAAATTTTTAACCCATCTCGCCCGCCATATATATATATATATATACACACATACACACATATAATTCTTTCCCTCCAACTGCCCTAATACTGACAAAGGTCTCATGAGTTACAAATATCATCTTTCCATGCAGGAATGTAAACAGTTCAAACTTAATAAGTCTCTTATGATTTCTCTTTCCTGTTGACCTCTTCATGTTCCACTTGAGTCTTGTATTTGAAAGTCAAATTTTCTATTCAGCTTTGGTCTTTTCATCAAGAATGCCTGAAAGTCCTCTATTTCACTGAATGAGCATTTTTACCCTGAAGGATTATACTCAGTTTTGCTGGGTAGGTGATTCTTGGTTGTAATCCTATCTCCATTGACCTCTGGAATATTATATTCCAAGCCCTGCGGTTCCTTAACATAGAAGCTGCTGAATCTTGTGTTATCCTGATTGTGTTTCCACAAATTGTTTCTTTCTGGCTGCTTATAATATTTTCTCCTTGAGCTGGGAACTCTGGAATTTAACTACAATATTCCTAGGAGTTTTCCTTTGGGGATCTCTTTCAGGAGGAGATTGGTGGATTCTTTCACTTTCTATTTTGCCCTCTGGTTCTAAAATATCAGAGCAGTTTTCCTTGATAATTTCTTGAAAGATGATGTCTAGGCTCTTTTTTTGATCATGGCTTTCAGATAGTCCAATAATTTTTAAATGCTCTCTCCTGGATCTATTTTCCAGGTCAGTTGTTTTTCCAATGAGATATTTCACATTGTTTTCTAATTTTTCATTCTTTTGGATTTGTTTTACAGTGTCTTGATTTCTCATAAAGTCACTAGCTTCTAATTGCTCTATTCTAATTTTTAAGGAAGAATTTTCTTCAGTAAACTTTTGGACTTTCTTTTCCATTTGACCAGTTTTGCTTTTTAGGGCATTCTTCTCCTCATTGGCTTTTTGGACCTTTGGGTTAGGCTATTTTTTAAGGTATTATTTCCTTCAGTATTTTTTTGCATCTCTAGCAAGCTGTTGACTTGTTTTTCATCATTTTCTTGCATCACTCTCATTTATCTTCCCAGTTTTTCCTCTATTTCTCTTACTTGCTTCTCAGAATCCTTTTTGATCTCTTCCAAGGCCTGGGATTGATTCATATTTTTCTTGGAGGCTTTGGATGTAGGAGTTTTGACTTCATTGTCTTCTGGCTGTATGTTTTGATCTTCTTTGTCACCAAAGTAAGATAATACAGTCTGACTTTTTGTGCTGCTTACTCACGATCCCAACCAATTACTTGAGTTTTAAACTCTTTGTTAAGGTAAGAGTTTGCTTCCAATGTGTAGAATGTACTATCCCCAGCTTCGGGGGTTAGTAAAGCTGTTTTCAGAGCTAATTCTAGGGACCTGTAAATTTTTTGTTCTTCCAAGGTGGTATGATAAGGGGTGAGGTGATTCCTCTCCACCGCCACAACAAGCTCCACCACACCAGTGCTCCTCCTTGTCCCAGGACCTCCCCTCAGAACTGTGACACAGATCCAAGCACAGGCACAGCAAGAGATTCCTGCCTCAACACTGGCAAAGAGATCCCTGCAATCCCCCTGTGATCAGCCACTCAGTTCCACCTCAGTCTGTGGGCCAGAAGCTCAGGAGGTAACTGCTGCCCTGGGGGTGCCTGAGACCTAGCTTCTCTCTCTCACCACAGTCACAGACTTTTCCACTGACTTTCCAATTTGTCTTTGGTGTTCCTGGGTTGAGAAGTCTGGAAACTGTCATGGCTGCCTGTGATTCAGTCCTCTGAGGCCTGCTCCAGGGTCTCTGTGGCCTGCGTGTCCACGCCGAACTGCGCTCCTCTCCCTGTCCAGCACAATATACCTTTCTGAACAACCATCCAGGCTGTCTTTGACTGGAAATTTGTTTTACTCTCTTTTTGTGGGTTCTGCTGCTTTAGAATTTGTTTAGAGCCAATTTTTTTACAGGTATTTGGAGGAGCTTGGGGGAGAGCTCTATTAAGTCACTGCTTTCCCTCTGCCATCTTGGCTCCAACCCCCCCCCCCAAAAAAAGACTTCTTAAAAGAGCTGAAGGATTTTCAAAGTCAAATAAGACAGGTAGAAGAAAAATTAGGAAAGAAAATGAGAAGTATACAAGACAGTCAATGGCTTGGAAAAGGAAGGACAAAAATTGACTATAGAAGACAAGTCTTAAAAAATACAATTGGCCAAATGGGGAAAAAGTACACTGAGGAAATCAACTCCTTAAAAAGTTGAATGGGTCAAATGGAAAAGGAGGCACAATAACTCAGAAGATAAGAACTCCTTAAAAAGTAAATGGGCCAAATAGAAAAGGAGGTACAAAATTTAATAGAAGGAAACAATTCATTAAAAATTAGAATTGGGCAACTGGAAGCAAATGACTATATTAGAGATCAAGAATCAGTCAAACAGAAACCCCCCAAAATGAAAAAAAGTAGAAGAAAATATAAAAGACTTCATTGATAAAACAACTGACCTGGAAAATAGGTTCAGGAGAAGCAATTTAAAAATTATTGAATTCCTGAAAACCATAATGAAAAAAAAAAAAAGCCTGGACAGCATTTTTCAGGAAAGCATCAAAGAAAACTGCCCTAAGGTCCAAGAACCAGAAGGTAAAATAGTCATCACCTCCTGAAAGAGGTTCCAAATTGAAAAAAAAAGCCAAGGCATATTGTAGTCAAATTCCAAAATTATGGGGTCAAAGAGAAAATTCTGAAAGCAGCCAGAACTAAATAATTTAAACATCATAGAACCACAGTCAGGATTATGTAGGACCTTGCAGCTCCTACATTAAAAGATCAGAGGGTGTGGAATATAATATTCCATAAATCAAAGGAGATTGGATTATAACCAAGGGTCAACTACCCAGTGAAATTGCACATAAACTTTTAGGGGAGGAGATGGACGTTCAACAAAATAGGAGACTTCCAAACCTTCCTGATGAAAATACCAGAGCGCAACAGAAAATTTGATCTTTAAATACAGGACTCAAGAAAAGCATAAAAAGGTAAACAGGAAAGAAAAAAAACAAACATGTTATTAATAAGGGCAAACTGTTTACATCCCTAACAAGGGAAGATAATACTTGTAACTTTTGAGAACTATATTGTTATTATGACATTTAAAATGAGTATACATAAACAGGATGGGGGTATAAGTTGATTTTAATGTGACGATAGAAAATTTAATTAAGTGTTCAAAAGGGAATGTTCTGGGAGAATAGAATAGGAGAAGGCAGTCATATGAAAAGGCGCAAAAACCTATTACAGAAGAGGGAAAGAACGGAAGGAGATGAGCATGGTTTGAACCTTACTCTTATCAGATTTGCCTCAAAGAAGGAATAACATAATAAGTTACAGAATAATCATAATAAGTATTCATAATCAGTCAATCATAATCAGTAATAGAAATCTAACCTACTCGATGAGAAGTAGGAGGGGAAAGGGGGAAGAAAATGGAGGGGTTAGATAGAAGAAAGGGAAGAAGTAGGAAGGGTAAAAAAGAAGAAAAGGGAGGGGGCTGATAGAAGGCAGTGCAGACTGAAAAAGGAGGTGGTTAAAAGCAAAACTCTAGTGAAGAAAGAAAGAGAGAAAGGATAGAGTAAAGCATAAAAAGGGGAAAAATTGGATGGGGAGAAAGACACAAATAGTAATCATAACTATGAATGTGAATGGGATGACCTCTCCCATAAAACAGAAGCAGATAGCAAAGTGGATTAAGCACCATAGTCCTACAATTTATTGTTTAAAAACCTGGAAAGAATTATACAGACCGGCTGAGTGAAATGAACAGAACGAGGAGAACATTGTAAACAGTAACAGCCATGTTATTTGATGGCTGACTTTGATAGACTTAGCTCTTCTCAGCAATTCAAGGATCTTAGACAACTCCAAAAGATTCAGAATGGAAAATACTATCCACATCCAGTGAAAGACCTTTGGAGTCTGAATGCAGATGGAAGCATACTATTAGCTCTCCTTTTTTTTGTTATTGTTTTGTTTCTTCTTTCTCATGGTTCCTAACAATATTTCTAATTCTTCCTTACATCACGACTAATGTGAAAATATGTTTCATATGAATGTACAAGTAGAGCCTATATAAGATTACATGCCATCTTTGACAGGGAAGGAAAGGGAGGGGGAGAAAAATTATTTTAATTTATTTTTTATTATTTTTTGAGTTATCAACAATCACTTCCATAAGCTTTTGAGTTTTAAAATTTTCTTCCCCTCTATTTCCCCCACCAACAATGCATTAGTGTTCCAATTGTCCCACATCTTCTCCAACATTTATCATTTTCCTGTTTTGTTATGTTGGTCAATATGATAGGTGTGATATGGTACCTCAGAGTTGTTTAGATTTGCATTTCTCTAATAGTGATTTAGAGAATTTTTTCATATGACTATAGATGGCTTTAATTTCTTCATCTGAGAACTGCCTGTTCATATCCTTTGACCATTTATCAATTGGGGAATGACTAGTATTCTTATAGATTAGACTTAATTCTCTATATATTTTAGAAATGAGACCTTATCAGAGACACTGGTTGTAAAAATTCTTTCCCAGTTTTGTATTTTCCTCCTAATCTTGGTTACATTGGCTTTGTTTGTGCAAAACCTTTTCAATATAATGTAATCAAAATTATCCATTTTGTACTTCATAGTGTTCTCTAGCTCTTGTTTGGTCATATACACACATAGCCTTTGAAAACCATCAAGCCTATACAATCTGTGAAAAAATTATATTTTCTATTTAATGTAATATATTTGGAGTGACAGTGTCATATATTAGAGATCTGGACTTGGAGTCAAGAAGACTTGGGTTAAAATATTTCCTTTGACACAAATCAGTTGCATGAACATAGCTTAGGTCACAATTTCACAGTGCCCTACACAAATTCATAAGCCGATATATTTAGTAACACCCCAAAAGTATGTTATATATTTATGTATAATGTATATCTAAATAGATACACATATGTGATATATATATGTGAATATGTGACACACATATATAATTTCATAAATTATATACACAAATAAATGCACACAATTTCATAATTTTATGGAGATTAGAGGTCCTAATATGGGAATCTTCCTCTTTCAAGGCAAACTTTAAACTTTAAAAAAAAACCATAATCTTAGATGAAAGTGGAAGTGACTTGTTCAGACTCATATTGCCTTATGTACTGTAAACTGTTTTCATAGCAGATAATACATCCATACATATATAGCATGTTCTACATATGTTCCATTTCATGGAATGGTGATATTGTATCACTATACTTTTGACAGTTGTTCTATTTTAACTTTCAGGTTATTTTGTTCTGCTTATAAAATATTCTGAAATTTGCTCCACTTGAGGTCTATAGCCACCAATTAGCACCACTTAACACCTGTTAAATAGAGTACTCTCTTGTTATTATCATCATGTGGTACTTAATTCAAGTGCTAATTTCTCTCTATGTACTGTTCATAAATCTACCAAAAACCCAGGTATGATCTGTTAGAATGAAAGGGATTAGACATTTCCCTCTGTGTATTTAAAAAGAAAAAAAAGTTCAATTGCTTATAAAGATTTCTATGTTGGAACAACATGGAGGTAGTATGTGATTGGATTCACTATTAATGTTATGATATGATTGGGCCTGTTTGAAAAGCATAAAGAAATACCAATTTATCAACAAGCATGTGTTAAGCACTTTTTCTATGACAGTCACTCTGCTATGCATTTGTAATACAAAGAGAAAAAACCCTCAAAAAAAGACTATTTCTGCCCTTATGGAACTTATAATCAGGAAGATTAAGACCCTAAAAAGAAGACATTTAGGTAACTATCGGTAGGCCCAGTTAATATAATAAAAATGACAATTCTACCTAAGCTAATTTGCTTATTCAGTGCAATACCAATCAAGCTACCAAAAATTATTTTGTAGAGTTAGAAAAAATTATAACAAGATTCATTTGCAATAACAGAAGATCTAGAATATCAAGGGAACTAATGAAAAGAAAGGCAAGGGTAGGTGGCCTAGGCATTCCAGATCTTAAATTGTATTATAAAGCAGCAATCATAAAAACTGCTTGGTACTGGCTAAGAAATAGAATGGTCGATCAGTGGAATAGGTTAAGTATGCAAGACATAGTAGTCAATGACTATAGTAATCTATTATTTGATAAACCCAAAGACCCCAGCCTCTGGGATAAGAACTCACTCTTTGACAAAAACTGCTGGGAAAACTGGAAAAGAGTATGGCAGAAACTAGGCATTGATCAAAATGTCACACCATATACCAAAACAAAGTCAAAATGGGCTCATGATTTAGCTATAAAGGCTGATACTATAAGCACATAGTGCTTATAGTGCTATGTAGTGTGATGTGTTTTGCAAAGTTTAGGCAGAGTTTAGGAGTATGGATGATGAGAAAGGCACATAGAGAGATAAAGAGAGTGAAAAAAGAATATTAATTCTACCAAAATTCCTAGTAAGCACACATATATTTTTATAGAGATGAGAACTTTGTTTCCCTTAAATCTCTTTAAAGTTCAGAGAAATCACAACACTTGTTATATAGCTCCTGCAGTAGCAACCAAACTTCTAAACAGAAAGGGAGAGACAAAATGAGAAATGGCATGAAGAGAGGCAGAGCAGGATGGATTTAATTAATAGTTAAATTAGTGGAAGAAAATGGCATGTGTTTTAAAAGTTATTTTTTTAAATATATTTGACTGTGGGCACTTCAGAGCCATCTTCAGTCAGCAGAAAACTGTTATTCCATCTGTGTTCCATTTTAGAAAAATGCAAATTCCTTCATTCTTGGCTCCACAATTAATGAACAAATGAAATCATAAATTTGGTCAACATCACCTCTTTTGAATGTAACACTATTGATTTCATTATTATATTTACTCCTTCATTCATGACCTGGATTAACAAGAGATCTTTTTGGATGAGATTCAAAGTGGAGGTCTTCAGCCTTTTGTTGATAAGGATCCCGAGACACTTTTTACTCAATAGGATGGTTATATTACAGTCTTGGCCCAATTTCTAGCTCCAAGTTTCTAATATAACTTTCCTCATTGTTTTCAACTAGGTTTGCTTGTGTGTATTTGTGTGTGTGTGCATTTACATGTAATTCTCAAAGATTGAGTTATAAGACTAGATTGGTAGAAGGAAGTTGAGGTTTTGCTTTGTTTCATTTTAGTTTTGCTTGTTTATTTTTAATAACTGGGATTTCCCTACATCAATGAAGTTATGAACTCCAAGCACAAAAGAAGGAGTCAAACACACTCTTTCTCCACTTTAGGAAGATCACTATAGCACTTGAATTGAGGATGGATTGGAATTGAAAAAGACTTGAGGAAGGATGACCCTTAAGTAGGTTATCACTACAGTCAAGGCATGAGGTAATGAGAGTCTGCACCAATGTAGCAATTGTGTGAGTGGAGAAGAAATGTATATTGCAGATGCCATGAAGGGACAAACAACAATACCTGACAGCTGATTGAATATGAGTGATGAGTGAAAATGAAGAGTTTAGAGTGATATAGAGCATTTGAGATTATGCATGATGGATAGTGGTATCTTAGCAATACCGGAGAAGTTTGGAAGGGAGAAGGCTATTAAGCAATGGAACATAATGGATTATGTTTTAGACATTTTGAGCTTGAGATATCTAAGGGACTTTTGGTTTGATATGTTTAATAGGAAGTTAGTGATGGAATACTGGAAGTCAGGAGAGAAGTTAGGAATAGATAAACAGATTTGAAAATTAAGTGTGTAGTGATAAGAACTGAACCCATGGAAGATGATGAACTCATAAATTGAGACAGTGTAGAGAGAGAAGAGAAAGCTCAGGAGCAAATTCACTAGTAAGGGTAGTGACCTAGATTAATATCAGTGCTAAAGGCCACAGAGAGGTTATGAAGAATGGGGATTAAAAAACAGGTCATTAGGTTTGGCAACTCAGAGATAATCCATAATTTTAGAGAAAGTAGCTAGAATTAAATTATAAGATCAGAAGCTAGACTGGAGAGAATTTAGAAGAAATAGAGAGGAGAGAAAACAAAGGTTATGATCACAGATGATCTTGTCAAGGATTTGAGCCATGAAAAGGAGGAGAACATGTAGGCAGTTGGAATAAGTGATTTTTTTATAGATGGGGATGATATTGCAATGTTTATAGGCAGCTATGAAGCATAAAATGAATGAGAAGAGATTGAAGATTACTGAGAGCCTGGGGATGAGAAAGGGGACAGTCTGCTGGAGAAAATGGGATGGAATTAGATTAGATGTATTTTGAAGGGCTTGCCTTAGGTAGGAGAAAGGCCACCTCTTCCTGTATTACAGGAGTGAAAGAGGATATAGTGAGGAAAGACATCTGAGTGATTTGAAATAAGGATAATGGAAGAATAGGGAATTTTTGCTAAATGACCCAATTTTTTTTCAGTGAAATTTAAGGCATAATTTTCAGCTGAGAGGACAGAAGTAAATTTGACAAGAAGTTTGAGGAGAAATGAAAAAGTTTGTTAAGAGCCACACTGTTGAGTGGGATAGTGAAATGGTTTAGGTAGTATAAAAAGACTGACTTGCAGTGAGGGCTTAGTTAAAAACATGTATCATATAAAGAGATAGTATATATGCGTTACCTTACAAACCTTAATATTCTATAGAAATGTTAGCCATTAACAGCAATGATGATGATGGTGATGATACTGATGATGATGACAGTTTTCGCTATTTGCAATATAACTTCATTCATTGTCCTTTGCACTCAATGAGGATCAAAATGATATCATAATTTTGTGGTCGATGTTGAGTGTGTCTAACTGTGGCTGATCAGACCGACATGAACCAACATTCACCTGGAAGGTTCTACCATGGGTCAGGCACAAAGAACCCCTATGAATATTTGGGATGGAGCTGTCTCTAAATTTTCACATCTCACATTTATTATGAACTACTATAGTTTTGCTTTGTACATAGAACACAGCACTTTCTTTGATGTGGGAATATCATGCTGGGCAGTCCTGTGCTAGTGACACTCATGTCTCAAAATCAATAGCAAATTTCTTCAGAGACACTTTGGGAGTGTCCTTGTATTGTGTCTTCTGACCTCTGTGTGAGTGCTTGCCTTGTGGAAATCCTCCATAAAAAAGTCTTTTAGGCGAACATATGTTTATTATTTGGACAACATGATCAGCCCATCAGAGTTGCACTCTCTGCAATGGAGTTTGAATGCTTGGCATTCACTATGTCAACAGTTCCTTGGCCCTTTCTGAAACCACACTGGCTTTCAGATAGATTACCATCTTCTAGGTGGAGAATCGGCCTATTAAGGAGGAATCTAGAAAGAATCTTGCCAACAATGACTAAGAGAGAGACCCCCCCCCGTGACTCTCATATGATAACCTTCTCTTCTTTTTATAAAGATGGACAATGGAAATAGCCTTAATGTCTTGGGGGATAATTTCCCATGAATTTTTAGTCTATATAATCTATGAATTTTAGTCAACATTGTATGAGCAATGGATCCCCTACATTGTAGCTCTTTGCTGAAATCAAACTAGGACCAGGCATTTTGCTAGGATAAGAGCCTAATGGAATTCAAAGCTTCTGCTTCAGTTGAAAGTTGGGCTAGAGAAGGATTGACTTCAACCTGAGGTATATAGTCAATAGCTTCAGCATTGGTTGATAATGGTCTGTTGAAAACACTATACAAGTGTTCAGCCCATCTCTCCAGGATCACGTCCTTATCACTGATCAGTGGGGTTCTATCTGCATTGAGTAATTAAGATGCACCATAGGTCCTTGGTCCACAAATAGTCTTCAGGGTACCATAGAAGTGCTGTGGATTATTATCAGCATAAAACTGAATTTTGTCTGCCTTCTTACTGACTCAAGAATATTGCATCTCTCTAAGCTTTGCTTGCACTTTATTTTAGATGTGGGGTGTAGGGTGTATTCAGGGAAGACTAGTATCTCTACTGTGAGGGCTGCCAAGCCCTTTTCAGGGTTGCTTTCCACCTTTTATGTCCACCTGATCCACCTAACTCTCACCTGTGGCTCCAAGAAGCTGTAGCATGCACAGAGGCCACACCCCAGTAAACCATTCAGCAGACAGGCTAAACCATGTTCAAGACAACCAAGTAGTCTCAAACCCTTCAGTGAGTTAAGGGGATGTCTACCCCAAGCATGTGAAGGCTTCCCATGGTAGAATGGGTAGATGAGACTAGTTTGTTCCAACATCCATGAAGGCAGTTGAAGCAGATGCTGTGGAGTATTTAGAGCTTAGTGAGACATTGAAGATGCCAAAAATCTTCCACTGTATCTCAAGCTATCACTAATCATCTTGATAATTTCCTGACATTGGACTGTGATGACTGGAAGAGAGAGTGAGGCCGATGACTTCATACAACTCTATTTCAATTAAATATAATTTATGCAAGAATCAAAAGACATCACCAATGCCATTTTTTTAAACATGTTTACTTATCTCAAAGTCCTGTGGCTACAGGCAAGTGACTAAGAAGCAAGTGACACATTGGGAGCTGTAGTCACAACCCTGCACACAGGTGACCCAGGCCATAGGATTGTCTTCTTACTGGAAGCAGTAGTGGGATTTCACAGCCCCCTGAATGACTAAGCAGCCTTTTAAGGATCACACTGCTCACCTCCTGGTATGAGGAAGGGGCTAGAAAAGGTGCCCTAAAAATTGTCTTCTCACTCAACCCTGACCTGCTTACCAAGGCAGGAGGGGATTCCACTCTGGTTGAAATGCAAAAAAAAAAAATACAAAAACTTCTGTAATAATAATTCCACTCACCATTGGTACATGGAATGTGCACATACTTATATAAAACATAAAATCCAATAGTTCTGAAAGACAAATAACCTTTATTGTGAAATAACTCAGTAGGTATCACATCCAAATAACAGTCCTGAGTGAAACAATGCTGTCAAATGAAGGCCAGCTTACTAAAGTGGGAACTGGATACACATTTTTATTCTGGATTGGCCACAGTGAAGGGGAACACTCTGAAACTGGTGTAGGTTTTGCAATCAAAACTAATATAGTCAACAAGCTTGTATGCCTACCGAAAGGAGTCAATGACAGAGTGCCACTTGCAGGAAAATGCTATGCCACACTCATCAGTGCCTATACTTCTACCATGATGAACCCTGATGAGGTCAAAGAAAAAAAATATGAAGACATGGATACCCTTATCATCAATGTGCCAAAAAAAAAAAAGACAAACATAATTCTGGGAAACTTGAATGTTAGATTACCAGACATGGCAGGGAGTCCTTGGGAGGAACTGAGTTGGAAACAGCAACAGCAATGGTCATTTACTACTGAAGACTTGTGCATCTCATGACCTTCTCATCACTCATACTGTTTTCTGTCTACCTAAATGCAATAGCACTTCATGGATGTACACTCGCAGCAAACATTGGCATTTAATAGACTATGTGATTGTAAGGGGGAGAGACAGACTAAGGACAGGCTTATGAGAATAAGGAATTCAATGTGTGGTACAGAGTGCTGGACTGATCATAGACTTATCCTTTCCAAGGTAAATATTCACATTCAACAAAAGTGGAGGCCCCAAGGCAAAACAATTACAAAAAGAATTAATGTCAACAGACTAGAGCACGTCTCTGAGGGGGAACAATTTGTTGCTAACTTGGAGGGTAAGTTGAGCCAATACACAGCTGGCAACAGTGGAGCAGAAAAAGAATGGGCAGATTTCAGAGATTTGGTGTACAGCACTGCATTTGCTCATCTGGGTCAGAACACTCACAAACATCAAGAGCGGTTTGATAAAAATGATGTGGAAATTCAGAAGCTAAGAAATAAGAACTCCATAGGGTTTACCAAAAGGATAGTTCATTCATCTCTAAGAAGGCAGCATTTAATTCCATCAAAAGTAAAGTACAAGAGATGCAGGATTCTTGGCTCAGTAAGAAGGCAGATGAAATTCAGTTTTATGCTGATAGTAACAATTCAAAGAGCTTTTATGATGCCCTGAAGGCTGTTTATGGGCCAGAGACCTATGATGTATCTCAACTACTCATGCTGATAGAGTCGTATTGATTACTGATAAGGACATGCTCCTAGAAAGATGGGCTGAATATATCCATAGTGTTCTCAATAGACTGTCATCAACCAATGCTGAAGCCACTGACCCTTTTGCCTCAGATTGAAGTCAATCTCTCCCTAGCTGAAGTTCCAACTGAAGAAGAGATTTTGAATGCCTTTAGGCTCCTTTTGTGTGGCAAAGCACCTGATGCTGATTCTATTCCAGCTGAGATTTACAAGGTGGGGGATCCATTGCTCATACAAAAGCTGACAGAAATTTTCTGGGTTGTATGTCAAGAGGAGGTTATCCCCCATGAGTTCAAGGACACCTCTATTGTTCACTTCTATAAAGGTAAAGGAAATAGATTGTCCTATGACAATCACAGGGAGATCTCTCTCTTAGTCATTGCTGGAAAATTTCTTGCCTGACTCCTCCTCAATAGACTGATCCTTCATCTGGAAGATTGTCCTATGACAATAACAGGGAGATCTCTCTCTTAGTCTGATCAAGACCTTTTATGCAGTCAATTGTGAGGGTTTATGGGAAAAATGTGACAAAATATTTGGTTGACTGGAGAAGTTCATCAGCATTGTACATCAATTTCATGACAACATGCTTGCCTAGGTTCTGGATAATGGACAATGATCACATGCTTTCCCAGTCACCAATGGAGTGAAACAAGGCTGTGTGCTTGCTCTCATGCTTTTTAGCATGATGTTTTCAGCCATGTTGTCAAAGTCTTCAGTGATGATGAACATAGCATCAAGGTCAGCTACCACACTAATGGTAAATTCTTCAAACTGAAAAGGCTACAAGGCAAGACCAAAGTAAAGGGAATGTTGGTACATGATTTTTTTTTCTCAGATGATTGTGCACTCAATGCAGCCTATGAAGCTGAGATACAACAAAGTTGGATCATTTTTGTGCTGCTTGTGCTAAATTTGACCTAATACTTAACACCAAGAAAACACAGGTACTCCATCAGCCAGCACTGCACCACATGTAACAATTGGTTACAGCGAATTAGAAGTTTTGAATGCTGTGGATAAGTTTGCTTACCTTGATAGTATACTTTCAAGAAATGTACATATTGATATTGAGCACCTCATCAGAGAAGATGCTGTGCTCTATGAGTAAAGCAGAATTGAAGTAGGCCAAAAGAAATGTGAGATGTACAAATTTAGACGATCCATCCCAAATGTTCACATGGACTATTTGTGCCTGACCTGTGGTAGTGCATTCTGAGTCCTTATTGATCTGGTCAGCCACAATTGGACACATTTTAACTTGTATTTCACATAGTGATGTTATTTTGGCCATCGTTGAGAACAAAGAACAACCACCATACCACCGTACTTTAGACGTAGTTAAATGCTGCCTTCTTAGAGAAAGGTAAACTATCCTGCAGATCAACCTTATGGAGTTCTCATTTTTCTTTTACTAGCTTTTGAATTTCCCTATCATTTTCCTGAAATCAATCATGATATTTTGGGAGTGTTCTGGCCCAGGGGAGTAAATGCAGTACTGTCCACCAAATCTCTGAAAGCTGCCCACTCCTTTATTTGCTCCACTGTTGCCAACTGTGTGTTGGCTCATCTTTCCTTCCAAGTCAGTAACAAACTTCACTCAGAGAGAAGTACTCTAATCTGTTGACATGTGTATTTGGATAGGTTTCTTGTTCTGGGGCCACTGTTTTTGTTGAACATGAATGGGTAGCTTGGAAAGGATAAGTCTATGATCCCAAACGCTTACCCACTCATGGCCTCTATCATCTTTCATCATGTCTCTTCTACTTACAATGACAACATTTGTTGTGTATACATGAAGTTTTATTTCATTTAGGTAAACAAAAGACAACAAAAAAGATGAGAATGTCATGAGATACATAAGTCTTCAGGAATAAGTGACCATTGCTGTTGATGTTTCCAACTCCATTACTCACAAGGACTCCCTGCAATGTCTAATTATCTTCTATTCTGGTGTTAAAGTCACCCAGAATTGCAAGCTTGTTCTCTTGCAGTATACTGATGATGAGGGCCTCCAGGTCTTTATACATTTTTTTTTCTTTTACCTCATTAGTGTTCATCATGGTGGGAGCATAAGTGTTGATGATGGTGGCATGGCACTTTCCTATGAGTGGCAATTTCATTATGAATTTGTCATTCACTCCTTTTAGGAGGCATACAAGTGCGTTGACTAGATGATATTTCATTGCAAAACCTATGCCAGGTTCGCAGCACTCCTTACCATAGCAGTCACTCAAGAAAAACTTGTATCCAGCTCCTATTTCAGTAACCCTATCTTCATTTTCCAGCCTTGGTTTACTATTTGGAAGTAACACCTACTGAATTTTCTTGAAAGAAGAGCTGTCCATCTTTCAGGTCTACTCTATCTTGTGTTGCTCATAAGTGCGAACACATTCCATGTACCAATGGTGAGTGGAATCATCTTAGCAAAAGTTTTTGTAAAAAAAAAAAAAGAGTTTCAGGTTAGATTCTTATAATCTAGCCAATAGCTCACTAACATTCAGACTCCTTAAGAGTCTGCCCAATATGATGGATGTTCTAATAAACCTTGAATTTGGTTGAAAGAAGACTTGGGTCAAATTCTTTCGGGCAGGACCCATGTGTTGTGATTTTAGGATCCCAGAACCCCTAAACCTCAAGATTTTGGTGGGCTGTATGGGAAACTGCCAAACCCCAAGTTCTTCTCTAGCCAAGACTGGAAGGTACATAAGCCTCCCCCCACCACCACCTCCTTTCTTGCTTTGCAATTGGTGTTTCTCTCCAAGCACCAAGGCTTGGAGGTGCTTTTCAGGCAGACATTTATGAGGTTTTCTTCCACTCAGCCTGATGCTCTCATGGTCTTGGTCCATTGGGTTGGTTCAAGGCCATAGACCTAGGTACACCTTCCGCAGCATGGAGGACAAGGACAAGGATGGACACCCTATCCAGAAGTGCATGCCCAATTCTGTCAGTTCTCTCAGCACTAGGGAATTGAGAAAAACTGCAGTTGCTTTTTGGTTCCCTGAGGCTTACTTACTCCCTTCCCTCTATACCCCTGAATCCTCCTACATGGAGGTTACAGGGAAAAGTTAGAACAGCTGAAAATATCTTGGCAGATTTTGGGAGGTTTTGTGATTGATGATTAAGGAGTTTTGAAACTCCTTACAATCTTGGTCGTCCCTTTCTCCCACTCCCTTCCTTGAGTCAAGAGGGTATCTCTCATAGGAGAAGAGAGTTTCACCCTTTACCCCTCACCTTTGATTTCACCCTCCCCCACTTGGGAAAGGAAGGAGGGGGGAGGGACAAGGGGCAGCATCTACAACTTGGGTCCCACTGGCAATGGCCTTGGGCCCTGGGGCAGCCTTTCCCTGAAAACATCATCCAGATTCAGCACATCCTGCTCAAGGTAAAGAAGCTGACCTCTCAACTTGGGTAAGCATGCTCTTTTAAAAGTTGTAGTTCTAACTGTTAATGATGAGATGTTGATTCTCTGTGTAAAGTAATTTGGAAATGCATTTAACAAAACTGAAGTCACCTGACTGGTAATGGGTTTGTTTTAAGTTTCAAATTGGTGAACTTTTTGTATCAGTTATGTCAAGAAACTTTTCATAATTTGGTTACCATTAAAATAATTTGGCTAATGTTGCTTATTGTTTTAATGTATAAACTTGCCAAAAAGCTTGTTTGGGTTTTGTCTTGCTAAGAATTTGCAAGTATATAGAAATAATCTCTAATGATTGGCTTTTTACACCAGGACAAATTTAAATTTGAGATGTAAATCCTGGAAAAGTTTTTCCTAAGCTGTGATTAGTGAAACTTGCTGTTTGAGGTAAAAAAAAGCTTATGATTTTATTTTGAGTTGTCTGATGGGTCACAATCCATCAATAATCAATAATCCACCATCTGAGGGAAATGCCACAAGCTACTCAGAGAATGTAATACTAGTGGGAAGTCAGCATCAGGAAAAAAAGCTTGAAAGGATGATTTTAGCCTCAGTCTAAAATGGGATCCTACTGGCTCAATTTCTCCATTATGTTCCTTTGAAAAGGAATGTTACCCACTTGGCTATTCCTGAGTCTGGCTATGAGGTGGATTTGATAATGCATGGTTGGAAAACTAAGTTATCTGAATCCAAACAAAGCTAAGGATGTTTTATCCTGTCATTTGGGCCCTGCAGTCTTTTCTGTCAGATTTGTGTCTTCCAGGCTACAGGGCATTTACCTACAATTTACAGCAAACAGTGGGTACCAGCCAATGTCCCCCCATGGCTCCCTGGATGCAGCCTGTGCTCGGTTCCAGTCAACATCCTCTTTGGAACCCCTTTGAGGCAGGGATAGCTCTATGCCCCTTGACAGCAGGAAGCAGTTTCAGAAGCTGAGACCTTCACCCTTTACACCAAAAGAATTTGGGTCCCATTTGTTTGAGGGGGGAATGATGGGATTGGGATCTAGACCCCAGACAGGAAAAACCCTGAACTTCCCCACATGGCCAAATCTCTGGCTTTCACCTGAGGGAGGCTATAATCCCATCAACTGGCCTTTCTTTATGGCTATACCCAATCTCCCAATTATGTTACCCTTAACCTAGCCTAGTTCTCTATTGTCTTACCTCCCTATGGCCTCTGGTCATTTCCCACACTTAATCCTCCATTGTCCCTTAGCCACATGGTCCTGGTCCCAGGAATTCTTTTCACCAAAGATTACTGGACACTCCCATTTAGATACCCTTTAGACCCCTCCTCCAGTCACCCCAAACTATTTGGCCACTTGCAGATCCCTCCCACAGTCTTTCTGTATATAAGGTTCATTTTGTCTCCATTAAGGTGCTTAGATTCTTACAATCTAGCCGATAGCTCACTAACATTCAGACTTCTTAAGAGTGTGCCCAATATGATGGATGTTCTAATAAACCTTGTCTTTGGCTGAAAAAAAAAATTGAGTTTCAATCTCAGAGTGGAATCCCTGCCTGCCATGATTAGCAGGCCAGGATTAAGTGATGCAGACAATTTTTAGTGCACCATTTCTAGCATATTCCTCATTCCAGGAAGTGAGCAGCTCAGACCTTTAAAGGACTATTCAGACAGCCAGGGAACTGCTGAATCCCACTGCTGATTCAATCCAGTGAAAAGATAACCCCTATACCCTGGGCTGCCTGTGTTCAGGGTCGTAACTATAGCTCCCAAGGCATCCCCACCTGCTGTTTCATCACTAGTCTGTTGCCACAGGACATTGAGGTAGGTAAAAAGAGCAAAATTGTAAGATAGTAAAATAGTTGAATAGTAAAATAATAAAATAATGAAACAGTAAAATGATATAGTGATGTCTTTTGGCTTAAGGGTAAATTGGATTTAAGTGAGGCAGAGTTATGTGAAGTTGTCAGTCTCACTCTCTCTTCCAGAGTCATGGGAGCCCAGTGGCAAGACAAAGTCAAGATGATTGATGACGTCTCAGAGTACAGTGGGTGTCTTTGGTGTCATTGATGTCTGACTAAGCTCTAAGCACTTCACATTACCTGCTTTCATTTCTTTCATGGCCTATTTGAACAAATTGTTCATATCTGCCTGTTCCACTTGGCAAAATCTTCACATGCTTGGAGTAGATATTCCTTTAACTCACTGACTGGTTTGAGGCCTCAACCAGGTTTACCCTCAACCAGGATTAGTCCATCTGCTGAAACAGTTTTACTAGAGTGTGGCTGCTTTTCATACAGATTTTTGGAGCCATAAGTGAAAGTTGGGTGGCAAGTGAACATCAAAGGTAGATGAGCATCCTGAAAATGGCTCAGTAGACTTCATACCAGACATATTAATCATCCCAAAACACCCTGTGGACCCCACCCTACCTATTGCTTCATCAGAGACTATTATACATTTAGGGTATGTAAGTTATTTGCCATCTTTCATCAAACCTATGTGTTGACCTTAACTCTGTTATGATTAACCCTTTCCTTACTTGCTTGGATGAAATTTTATACTAGAAAAAATAGGGTATTTATAGAAATGTTAAAATGTTATAGCCCTTACCTATACTTATTCTGAACTTCCAACCTGTAATAGAATCTACTCTCTTTTAGGTCATTTTCCAATGTATTTTTTAGATTTGAACATACAGATATTTTGGTCATATGGGTTTTACACATCTTTGAAATAAGAGCCAAAGAAAAATATAAAATCATTTCATGATGACCAATTAAAATCTTCTTAGGGTTTAGGAAATATTCTCAATCCATATACACTTACAGTTAATCAAAAGGAATAGGTAGAAGGAGGCATTTGCATCATCTTAAACTCATAAATTGTAAAAGGGAAGACAATGAAGCTCTACTTCTCTCCATCTCAGTATAATAGGCTAAGACGGAAAAGTAGCTTCTCCAAGATAAGCAGACAATTGGAATTGCAAATAACTGCCAGTCTCAGTAATTTTGAAGAAATTTTCTTATCTCAACTTCCTGTCAATGTATTGACTCCAAAATATAAGCTCTACTTGATTAACTGTTTTTTTTTTATTTTTTGCCCTGTTCTATCCTCTTTTAAAAAAAAATTGTTTAAATATTTATTTTTAGTTTTCAACATTCACTTCCACAATATTTTGAGTTCCAAATTTTCTCCCCATCTTGCCCCTCCCCCACCTCAAGATGGCCTGCATTGTGAATCCCCCTCCCCCAAACTGCCCTCCCTTCTATCATCTCCCCTCTTATCCCCTTTCCCCCTATTTTCCTGTAGGGTAAGATAGATATCCATGCCCAATTGAGTGTGTATGTTATTCCCTCCTTAAGCCAAATCTGATGAGAATGAGATTCACTCATTCCCTCTCACCTTCCCCCACTTCATTCCACTTTAAAAGCTTTTTCTTGTCTGTTTTATGTGAGATAATTTACCCCATTCTACCTCTCCCTTTCTGGTTCTCACAGTATAATCCTCTCTCACCCCTTAATTTTATTCTCTAGATATCACCCCTTTATCTTCAACTCACCCTGTGCCCTCTATCTATCTATCCATCTATCTATCTATCTATCTATCTATCTATCTATCTATCTATCTATCCATATATTTTCCCTCCAACTGCCCTAATACTGACAAAGGTCTCATGAATTACAAATATCATCTTTCTGTGTATTAATGTAAACAGTTCAACCTTAATAATTCCCTTATGATTTCTCTTTCCTGTTTACCTCTTCATTCTTCTCTAGAGTCTTGTATTTGAAAGCCAAATTTTTTATTCAGCTCTGGTCTTTTCATCAAGAATGCTTGAAAGTCCTCTATTTCACTGAATATCCATTTTTCCCCTGGAAGGATTATACTCAGTTTTGTGGGGTAGGTGATTCTTGGTTGTCATCCTATCTCCTTTGCCCTCTGCAATTTTATATTCCAAGCCCTCTGATCACCTAATGTGGAAACTGCTAAATCTTGTGTCATCCTGATTGTGTTTCCACAATATTTGAATTGTTTCTTTCTGGCTGCTTGCAATATTTTCTCCTTGACCTGGGAACTCTGGAATTTGGCTACAATATTCCTAGGAGTTTTGTGCAGCTGTTTTCAGAGATACTTCTAGGGACCTATAAATTTTCAATTCTTCCAAGGTGGTATGATGAAAGGTAAGATGTTTACTCCTTTCCTGGAGTGGGTTGTGGTCTATTATTGACCACAAGCACTCTTTTCTGTCTTGGAACTGTGAGGCCTGTTCCCTCTCCACCACCACCAAAAGCTCCACCACACTAGTGCTCCTCCCCTCCCCAGGACTACCACCCAGAACTGCAACCCAGATTCATACATTGACAAAGCAAAAGAATCCTGCCTCAGCACCAGGAAAGAGATCCCTGCAATCCCTCTCTGATCAGCTGCTTGCTCCCTCCTCTGTTTGTGGGCTGTGAGCTCTAGAAGCAGCCACCACCCTGGTTCTGCACCAGGACTGGGGCTAGACCAAACTCCCCTCTCATGGTCACTGATAGACCTTTCCTACTGACCTTCTACATTGTCTTTGGCATTTAGGGGTTGAGAAGTCTGGAAACTGCCACAGCTGTTCGTGTTTCAATTCCCTGAGGCCTGCTCCAGGATCGTCGAGGCCCAGACTTCACTAGTGTGTCCCAAGCTGAACTGCACTCCTCTCCTAGCCAGGAATAAGAGACCTTTCCTGCTGACCTTCCAGGTTGTCTTGGATTGGAAATTTGTTTCACTCTATCTTTTTGTGGATTCTGCTGCTTTAGACATTGTGTAGAGCCATTTTTTACAGGTATTTGGAGAGGTTTGGGGCAGAGCTCAAGCCAGTCACTGCTTTTACTCCACCATCTTGGCTCTGCCCCCAGTTCTTACCTATCATTCTGATGGTAGAAAAACCTCTCTCTCTCTCTCTCTCTCTCTCTCTCTCTCTCTCTCTCTCTCTCTCTCTCTCTCTCTCCCCCTTGACATCAATTCCCAGGAGGTCAGACAGGAAGTAAAAATTGGCCACCACAATATATAGAAAGCATCCTTTTATCCTATCATAAGACTTCTACCCCAGTTGCAAAGGAAAAACTTACTGATACCTCAGAAGTGAGAAAAGGAAAAATCAGAGTCTGTGTGTGTGTGTTAAGCTCATCAGAAATTGCTCTGCCAATTCTCAGTCTCCACATGAAATATAACAAAGTGAAATGAACTTCAAGTAGATAAAGAACAAAAGCAGGAACAGAGGTTATAGGTAAATAAGACATGTCTTTTTTAAAATTCATCTTATATAGCAATATTGTAATAAAACTTTCATTTAAGTGGGTATTTATTATATGAAATAGTTTTAGCAACAGTGGAATTGTATAATGCCTCTATAATTTGAAATAACAATTGCTCTCATGACTTTCTCCACATTTATGTTAAAAAATATTCTCATGTTTAAGTAGGTAAGTAGATGTATATATATATATATGTATGTATGTATAAGTATACGTACTCATATATCTTACTCTATTCTGTATCTGTTGCTCTGTCTGGTTTCAACTCTACAAATAGGGTATCCATTGGCTTCCCCCCACTTTCCTACCTCCTTTGGTGTGTTGATTGCCCCCATTTGATTGCACACTCCTTGAGGACAAGGACTGTCTTTCTTTTTATTACTTGTATCCCAGAGCTTATAGTGACAAGCACTAAAATATTGGTTATAGTTCACTGCAATTCAGCCATTTATTCCATTGGATAATCAATTCAAAACTCCTTTCCCTATTCTCCCGGTTTCTTAAAATTCTCCAAATGCTTCTTTGCTTGAGGAGACCTAAAGTAAGTATAGTACTGAAATAAGTTCACACAGTGAATTAAAGATTGCCTTTCATTTGTTACATAGAATTATTTTCTTTGTTACTCTTTGATTGGTAAGAGAGTAACCCACTATTCATCCATGACAAAATAGTCAAGAAAGATGAAGTTCTTTTCAGATCAAGAAGAATCTGGGATTTTGAAGGCAAAGGAGCCCACAACTGTTCCTGTTTTAGTAGAGAAGGAAAGACAAAAGCCAAATCAGATTGGATCAAGAGATTATTTGGAGTATGAAGGCAAAACAGTGTTTGTGTGTTTATATGTGTAAGTGTGAGCATGTGTACATATGTATACATGCACACATGCATATGTATATATATATATATATAAATTAGAGTGACTCAAAAATATTTTACACTATATTCTAACAATAATGCCTTGATTTGTTTTACCTCACCAAACTACAATAAGAAAGGTTTTGAAGAAAAAGTGAAAAAATGGCTTTTTATACAGCAAATATAAGAAGTTATTTAATTTGTGTATTTATTTTTAAATATATAATAAGCATTCTTCCTAATAAAAACATGATTCCCTTTGTTTCTGCTGAGAAATCAAATGTGTGCATGGATTTATTTCTCCTTCAATTAGAATTTGTATTTTCTCTTGCATGATACAAGCAATTAGTCAATCAACTAGTATTTTTCAAGTATCTAATGTATTTCATGCACTGTGCTAAAAACTAGGGGAAAGGGAAAGAGAAGGGGAAAACAACAACAGCAGGAGCAATAACCAATTCTTGTCCCTTAGGAGTTCACAGTCTAATGAGACAGACAGCGTGAAAACAATTATATATGAAAATGATATAAACAGGATGAATTTAGTATAATCACAGAGTGAAGGCATTAAGTTTAAGAAAGTTGAGAAAGTCTTAAAGATGAATTTAAGCTGAGACTTGGAGAAATCCAGAAAAGCCAGGAGATAGAGATGAGAAAATAATGTATTCTAAGTATGGGGAATAGTCAGGGAAAACAATCAGTTGGGACATGGAATGCCACATGTAAGGAAAAGAAAGAGTCCAGTTACACTAGATCATAAAGTCCTTAGAGTTGAATAATGTGTAAGAAAAATGGAAAAAAAAATAGGAAGGGACCACGTTATAGATGACTTTGAAAGCTAATAGTGGACTTTATACTCAAGCATAGGAATGTTATGGAGGCACAGGAGTTTATTATATAAAGGATTATTATAATTATACCTGTGTTTTATAAACATTAATTTGACAGCTCAGTGGAGAATGGATTTGAGTGTGGAGATATTAGAGGCAAGGAGGACAACCAGCAGACTATTGCAAGAGTCTGGGCACAAGGTGATAAGGGTCTGTACCAGGGTGGTTGCAAAGTCAAAGGAAAGAAAAGGGAGTATGTAAGAGATGTTACTAAGGGGGAAATGATAGAACTAGACCACTGATTGGAGATGGGAGAGAGTTAGTTACAGAATAGTCAACAATGACACGCAAGTTGAAAGTCTGCATGACCAGAGGGTAATAACCTTTATAGTACTCAGAAATGAGTCCAACCTCTTACGCTTAAAAAATATTTTTAAGTCTCCAAAATCTGATTTGCTTTCACTGGACAGATTGTAGTATATCAATGTCTGTCTGCACTTAAGATGCCCAGAATTGAACATGAAACCAAACAGAGCAACAGATACAGATACAACTCTGAAACATGGAATTTGAAATAACCTTGTTTCCATGCTCCTTCCACTATGTTTCCAATAGTGTTGCTTAAGTTTGCCTTAGCTCTTTTGTACAACTTCACATTATTTTTGCTCATATTTTGCCTTGAGTCAACTATGGTTCCCATGTCCTTTTTATCAGAGACTATTATTTATCCTGAATCCTTTACTAGATTCTTTGAACTTAGCAACAAGACCATACATTTATTGTTATTCAGTTTCACATTCCTGATTTGGACTCATTGTTTAAACTTTTGAGATTTTTAAAAGAATTTTCATTCTGTTAATCAACATAATACCAACTCTCCTCATTCTGGATCAGATTTACTTGTAAAATGTAAGTCTTCTCTGGCTTCTCCCAATTTATTGATTTGCTGGGAAAAGAATGAAGATAAAAATTGAAATTTGGCAAGTCAGATTTTTCTATTGAAATTGAAATACTCAGCATGTGGGACACAGCTGAACCATTTTGGTCAACTTTATAAAAGAGAAGGTTGGGGAATCAAGGATCACCATAGATTGGCACTGAAGTGTATCATCATTATCACAATTGTCTAGCCTCCCTGTCTAAGGATGTGCCACAGGTCATAACCAGACAAGTAGTGGATTCCTGACACTTATTGAATGCCGATGAAGTAACTGACTGCTAAGTCAGAGATAGATTAAGTCCTAGCAGCAGAACGTAGGTGATGTATTTTTTTAACTGTGAAAATGAAAGTAAATGCAAGATTATAATAATTACAATGGTACATTTAATTAGATTTCATTATATGTTTTTAAAAATTTTAACTATCTGCATAGCACAATGTAAATTCTGTGTTCTAAATGGTTTCCCTCTCTAAACAAATATACTTTGAATTCTCTTTAAATGAAACTTTTTATGATTTCTTTGAAGTAGGTATCTTTGTGTATTTAAATCTACCTAGCATAAGCAAGTATAAGCAGGAAGCACTTGGCTCAGAGTCAAAAGTCCTGACTTCCAGACTAACATCTTAATTCAATCCAACAGGTATGAATTAAATGTTTCCTGCCTGAAAGACACTGGATTGAGTACTAGCCTTAGAAATGCAAAATCCAGTCCCTTTATTCAAAAAAAATGTTCATTTTAATAGACTGTCTCTCTACAATGTTACCCTGAGCAAGATTCTTTGCTACTTATTTTCTCAGCTTCCTTATCTCAGAAATGAAAGGTTTCAACTACACACCACCTAAAGATTCTTGATATGATTCCACATCTTCAGAACAATTACTTGGAAACTTGGTAAATGGAAATTGATGGAATCCTTATAACTAATGAAAGATTACCCTCAATGCATGGGCATTGCATTCATGTTGGTTTTGACTTCTATGGGAATGAGTATTAAGGATAATGAGGACAATGTCTTTATTAGTTAGTCAATAAGTGAACATTTATTAAGCACCTGCTATGTGCCTTTAGACATGGCCTCAATCCTAACTTAATTCCTTGCCAATTTAGTTCCATTTGGGATGAAGTATATATTTTTTATTCATTCCCTTTCTCTTGGTCATTCAAAACACATACTATGCATAACTATTGAAGGCTGCCCTGACATTAGAAAGAGAAATGAGAAGACATTCTGATATCATCATTAAACTTTCATTTATTTTAGACAGATAAGCAAATACCTATGTTTATCAATCTATACTTACATATTAGTATTTGATGTTTTATTCACAGGTTCAGATATATATCTGGATACCCTTACATACAATGTGATTTTTCCCCTCCAGAATTTATGACTTTAAATAATATTATTCCCCTATATGAGAATTTGGATGTTGGCAGTTCTTCATATTTGCATTGTCACTAGAATTCTAATAAAAATTCAAATAAGCATTAAACATAACCTTAATAAATATTTTCAAAAAATATATTAAAGTGAAATATATTCACTCAGTTTCAATCCAAAAAGTTGTAAAAATAGTGTTGACTCTTATTACTGTTGGTTGTTTTAAAATGTTTTGTGTGAGGTACACCTATTTCAATACAGGGAAACTCAGAACAGGTAAATGTTTGCATCAGATGTGACTAGTTCACCTGAGGATTGTTATATGGGACACTACTGTACTGTACAAAACTCCTTTGGAGGTTAAAGTCACAAGTAGCCTCATACCTCTGAACTCAAAGAAGAAGGATTGTGAGTGTAAGTGTCATTAGCATTGATTCTTGTCTATCTTAAAGGTTAATTTGGAAACAAGTCTTCACATTGGATAGTATCCCTTGGTGAGCTAAAGTGAGTCCTTCAAAGCTTCACTGTAGAATATAGCTTTCTATAGTAGCATCCAAATTATCAGGGAGCTTATCTTAGTCCTGGTCTGAGAAGGTTAATTGCCAGAAGAATGCAAAAAAGGAATGTTACACAATGGATCTCACCTAGAATTCAAAATTGAAGCACGGATCCCAAGAATCATAGTAATTACAAAATGTAATTACTGTTATTCTTGTTGCTCCTATTGAGGATAAGAGCTCTCTGGCTGGTTAAAATATCTTTAATTTTTATGAAAAACTCTAGTGAGGAGGGAAAGAGAGAAAAGTAGGGAAAAAAAGCATAAACTGGGGAAGAGGGAATAGGATGGAGAAAAAGACACAGGTACTAATCATAACTGTGAATGTGAATGGGGTGAACTCTACCATAAAATGGAAATGGATAGCAGAATGGATTAAAAACCATAATCCTATAATATGTTGTTTACAATGAACACATGTGAAACAGAGGGGTACATACAAGGTAAAGGTGAAAGGCTGAAGCAGAACATATTATGCTTCAGCTAAAGGGAAAAAAAAGGCAGGAGTAGCAATCCAGATCTCAAACAAAGCAAAAGCAAAAATAAATCTTATTAAAAGAGATAAGGAAGTAAACTACTTCCTGCTAAAAGGCACCATAGACCATGAAGTAATGTGATTAGTAAACATATATGCACCAAATGGTATAGCATGCAAATTCTTAGAGAAGAAGTTCAGGGAGTTACAGGAAGAAATAGACAACAAAACTATTCTGGGTGGGGGGGTGGGGCTTGAACCTCCCCCTTTCTGAACAGGATAAATCTAATCACAAAATAAGCAAAAAAAAAAAGTTAAGAAGATGAATAGAATTTTAGAAAAGTTAGATATGGTAGACCTCTAGATAAAATTGAATGGGGAAAGAAAGGAATATACTTTCTTCTCAGCAGTATGTGGCACTTACAGAAAAAGTGACCATATAGGGCATAAAAGCCTCACAATCCAGTGCAGAAAGTCAGAAATACTAAATATATCTTTTTCAGATCATGCTGCAATAGAAATTATATGTAATAAAAGGCCATGGAAAGATAGACTAAAATTAATCAGAAACTAAATAATCTAATCCTAAAGAATGAGTGGGTCAAAGAACAAATCATAGAAACAATCAATAACTTCATCCACAAGAATGACAGAAATGAGACAACATACCAAAATTTATGTGATGCAGTGAAAGCAGTTCTTAGGGGAAGTTTTATATCTCTCAGTGCTTACAAGAATAAAATAGAGAAAGAGGAAATCAATGAATTGGTCATGTAACTAAAAAAAACTAGAAAAAAACAAATTAAAAATCTCCAATTAAATACCAAATTAAAAATACTGAAAACCAATGGAGAGATTAATAAAATTGAAATTTAGGAAACTATTGAACTAATAAATAAAACTAAGAGCTGGTTTTATGAAAAAAATAAAATAGATGAACTTTTGGTTAATTTAATTAAAAAAAGAAAGAAGAAAACAAATTACCAGTATCAAAAATGAAAAGGTTGAATCCACCCACCAAGGAAGAGAAAATTAGAACAATAATTAGGAACTATTTTGCCCAACTGTATGCCAACAAATTTGACAATCTTAGTGAAATGGATGAATATTTTCAAAAATATAACTTTCCCAGATTAACAGAAGAGGAAGTAAAATACTTAAATAATCCTATCTCAGAAAAAAAGAAATTGAACAAGCCATTGATGATCTCCCTAGGAAAAAATCTCCAATGCCAGGTGGATTTACAAGCAAATTCTATCAAATATTTAAAGAACTATTAATTCCAATACTATATAGACTATTTAAGAAAATACACAAAGAAGGAGTCTTACCAAATTCTTTCTATGATACAAATATGACTTCTGATACCTAGCCTGAGAAGAACCAAAAGAGAGAAAGATGATTATAGAACATCCTCCCTAATGAAAATAGATACAAAAATTTTTTAAATAAAATGTTAGCAAAAAGATTACAGTAACTTATCATGAGAATAATACACTATGATCAGGTAGAATTTATACCAGGAATGCAGGGCTGGCCCAATATTAGGAAAACTATCAGCATAATTGATCATATCAACAACAAAACTAACAGAAAATACATGATTATCTCAATAGATGCAGAAAAAGCTTTTGATAAAATAAAACACCAATTCCTATTAAAAACACTAGAAAGCAACAAATGGAGTTTTCCTTAAAATAATAAGTAGCATCTACCTAAAACTTTCAACAAGAATTATATGTAATGGGGATAAGCTAGAAGCATTTCTTCTTTCTTATGGTTGCTATTATTGGTTCTAGTTCTTCTTTACAACATGACTAATGTGAAAATATGTTTAATAGGAATGTATAGGTAAAGCCTGTATCAGATTGCATGTTTGCTTGTAGAGGGAGGTAAGGACAGAGGGGGAGAAAAATTTAAACTCAAAAGCTTATGGAAGTGAAAGTTGAAAATTAAAAATAAATTAATTAATTTTTAAAATTCCATTGGAGCTGCTGAGATCACCAAGTGAAGTAGTATAGAGTGAGAACATTTTCCAGGGCCACATATTGATTTAGAAAACCATATATTAGCATTATTTATGTTATATGTTTAAATTTTATTTTTTAAAATATTTCACAATTACATTTTAATCTATTTTGTGATTATTGGGAAAAGAATTAACTTTTGCTAGTCTTGCTGCCTGTACTCAGGGAACTTTCAGTGAAAGTGACTACCTGTGTTGGTAGAGACTTAATCCAAGAGTTCACTATAGCAATGCAATTTTAAATCTGTTCCCTTTCCCCATGCTGTACCAAGGTATAGCCAGAATTGTAAAGTTTAGGAAAGTTACAACCTTCAATTTCATGGAGCTTTGAGTCCATTGGGGAATGTGATAGACGCATGACTTCCTGCAAACCAGTATATCATAAAATCCATAATTTCTCTGGTATGAGCATTATCTCCACTAGCGTAGTTCACAATTCATCCAAGATCTCTCATCCTTGTGGTCCTTGTTCATATTTTTCCTGTTTGTTTTATTTTGTGCCATACATTCCTCAGAGGACCTCAAGTCCTTCCTCTGGTTATTTCAATATTGTTGATATCAGTACAACATTGTGGTTTTCCAACTATTATCTCTTACTCTTGTTCCATGACTACCCCACATCCTTTTTCTTTTCACAGATGTCCTTAATTATGTTCCTTTAGGCCACAAATCAATATTAAATAACATGCATTAAATATGTCAGATTTTTGTAGATAGTATCAACTTGAAAATGAGAAAGAGCTTTGGTATATCAGAGAAGGCTACTCAGAAGTTATATTGGGATTATCTTTTAAAGAAAGAATAAAAATTCAGCAGGTTGAGATGTATGCATGGTTACCCATTCTATGACAAAATTGGTCATTCTGATAATGAGGGACAATGTGAACAAAGCTACAGAGGTGAAAAAATTACCCTGCATGTTTAAGTGCAGAGTAGTCTAGTTTGGCTATGAGGGGAGTATCATGCAATAAGCCTAGAAAAGCAAGGTAAGTCTTTGATGGAGAGCTATAAGTTTTGTACCTGAGGTAGACCCTTCTTACTTTATGTACTCCTAGGATAAGTATTGAACCTCAAGGTACTCCAGCAGTTAGAATCAACTTACAACCAGAGCCCAAGAGCTCTCATCAGAGTTAGTGTTTTTTTTAATTATTTATTAAAGTAATTATTATTGAATTGTTCCCTAGTCAGATGGAGGGTACAATTACTAGAAAGCACAGGTTTTTTGTGGGGACCAGGTAATATTTGTCAAGCACTTTGTAAACCTTAAAGTGCTATCTAAGTACTGGTTGTTATTATTGCTGTTGTTGTTATTGTTGTTGTTACTATTATTACTACTACTGCATAAAACAAATATATATTCTTCTATAAATATGTTCACCATTATTTCAGAGAGCAGTCATCCATAGGTATAACACATGAATGACATACTTGTAAAAAGAATATATGAACAAAAATAATAGACATGGAAGAGAAACTCTTGACTAAGATTATGTCTTCTGCTAATATTGTGGTAGTCTCATTAAACTTTCTCCCTGTATAAGTGTATCATCTCTCCTTGGAGCTTTGTTCCTCTGGAGATTGCTGGTCTGAGGAAGATTGCTCAACTCTTAGTCTCAGCTGAGCCACTATTCCACAGATCTAGTGTTTTGTTGCTATAATGATGGCTGCTAGTTTCCTACATTCTCTTACATTTTGCTCCAATTTTTTATAGGATTGTGTCTAAACCTGTTCCCTCCCTGATAAGGGCAGACTGATAGCTCTAGAGTCATAGTTAACACCACTGGCAGATGAGAAAAATCAGGCAGAGTGCCCCCAGATACCACTATACCAGGACTGCAACTAAAGCTCTGTTACAAATACCTACTGAAAATGTAGTTAACATTTTGAAGCAAGTTTCTCTGATAAAGGTCTCATTTCTCAAACATATAGAGAACTGAATAAAATTTATAAAAATAAGAATCATTTTCCTTTTGACAAATGATCAAATATATAAACAGATTTCAGATGAAATAATCAAAGCTAACTATAGCCAAATTAAAAAGAATACTCTCACTATTGACTGGAGAAATGCAAATTAAAGCAATTCTGAGGCACTGCCTCATACCTATTAGATTGGCTAATAGGACTGAAAAGGTAAATGACAAATGTTGGAGGGGATGTGGGAAATATTCAGTTCTGTAGAGCTATTCGGAACTGCATCCAAAGGGCTATAAAATCATGTATATACCTTTTGCCTTAGCAATATCAATACTGTATTCCACAAGAGATTTAAAAACAAAAAGGACCTATATGAAAAAAAATATTTATAGCAACTCTTTTCTAGGAGCAAATAGTTAGTAATTGGGGAGATGTTCATCATTTGGGGAATGGCTGAATAAGTTATGGTATGTGATTATGATGGAATACTATTGTGCTATAAGAAGTGATGAGCAGGATACTCTCAGAAAGACCTGGAAAGATTTGCATGGGCTGATACAAAGAGAAATTTACTGTGTGGATGATCAGCCATGAATGACTTAGCTATTCTTTTTTTTTCTTTTCTTGGCTAGGCAATGGGATTAAGTGATTTGCCCAAGGTCACACAGCTAGTAAGTGTTAAGTGTCTGAGGCAGGATTTGAACTCAGGTCCTCCTGACTCCAGGCCTGGAGCTCTATCCACTACTCCACCTAACTGCCCCCAAGCTATTCTTAACAATACAATGATCCAACACAACTCTGAAGGATTATGGTGAAAAATGCTATCTATCTCCAGAGAAGGAACTGATGGTGTCTGAACACAAATTGAAGCATACTTTTTTTTTTACTTTCTTTTTTTTTGTTGAGTTTTTTTGTCTATAAACATAGACAACATGATTATTATGGCTACACTTTGCAAGATTACATATGTATAACCTATATCAAATTGCTTGCCTTCTCATTGAGGGGTGGGTGGGGAGGGAGGAAGGGAGAAAACTTAGAAGTTTTAGAAATGAATGTTAAAAATTGTTTTTACATGCAATTGGGGGAAAAAATAAAATACAAACAAAAAACAAAAAAGAAAATAAAGTTAATTATTCCCAATATCATCTCTGAATTAACAAACCAATAAATTTGAGTCAGGAAAGAGGGCAAGGTATGAAGGAATGGTCAAGTATTTCTGCTTACCCTAGTCAAACTCCTTTCTTTATTGTGTGTATCTGTCAGCAGCAAAGTATTCTTCCTTCCATGCTTTATTAGCCAGTGAATAACTTTGTTCTTTTCCTACAGTAATCACTCACATTTTTTTTATCGTCCACACCATCAATGAAACATTTTTTGAAAACATCCCTCCTATATAGGCATATTTATTCTTTAAAAAAGTACATATATCCATATATACACACACAGATACTATTATACAAATTTTTATTGTTGTTTAGTCATGTCTGCCTTTTTATGAGAACGTGGACTGTAGCATGTCAGGGCATTCTATCTCCCACTGTCTCCTAAAATGTACATAAGCTCATGTTTGTTTCTTCCATGACATTATCTATCCATCTCATCCTATGCTATCTCCTTTTCCTTTTGCCTTCAATTCTTTCAAACATCAGGGTCTTTTCCAATGAGTCCTCTCTTCTCATTATATGACCAAAAGTTTAAGTTTCAGCTTCAGTATTTGACCTTACAGTAAATAATCTTAATTAATTCTTTGAGTATTTGATTGATTTGATCCCCTTGCTGTCCAAGGGACTATTAAACATCTTCTCTAGCACCACACTTCAAAAGCATCAGTTCTGAAGATGGCAGAGAGAAGCCAGGAAGTTCCCTGAGCTCTTCCTAGTTTCCCTAGGAAAAAAATTAAATCAAGCCTTGAAACAGAATCTGGAACATCAGAACCTACAAAAAAAAGAGTGAAAAAAATTTTTAGCTTAAGATAACTTAGAAGGATTCAAAAAAGGTCTCTCTCTCCTGGGTAAAAGGGGAGCACAGCCCAGCACAGACAATGTTCAGGCAAGCCAGCAGGAGGATTTTAGCCACAGCACAGTTCAACAACCAAGGCCCCTCCTTCCTTGAACAGCAGCGCAGCTGTGAGGACTGCAGCACAGCTCAGAAGGCAAATTTCCAGCCCTGGAAACCAGGCAACAATAGTTGCAACTAGGCAACTATACCAGGCCACCCAATCAAAGTGAGCAAGCTGCCAGTACCTGAGGCCCCAGCATATCAATGACAAAACTAATAGAAATCATATAATTATCTCAACAGATGCAGAAAAAAGCTTTTGACAAAATACAGCATCCATTCCTATTAAAAACACTAGACAGCGTAGGAAGAAATGGAGTTTTCCTTAAAATGATAAATAGTATCTAACTAAAACCATCAGAAAGTATTATACGTAATGGGGATGAGCTAGAAGATGTTCAGTAATATCAGGGTGATTCAAGGAAGGAATTAGAATAGGCAATGAGGAAACAAAACTTTCGCTCTTTGTAGATGATTGGATGGTTTACTTAGAGAATCCTAAAAAAATATTACTTGAAATAATTAACAACTCTAGAAAATTTACAGGACCTAAAGTAAACCCACATAAATCATGAGCAATTCTATATATTACTAAAAAAACAGCAAAAGGAGAAAGAGAAATTTCATTTAAAAAAATTATAGACAATATAAAATATTTGGGAGTCTACCTGCCAGAACAAACCCAGGAACTCTATGAACGCAATTACAAAACACTTTTGACACAAATAAAGTCAGATATAAATAACAGAAAAGAATGTCAATTGTTTATGGGTAGGCTGAGCTAATATAATAAAAATGACAATTCTAACTAAAATAATTTACTTGGTCAGTACTGTACCATTGAAACTTCCAAAAATAATTTTATAGAACCAGAAAAATTAACAAAATTCATTTGGAAGAACAAAAACTACAGAATATCAAGCTAATTAATGAAAAGAAATGCAAAAGAAGATGGCCTAACCATACTAGATCTAAAACTATATTGTAAAGTGGCAATCATCAAACCTATTTGGTACTGGCTAAAGAGCAGAATAGTGGATCATTGACAGTAGTCAATGACTATAATAATCTACTGTTTGATAAACCCAAGGACTCCAGATTCTGGAATAAGAATTTACTATTTAACCAAAACTGCTGGGAAAACTGGAAAATAGTATGCCAGAAACTAGGCATAAACAAAGATCTTATGCTATATGTCAATATTAGGTCAAAATGGATATCTGATTTAGACAAAAAGTGAGATATCATAAGCAGATTAGGAGATCAAGGGATAGTTGTCAGATCTATGGAGAAAGGACAAGTTTATGACCAAACAAGAAATATAGAATATTATGAAATACAAAATGGATAATTTTGACTACATCAAAGTAAAATATTTTTGTAGGAACAAAGCCAGTACAACTGAGAGTAGAATGAAAGTTGAAAGCTGGGAAACAATTTTTACAATCAGTGCCTCTGATAAAGGACTCATTTCTAAAATATATAGAGAACTGAGTCAAATTTATAAGAATTCAAGTCATTCCCCAATTGATAAATGGTCTAAGGATATGAAGAGGCAGTTTTCAGGTAAAGAAATTAAAGCTATCTCTAGTCATATGAAAAATGATCTATATCACCATTGATGATAGAAATGCAAATTAAAACAACTCTGAGTTATTACATCACACATATCACATTGGCTAACATGACAAAACAGGAAAATGATGAATTTTGGAGAAGATGTGGGAAAATGGGAACATTAACGCATTGTTGGTGGAGTTGTGAATTGATCCAGCCACTCTGGAGAGCAATTTGGAACTATGCCTAAAGGCCTATAAAACTGTGCATACCCTTTGATCCAGCAATACCACTACTATGCCTGTATCCCAAAGAGATTATAAAAAAAGGTAAAATGATCCACATGTAAAAAAAAAAATATTTAAAGCAGCTCTTTTGTGTTGGCAAAGAATTGGAAATTAAGGGGATGTCCATCAGCCGGGGAATGACTGAGCAAGTTGTGGTATATGAATGCAATGGAATACTATTGTGCCCTAAGAAATGATGATCAGATGGACTTCAAAAAAACCTGGAAAGGCTTACATAAACTGATGTTGAATGAAGTGAGCAGAACCAGGAGAACATTGTACACAGTAACAGCCACATTGTTTGATGATCAACTTTGATAGACTTTGCTCTTTGCAGCAATGCAATGATCAAAGACAATTCCAAAAGACTCATAATAGACAAAGATATCCACATCCGGAGAAAGAACTTTGGAGTCTGAATACACACAAATCATACTATTTTCCCTTTTGTTGTTGTTTTTCTTTGTTCTTGTGGTTTTTCTCCTTTGTTATCATTTTCTTTACAACATGACTAATGTGGAAATATATTTAATATGATTGTTCATGCATAGCCTATATCATATTGCTTGCCTTCTTGGGAGGGGGGGATGGGAGAGAGGGAGAAAAATGTATCTCAAAATGTTCTAAAAGTGAATGTTGAAAGGATGAAATAATAACAAGATAGTGTATACATATGTATATATATGTATGTATTTATATGTGTGTGTGTGTGCATACACACTATATATATATACACACACATATATGTGTATATAATTTTGATGTATTTTGTTTTTACTTTATATACATTTACAGATTTTTAAGAAAAGCATTACTTTTGTAGTGCTCAGCTCTCCTTATAGTCCAACTCTCACAGCCATATGTTGCTACTGGAAAAAAAAAACATAGCTTTGGCTATATGTACCTTTGTCAGTGAGATAGTGTCTCTGTTTTTTAATATTGTCTAAATTTGCCATAGCTTTATTTGCAAAGAGCAAGTGTCTTTTAATTTCATAGCTACAGTAACCATCTGCAATGATCTTTGAGCCCAAGAATATAAAATTTAACCCTGTTTCCATTTTTTTTCCCTCTATTTGCCAGGAGTTGATGGCACCAGTTGCAAAAATCTTTGTGCATTATTTTTTTTTTAATGTTAAACTTAAAGTCATCTTTTGCACTCTCCTCTTTCATCCTCATCAAGAAGTTTCTTGATTCTTCTTAATTGTCTGGCACCAGAGTGCTACCATATGCATATCTGAGATTGTTGACAAGTCTCATGGCAACCTTAATTCTGTCTTTTGATTCATCCAGCCTGGCATTTCACATGACATATAAGGTGATGATATACACCCTTACTATACTCCTTTTCTAATCTTAAATCAACCAATTTCATGTTGGATCTTAATTGGTTCTTCTTGGTTTGCGTATAACTTCTTTGGTAGACAAGTAAGATGGTCTGCTACTCCCATCTCTTTGTCAATTTTCACATGTTGTTGTGATATACACAATCAGTATATTTAGTGTAGTCAATGAAGCAAAAGAAGTTTTTGTTTGTTTGTTTGTTTTCCCCTGGAATCCCTTGATTTCTCCATAATCCAGCCAGTTCAGGCACTTCGGTCTTTAGTTCCTCTGCCTCTTCCAAAGCCAGCCTATTCTTTTGGTACACTCATGGAAGAAGATTAGCTTACATAATCTTAAAACATAACCATGCTGGTGTGAACAAAAAACCACAATTCTTCAGTAATTTAAACATTATTTGGCATTGCTCTTCTCTAGAATTGGGGCATAAACTGATCTTTTCCAATCCATTTGCTACTGTTGAGTTTTCCCCTGTTGAATTTGCTGTCCTATTGAGTGTAGCACTTCAACAATAATAGTAATATTATATGTATTATATTAATATAATAATACACATAATAGTGTTAATATACTAATACTGATATATAATGTACTATAAAACATATAAATAGACATTAAAAAGAATGTTATACAAATTAAAATCTTTTCATTTAAATTCTCTTATTAATGATGTTAAAGGCTTTTTTTTTTCTTTTGAGGGCAATATAATTGAACATTTATTTTTCAAGCTGGAAAATACATGCTTATGTCTTGGATGTTACAGTTGATGTGTAAATAATAATTATTTCTCAATAATTATTCAGTTAATTTAATCAATATTCCTAGGCAAGAAGATATGTTTATTTTAGATGTACTATTATTGAAAAAAATACATAATATATGAAATTATAGTTTTGAAATAGTCAGTGACTATAATAGCATTTCATCATAAGTCACTTTGTTCTATGTGTATTCACCATACAAAGACGGCAGAGGAAAGGCAAGGACTTGCCTGACCTCTCCTGAAATTCCCTCCAAATAATTTTAAGTAATGCCTAAAAGTGAATTCTGGAGCAGAAGAACTCAAAAAAGGATGATGTGAAACAATTTTTTAGCCCAAGATAACTAGAAAGAATGGCAGGAAAGATCTGTTATATCAAGATAGACTGCAGTCTAGCTTAGGCTATGCCAGTGAAGGCTAGGTTCTGGAAAATAAGCAGTAAACCTTAGGGTGACTGAATGAGCAGTGGTATCGGTGGATTCTGTAGCTCTTAGCCCATAGACAGTAAGAGGGTTAGACAACTTGTCAGAAAGAAATTACAGGAGTCTTTTTACTGGCATTAGGTGCAGGACTCTATTGCATTGCCCCTACTAGGACCCAGGTTATAGTCTCAGAACAAGGAGGAGCAGTAATATACCAAAACTTGTGGTGATAGGAAAGAGGGGATCCTGCTCACAGTTCTAGAGTTGAAAATAATGTTTGTGGTCACTCAGTGACTAGAACACAGCCAAGGAGAGAGTGACCACAATTTTCCTTAGATCATATCATCTTGAAGGAACTGAAAACTTATAGACTCCCAAAATATGCTGCTCTGACAGCAGCAGCAAGAAAGGCCTGAACCTTAGGACAGTGGCCCCTCCATATCAGGAGTAGAGTCATACATTAACATTGATTATAAGTCAAGAAATAGGTTGGGGAAATGAGCAAATAACAACAACAAAAAAAAGACATGACCATAGAAACCAACTGTAGTGAGGGAGAAGAGCAAAACACAAACTCAGAAGACAATGAAGAAAAAACAGCTACATGCAAGCCTCAGAGAATAATGTGAACTGATCTTAGGAAAAAACAAAAAAAAATCCTGAAAGAGCTCAAAAATCTATCAAATAAAAGAGGTAGCACAAAAATTGGGAAAATAAATGAGAGTGGTACAAGAAAATCATGAAAAAAGAGTCAACAACTTTGTAAAAGAGGCACAAAAATTCTGAAAAGACAGCACCTTAAAAAATAGAGTAGGCCAAATTGTAAAAAAGAGGCACACAAATCCACTGAATAGAGAAAACTCCTTAAAAAGTAGAATTGGCCAAATATAAAAAGATATACAAAAATTCACTGAAGTAAACATCTCCTTGACCTGAAGAGAGAAAGGATGACACCAGGAAGCAGGTGGCTTTCAGTAGGCCTGTGGTGGAGGGTGGGAGGACTTCTCTTTTCTACCAGCTAGTTGATTGCTCATTGGGAGCAGCTAGGTGGCACAGTGGATAGAGAACCAGCTCAGGAGGACCTGAGTTCGAATCCAGCCACAGACACATAGCACTTACTAGTTCTGTGACCCTAGGCAAGTCACTTAACCCTCATTGCCCACCCCCCAAAAAAAAGAAAAGAAAAAAAAGAAAATATCTCCTTAAAAGTAGAATTAGCCAAATGGAAAAGAAAGTAGAGAAGTTCACTGAAGAAAATAATTCCTTAAAAATTAGAATTGGGCAAGTGGAAGCTTTGGGAGACATTAAAAATAAAACAAAATCAAAAGAATCAAAAATATAGAAGAAAATGTGAAATATCTCATTAGAAAAACAACTGACCTGGAAAATATATCTAGGAGAGCTAATTTAAAAATGATTGACCTACCTGAAAGCCATAAAAAAGTGATTTTGGTCAAGGGAGCTGTATATAATATATCATGAAATTATGAAGGGAAATTGCCCTAATATTCTACAACCATACAGTAAAATAAATTGAATGAATCTACCAATCATTTCCTGAAAAGAGACACCAAAAATATTATAGCCAAATTCCAGAGGTCCCAGATCAAGGAGAAGTTATTGCAAGCAGCCAGAAAGAAACATTTGAAATATAATGGAACCACAGTAGGGATACTACAAGATTTAGCTGCTTCTCTATTAAATATTGGAGGGCTTGTAATATGAAATTCTGGAAGGTGAAAGGAACTGGGATTACCACCAAGAATCACCTACCCAGCAAAACTGAGTATAATCCTGTAAGGAAAAATTAGACATTCAATGAGATAAAGGACTTTCAAGCATTCTTGATGAAAAGACCAGAACTGAATAGAAAATTTGACTTTCAAATACAAGACATAAGAGAAGCATAAAAAGGTAAACAGGAAAGAGAAATCATAAGAGATTCAATAAGAGTAATGTCTTCATTCCTACATGGGAATATATTTGTAACTCCCAAGAACTTTTTCATTATTAAGGCAGTTAAAAGGAGTATAAATTGACAGAGGATATGGATGTGAGTTGAATATGATCAAATGATTATTTTTTTAAAAAATGAAATCAAGCCTTGGGAAAGGAGAATGCACTGAGAGAATGGAAAGAGAAAGGTAGAATAGCATAAATTGTCTCACATAAAAGAGGCATAAAGGGACATTTACAGTGGAGGCAAAGATGGGGAAGGTGGACAAGCACTTGAACCTTACCCTCATTATAACTGATTCAAAAAGTGGAATAACATACATACACAGGTATAGAAACCTATCTTTCTCTATAGGGAAGTAGGAGGAGAAGAGGTTAAGAGAAGCAAGTGGGAGTTGATAAAAGAAAGGGAGAATTGGGTGTTGTTGAAATCAAAAGCAAAATACTTTGAAGATATACAGGGTGAAAGGAGAGAGAGTAGCATAAATGGAGAAAATAGGATGGAGGGAAATACACAATTAGTAATTGTAACTATGACCAAAGGACTATCAAATCATGCACACCCTTTGACTCAGCAATATCACTAGTAGGGCTTTATCCCAAAGAGATTAAAAAAAAAAAGAAAGTAACCTATGTGTATATAAATTATTCCACCTGTTCTTTTTGAGGTGGCAAAGAATTAGAAATTGAGAGATGCCCATTAATTGGGGAATGACTGAAAAAGTTGTTGTATATGATTGTGATGGGATACTATTGTACTGTAAGAAATGATGGGCAGGATACTCTTAGAAAAAAACCTGGAAAGACTTACATGAACTGACAAAGGTGAAATGATCAGAACCAGGAGAACAATGTACACCATGACAGCAATATTGTATAATGATCAACTGTAAATGATTTATGTATTCTCAGGGTACAAGGATCCAAAACAGTTCCAAAGTATTTTTGATGAAAAATGCTATCTATCTCCAGAGAAAGAACTGATGTAGTCTGAATGCGGATTAGAGCATATATTTGAAAATTTTCTTTTATTTTTACTGTTTTTTTTTTCCTAACATGACTAATATGGAAATATATTTTGCGTGGCTACACATGTATAACCTGTATCAATTTACTTACCTATTCAATGAGGGGGAAGGCAAGAGAGAGGGAGAGAATTTGGAATACAAAATTTAAAAAATGAATGTTAAAACTTTTTACATGTAATTGTGGAAAATAAAAATTTTAATAAATATAAATAAATAAATAAAGTGTGTGTGTGGCGCACACACACACACACACACACACATTTTAAAACAGAGACTCCAGGATGAATTCACCAATAGGAGAAGGTGAAAGGAATTTTAGTACCAGATTATCAAGTGCTTTAAATTCCAGGAAAGTTTAAATTTTTTTTCAGAGAAGTAATAGGAGTGGTAATTTTGGAGACAAGTCCCATGATTGACTGTTACAGGAAGGATAGGATTCAAACTGTCTTTTCCCTTTCTGATTGGCTGATCACACACCCCTTGCTGTCTTGCGACAGTCCCTCAGCAGACTGTAGGGAGATTGTAGAGACTACTGCCTAGTTGAAGTGATACCATATTTTCTGCATTTCAAATTCTGTCAATTTTGAAGATTCATGGAAGTTTCTCTTCCTTTTAAAAAAATAAGTTGGTTATTAATTAAGTGGAGTCCTGCACCATTTATTTTAATTGATCACCTCCTCAATTTGTGTCATATGCATTCTTTCTTAAGGCTTACTTTTCTATTTAGGAACAAATGATGGAATATGAGGTATTGTCCCTGCCGTATTCCAAATAGTTGTCAATTAAATTTAGATATTGCCAAGGATGAGTGAATAGGCAAGAACCTAATGGTGGATTATGTTTAGACAGTAGAATTTCAAAGTTCATAATCTTTGAGGTTATGCAGATGATGAAGTCAACATATGGCTAAGTGGCCATTAAAGTTTAGGAAATTGAAAGTTGGATAGACAGCTTATTATAGAAATTATCAACATGATTATAAAAGTCCCCAAGGATGATGGAAAGGCATGGAATATAGAAAAACTGACTAAAATGACCTAGAAAGTTTTATAAAACAACAATGAAGATGAGAAAAGTGTGGATAAATAACTTTCTCTGACTACAAAATAGGAAGTGTTATTGAAGGATGGAAATAGAGGAAAAGTCTAGAAGGGATATGGAATAGCAAGGAATATGCCAGCCTGTACTTCAATCTCTCCATTTAAGCTGGTAAGACTGGGAGTGGAAGAAGTGGTCTCAAATGAAAAGGCTCCAAGGGATATGTTACTCTAGAGGAAAGAGAGATTTCTATTCAAGTAAGGGTGTGGAAGGAACATTGGAGAAAAAGTCTGAGGATATAACACTTAGTGACTGGAACAAAAATGCATATATCCAGATAGAAGTATAGTTTAGGAAATAAATGTGCTTAGTGAGAATGGTTTTGAGGAGAAACTGATCTGAATAGAAAGAAGGTATGTGGGAAACAGAAAGGACATGAAGCTTATGTCAAGATGACTAGGATGGAGGAACTAGTCGATGCGAAACAAATGGAGTAAGACATTTGTCATAAGAGAAGGATATTACTCAGTCAGTATAACTTAAAACAACAAAAGAAGTTGAAGAATTAACAGAAATATAGAATTCCATCATTTTAGACTATTTCATATTCCTCTGTCCCTGTTAATGGTACTTGTAGGCCTCCATAGGTGGATGAAATGGACAGTATGGAAGATTATTACCTTTAGGTAATTAATTAATCTGAATATATAATAATAATCTGGATATATATATAATCTGAATAATAAATTAATCTGAAGTTTAATCCATCAGAAATTTCTTCCTTAAATATAACAAAAATTCTTTTTGTTATAATTTGAAGTCATATTATTTCTGTGGAAATGAAGAATAACTGTATGATTCTCTAAATGTTAACTATTCACATACATACAAATCCTTATTAGATCACAACTTGGCCCTTCTTCCTTCCTCAGGTCAAATCCTGTGAGCTGCCTTAAAGGTCTCTTCTTAAAGGTCCTATATTCCAATCATCTCTGTCCCCTGAATCTTGTCAGATTTGCTATATCCATTTCCAGTTTTGAAACCACTAATTAGACACAGAAGTCCACTTGTGATGTGACTAGTACTAGAACATTTGTTAATTAGACAATAATTGTTGAATTCTGACAATATACAGGTCTATATATGATATTAATTTGAAATCATAGGGCATTTTAAAATGTTTTATGTGAAAGTTCATTTTTTGGAGAGAAAAAAAATTAGGGGATCATAGGAGGAAGGACACATAAAATAAACAAATAAAAAAAGATATTCAAGGAAAGAAGTAATTTCCACTGGGGAGAATATTTGTAGCAAAAATGCTTCACTAGCCTCATCTTGAGGTGCCCCATGGACAAAGTCCTTGCCATTTTCCCCATAGGGCTTTCTTTTGTTACACCAAATATGTTGTAGACAGCACTCAACTGTCTCAAATATCATAAGATTTAGTATGACTTATGTAATAATTTTTTGTTAAATATCTAATGATATTCTGAAACACTTCTTCTTTATCCCTCTGTGGCAGATGTGCTTTGAGTAATTAGGGATAATTCAGAGAGGTCATAAGTTGCCACTGCATGATGCTTAATGGAAATACAATTTATTCCTAGTGACAGTCATTCACTTTCTGAAAAGGTATGTACTGACATGTGAAATATACTAACAGTGTCTCAGTACTTCATTAATGTCAAGAACCCTGCACTCCAATGACCAAATAGATTTGTGTATGCAGCTCATTTAGTGGTGACCTTTTTAGTAAAGAAGCACAAAGTCTCTAAAATCAAAAGTTTATGATTTAAATATGCTTAATTGGACTCCCCCCACAACCTTTTAACATAGCCAAAATCAATCACAGGAGACATTAAATTTTAGAATTTCCCTCATGTTTTATGTTTACAGTTTGGGCATAGGAGTATACAGGATGAGTTTTTAAAACATCTGAAGTGAAAGCATGTTAAAGTGGAGGAAAGGACAAGAGGTGATACTCATGAGCTCCATTTAAGTTCTGGCCCCCGGTACTCTTCATTTGTGCAGTTTTGGACAATCACATACCTTTTGAAACCTAAGTCTTTTAGCCTATAAAATGTGGATGATTGTAGCTGAATATATTTACCTTAGTTATCAACACAGGCAGAATGAAAGGAAAGATGGTGAATGATCCAGAACTCAAGCCAGTGGCTGAAGGAGCATGGTACACACAAATAGCTCTAGAGATTGAAAAGGTCTTTGTGTTTATTTTTTGAATCCCCTCATTTTTCAGTGTATAAAACCAAGATGTATAAAGTTTAAATGACTTGATTGAGGTCAAATAGCTACTGTCAGAAGTAGTATTTAAATCCAGGTCCTCTGAATTTGCTTTCCAGTGACACTGACATCCTGTCTCTTCCCCACATAACATACTTCATTTCCTGACTTCATTTTCAGTGACTGTCCCCAAGCCTGTATTTCTCTCTCTTGTTATTTCTACTTCTTCACTTTTCTGGATTCCTTCTGGTCACAGGTAAAATCTACTACCCTTTCCACTAAATAATTTTTCTCCCTCTCCCCCAGAATGGAAAGAACTGTGAATCTAGTTTCACAAAATCTGTGTTTCAATATTGGCTGTCGTATTTATTATATTTTTTTTATTCTTTTCAGATCAACCTGTATTAATCAACTTCTTTGGGCCTTTTCAGGGAAAGAAACTCAAGATTTAAGTAGTAGAATAAGATTTTTTTTTTACTTCTATGGCCATCAATCATCTCACCTAGAAAATGGGTCTAAATATGTTGAAACATGATCTAAAATATGTTCTTTAAGTTCCCTTCCAGGTCTAAACCCTAAGATATATCTAACAATAATAGTGCATGCTTCGTCTCTCAAAATGATATTTCCCATTCTAGTCCTCACTTTCCATACACACAGATTTTTGCCAAACTATATGTAACCTGTGGATCTAAATCAGAAGTAGGACTAGGGAGAGCTGCCAGGATTCTTTCTCAGGCACTGTATTTTTGTTGAGGGAGGGGGGCAAAGTTATTTTCAATGTACTATTGACCAGCAACTGCTGTACCAATATGTTGTGCTTCATAACCCTCCATCTGACTGTGAACCAGAAGGACTGGAGAGAAAATGTGGTAGCAAGAGAGGGTAAAGAAGTAATATGGGAGACAAAAGGGAAAAGATAGTCTAGCTTCTATCTACTACCATATCAGCCTACATCTGTGATAGATGATTAATTAGACCTGTATTTTATTCCAATCAGTTTTAATCCATTTGATGTGAATCCATGGGAATAGTGATTATAAATTCAGATACTACGCCACAAAGCTATGACATACAAAGTATAGGTTCATTTGCTTAGTCATACGAAGCTAACTAGAGAAACTCCATCCTTGTTTTTCCTTGTTATGGTGACTAAACCCTGCAAGGCAGAAGTGACTCAGCTATTTTTGTTGCCCCTGGGTCCCTCATCATCCCTCTGTTGCCTAATATGGAAAGATAGCCACGTGTATTTGGCCAATAAGTGACCACATTTGCTAGCCTGTGGCTTGCTTTCTACCAGCCTATCAGCCCATGCAAATGTTTTGATATTTGATTATCAGCCCAGCCCATGGATTTACTCATCAGCTTAGTAGGCTTCCTGAAAGGTCAAGACAGATCTGTCAAGGTCTACTCATTAACTCATTTGTCAACCAATAGGAATACATCATCCATGTAGATGCTCCTGTAGGGTCAAGGGAAAGGTATGTCAACCAAAGACATTTTATATTTTTAGTTTGCTTCATCTGTATTTCCTGGGTATCAATCACTATAAAAGTAAGTCCCTAGAGGAAGAGGACATCTCAAATTTTGAGGAACATCTGAGGTCCACTTCAATGGAGGTGGCCATGGACTTTTTAATAAATTGCTATTGGCTTGGAGCTCTGCCTCAGTGGTTTTTCTTGCAGATGGAACAATTTTGGACCACACACACCACTATGAAAGTTGGAAGGGAAAGGGTTTAGGAAACACAAGAAGTGGGAAAGTGAGTAAGGTTATTGATGAAAGAAGTTATGGGAGATGGGCTGAAAAGGAAATTTTTAGTCCCAGGAACTCTGGAGAATAGAAACTGACTTCTCTGGGGAAAGGTAAATGATTCTTTCCACCACAGCTGCCGATACAGAAGGGCAGCCCATCTGCCATTCCAGGGACAGGCCAAATGACAATAGTCGTCCATCCACAATAATCCCAGGGATAGAGAGAGATATTTCCACCAGGGAGACATTTCAGGGGTAAGGCAAAGCCAGGAAAGGGAGTCAGAGCCTTGGTCCATGCCTTCTTATGGACATTTATCCTTTCCTATGTGGGCTAATTTTTCTTTTCTTTAGTTTGTACTACTAGTTTACATCAAAGTCTAGCATAGAAAGGAGTGCAACATTGAAGGCATAGATAGAGAGATGACTGGTGAGCAAGAAACATGCTTCGGAGGCACATTTCAGGGGAAAGCCATGATGTTTGATGGGTCATCAGTAGGTGCATTAAAGACCCTAAGTATGAAGGCAAGTGTTGAGAAGAGGAGCAGAGGTTTGTGAGCTGCATACTATACAACTTGAGAAAGGTGAAAGACTTGAAGTAAAGTTTCAAATCCTACCCAAACCAGTGCCTTAAATAAACATGTGGACATTAATTTAAAAAAAAAAGCAAAGAAAAAAAGTTTTAGCCTCAGTTAATTTTGAAAGTAGAATAATAATTGTAACAATTACCAATAGTAATGTTATTAAGATCAAATATTATGATGAATAGTATAAAATATTATGTTAACATTAAAGTGCTAATATATATTACATTGTTATTGTTATCAATTGAGTATATAGATGGATGAAGTGAATATCAAAGTAGGAGTGTTTTTTAATGTCAGTAGAAGTTTCTAAAAGACATGTTGAGAAGCAAATTATTGCTAGGAATGAAACAAAATGGAAACCTTGTGAAAAGAAATGGTTTAAAGTGAAGTGAAGTTTGCCAATACTAGGATAGGGGTTGCGTAAAATACAATGGAAGGGAAGGCAGAAGATGATGATATTCTGGAATGATAGATCTAAGGTCAAACACTGTGGTAAAAGTTGTATCTGTTTTCTATATGCTATTCAAAATTTCTTTTGAACGGATTAAGGAGGACATCACTGGGGCTTGATTTGTCACTGGAAATAGACTTTTGGCAAAACGTTACTGTGGCTTAGTCACCTGCGGCATAAAAATCCAGTCCATGAGGAATTGGTACCCCTCAGGCTGTCCTGCCAGTCAGTATCTTTCTCTAGGGGGAACCTGATTCAAACTCCAAAAGAGAAGATCAGAATCCGCTGGAAAAAGTGATGATATCCTTTTAAAATCTTGCTGTTAAGAAACTTTTTAATTGTATTTTATAGTAATCATGAATGTCTCTTTACATTCAAATCTCCCACCTAATTCAGTGGACTAGTCTTAATTGTGCTGGCCCAGAACAATCAGAAGGAATAATAGAGAAGATGGCAAAGTAAAGGCAGCCACTCAGTTGTTCAGCTAACAACTTTCTCTTTCTTTAATTAATTAATTAATTAATTTTTAGTTTTCAACATTCATTTACATAAGCTTTTGAGTTTTAATTTTTTTTTCTTTCCCTCCTCTCCTGCCCCCCCAAGACAGTGTCCAATCTCATACAGGCTCTACTTAATACATTCATATTAAACATATTTTCACATTAGTCATATTATAAAGAAGAATTAGGACCAATGGGAGGAACTACAAGAAAGAAGAAACAAAACAAAACAGTAACAACAGAAAAGAGATCAAATAGCATGCTTCAAATTGCATTCAAACTCCATAGTTCTTTCTCTGAAAGTGGACAGTATTTTCCATCATGAGTCTTCTGGAGTTGTTTTAGATCCTTCCATTGCTGAGAAAAGCCAAGTCTATGAAGTTAGTCATCACACAAAGTGGCTGTTACTATGTACAGTGTTTTCCTGGTTCTGCTAACTTTACTCAGCATCAGTCCATATAAGTCTTTTCAGTTTTTTCTGAAGTCCACCTGCTCATAATTTCTTAGGCACAATAGTATTTGGTTATATTCATATACCACAACTTGTTTAGCCATTCCCTAGTTGAAGAGTATCTCCTCAATTTCCAATTCTTGGCCACTACAAAGAGAGCTGCTGTTCAGCTAACAATTTTAAAATTCCTCAAATTAAATTAAATTTAAATTTAAACTAAATTAAAATTCCTCAAATCAAATTCTGGAGTAACACAGCCAACAAAATGTCAAAGTGAAACAGTTTTCCAGCCCAAGACAACTTAGGAGGTCAGAAGGAAAGGTCTGTGACACTGGGGTGGTGGTTCAAAGCGCAACTCATGAAGATCCAACCCAGCAGCAGGCTTGGGGGGCAGATACAACAGCACCAGCAGTAGTTTTGGGAGCTCTCAGATCAAAAAGTAAGGTGTTTTGACAACTGATCAGAAAAAAAGACGACAGGGGATACTTTGCTGGCACTGTGTTCAGGGCCCTGTTTTTTTTTTTAATTTAATTTATTTATTTTTAGTTTTCAACAATCACTTCCATAGGATTTTGAGTTTTAAATTTTCTTCCCCTCCCTCTTCTCCCCACCCAAGATGGTGTACAATCTGATATAGGCTCTACATATACATTCATGTTAAGCATATTTTCCCATTAATCATGATGTAAAGAACAATTAGAACCAATGGGAGGAATCATGAGAATGAAGCAATAAAACAAAACAACAAAGGAAAAGGAGAGCAAATAGTTTGCTTCCATCTGTATTTAGACTCCATATTTCTTACTCTGGGTGTGGATAGCAATTTCCATCATGAATCTTTTGGAGTTGTCTTAGACTTTTGTGTTGCTGTGAAGAGCCAAGTTTATCAATGTCAGTCATCCCATAACGTGGCTTCAATATTGCAAGGGGCAATAGCATTATTGGCCACAGAGGAGTAGAGGTCCTAGTCACAATTCCAAGGCCAAGAAAAGTAGTAGCATTTACAACTACAGGTGAACAAAGTCCTTTCATGAGTGAGCCCTAATTTAACAAAGAATGAAATGCCAAGAAATAGGCTGGGAAAATGAGCAAACAACAGAAAAAAAATCTGACCATAGAAAGATACTCTGATGAAAAGGAAGATCAAAACACACACTCAGAAGCAGATAACAGTCAAACCTGCTACATCCAAACCTCCAAGTAAAATATGAATTGGTGTTACAAATCATTTTAGCCTATCTTTCCTTGACCTGTTATTATATGTAATTTTTTATTTAATCATGATCTGAAAAGGATGCATTTAATATTTCTGCCTTTCTATACTGGATTGCGAGGTTTTTGTGCCCTAAGACATGGTCAATTTTTGTGCAGGTCCCATGTACTCCTGAGAATATGGTATATTCCTTTCTATCCCCGTTCAATTTTCTCCAGAGTTCTATCGTATCTATTTTTTTTCTAAAATTCTATTGACCTCCTTAACTTCCTTCTTGTTTATTTTATGGTTATTTTCATCTAGTTTTGAGAACAGGAGGTTGAGGTCCCCTGCTACTTTAATTTTGCTATTTCTTCCCATAAGCCACTTAACTTCTCTAAGAATTTAGAAGCTATACCCCTTTATGAATGTATGTTTATTATTTATGTGACTTCATTATCTATGGTACCTTCTTACCAAGATGTAATTTTCATCTTCATTGCTTTTACTTAGATCATTTTTGCTTTTGCTTTTTCTGAGATCAGGATTTCTTCCCCTGCTTTTTTTAAACTTCAGCTGAAGCTTCAAATGCTTCAAATATGTTTCTTGTAAACAACAAACTGTAGGATTATAGTTTCAATCCATTCTGATATCTGTTTCTGTTTTATGGGAGAGTTCATCCCATTCACCTTTGCAGTTATGGTTACTAACTATGTATTTCCCCTATTTGTTCTTTCATTTCTTATTTCATCCTGTTCCTCCTCACCAAAGTTTCGCTTCTGACCACCACCTCCCTCAATCTGCCCTCCCTTATCTCAGCCCCAACCTTTCCATTTTCTTTTCCCTCCTTCTTCCTTATAGGGTAAGATAAATTTCTATACCCAACTGAGTGTATATGCCATTCCCTCTGAACCAAATCTGATGAAAATAAGGTTCAAATAATGTTTTCCTCCCTCCCTGCTTTCCCTCTGCTCTAATAGGTCTTTTGCACCTCTTCAAGTGATGTAATTTACCCTATTTTGCTTCTTCATTTCCTATTCTCCCAGTACAATCTTTTTTAACCTTGCTTTTTTTTTAAAATCATTACATCAAAGTCAACTTCTATCCAAACCCTTTGCCTATGTATACTCCTTATAACTGCCCTATTAGAGATATAATTCTCAAGAATTACAAATATCATCTCCCTCTGTAGAGAAAACAGTTTAAATCTTATTGAATAACACATTTGTTCCCTTCCTGTTTATCTTTAAGTGATTTTCTTGAGTCTTGTATTTGAAGATTGAATTTTCTGTTCAGCTCTGGTCTTTTCATCAGGTAAGTTTGAAAGTCCCCTATTTCATTGAAGATCCATCTTTTCCCCTGAAAGATTAGGCTCAATTTTTCTGGGCAGTTGATTCTTGGTTATAATTCAAGCTGCTTTGACTTCCAAAAGATCATATTCAAAGCCCTCCAGTTCTTTGATGTAGAATCTGCTAAGTCCTATGTAATCCTGATGATGGCTCCTTAATATTTGATTTGTTTCTTTCTGGATGCTTGCAGCATTTTTTCCTTGTTCTCACAATTCAAAATTTGGCTACAATATGCCTTGAAGTTTTCATCTTTGGATTTCTTTCAGGAGGTAATCGTAGATTCTTCCAATCTTTATTTTACCTTCTTGTTTTAGAGTATCAGAACAGTTTTCCTTGATAATTTCTTGAAAGATGCTATCCAGGCTCTTTTATTTGCCATAGCCTTCAGGTAGTCCAACAATTCCTAAATTATTTCTCCTGTATCTATTTTCCAGGTCATTTTTTTTCAATGAGGTACTATACAGTTTCTTCTACTGTTTCATGCTTTTGATTTTGTTTGACTGATTCTTACTGTCTCATAGAATCATTAGCTTCCACTTGCCCAATTCTAATTTTTAAGGAATTATTTTCTTCAAGTAGCTTTTGTACCTCCTTTTTCTACTTTTAAAGCAATTGCTTGTTTCTGTGGATTTTACCCCCATTTGACCAATTCTAAATGTTAAGGAGTTGTTTTCTTCAGTCAATTTTTGTGCCTCTTTTTCCAAGCTGTTGACTCCTTTTTTTTCATAATTTTCCTGTGTAACTCTCATTTTTCTTCCAAATTTTTCTTCTACATCTCTTACTTGATTTTTAAGATCCTTTTCAAAAACTTCCAAGTGGACTTTTTTGTCCTTTAGACCAGTTAATATTCCCCTTTGAGGTTTCATATGTAGGCATTTTGATATTGTACTGTTCTGAGTTTGTGTTTTGATCCTCCCTGTCACCTTAGAATTTTTCCATGTGAAGGTCTTTTTTTTAGTTTCTTATTAATTTTTCAGCCTATTATGTGACTTTGAGAGCTGAGCTCTGCTCCTGGAGCACAGGGGCACTATCCCAAGGTTCTTTTTTCCCACTTAATTGATTTTGTTTTTTCCAATTACAGAGAATAAATAAATTAATACTTTGCAGGATTTTCAGTAATATACTCTTTCATTGACTTTTTTCTAAATCAATTAGAATAGTCATGCAGTTTTAAACATTTTGGTTTAACATGATTATATTGCTTACTTTCCTAATTATGAACTGTACTTATATCCCTGGTATAAAAACAACTTGGTCAAAACAATAATTTAATTGAAAAAATGTTTTAAGTCTATATTATTAGATTTTATTTAAAAATAATATATACCTTAATAATATAAATCTATCATTTTATTTTTTATTACCTTTATTTGTTTCAATACTGGAGGATGTTTGTCCAATAAAGACAGAATGATAGATATATTTCCCAATTTATAGGAATAATTTATGTAATATTGGTATTGATTATCGTTAAAATTCCCAAAATTTTTCTAAATCAATGAGGACCAGGGAGTTACTTTTATAAGTTTATTTTTCCTTTAGCAGTTCCTTTATGACTAATTCTAATTATTTTTTTTCTAAAATTGAATTACTTAAAATTTCTATTTGGTGTTGCATTAGATTGGCTATGTTACATTTTTTAAAAGCTAATTATCAAGGCAGCTAGGTGTTGCATTGGATAGAGCACCAGCCCTGGAGTCAGGAGGACCTGAGTTCAAATTCGACCTCAGACACATAACACTTACTAGCTGTGTGACCCTTGGCAGCTCACTTTAACCCACTGCCAAAAAAGAAAAAGATAATTATCATTTACTTTGTGTTCTCAGATTGTTCTGTACCTGGTTCATAGATAGCAAATGTGCTTTAGTTTTACATCTTTAGTTTTGATTTCACATTATCCATTTAACATTTGTTAATTTTGTCCCATTTTTAAACAGATTTTTCAAGTTGAATATTTCAAAGAGTCAGTTTCTCATTTTGTTTATCAGTTACACTGTCTTTTTTAGGTTCAAATTTGTTTATTTCCCCTCTACTTTTCAAGTTTTCTTCTTTTCTTGTTTTTAATCTATTTATTAATTTGCTCTCCAGTTAATTAAGTCACTAGTTATCTCTTGGTTAGATAGGTGGACAAATAGAGGTATAGGCAGATTTTTCTTTGAAGATTTTATAACATCTTCCTAAAAATTTTTTGTATTTTGCATACTTATTAACTATTTCTATGATTTATTCTTTTGCCCACTCATGTTTTAGGATTTAGTTAGTAAATTTAAATTTAATTTTGTGTCTTTGGTTTGTCTCTGTTAAATTGATTGCTTTTTCTAATGTGCCACTTTCTTCAGAGGATGTGTTTTGTATGTGTACCATGAAGCCATATTTTAATTTTCTTTCTACCCTGGTCAATTGTCACTTTTTGTAAAAATGACAGATAGTACTGAGATATACATATATTTAAATGGTCCCATTCAGAAAATTCTATAATTCTTTCACTCAAATTTCTCTTCCCAAAATTTCACTTCCATGTATCAAATCATATCCTTCTATTGCAGGGAAAATCTTAGTTTAGACAATTATAGATAAGAAAGTAAGCAGCTTAATATAACAGGAAGGACATGTAATTATGGTTTAGGTCACCTGAGTATTAAATGTGGTCCCACATCTTACTAGTTATGTTATCTTGATCAAGTCACTTAATCTCTCTCTTATTTTTAGTTTCTTCTTTTAAAAATAGAAAAATGAAACTATTAATATTGCCCTTTGTGATCCATTCTAATATTTAACTCACTGTCAGGCAAGTATTTTATATATTAATAATCACACCTGGCATAAAGCTCTCCTGAAGAAGTTAAGGATTTTGCGTTATTTTTCTAAGCTGATGAAATAAAGAATGGCTGATTATTGTCCTATGAGAAACAATTAAGACTCAAACAGCTTTTTTCTGAAGATAGTTTTTCTCTTTATCCAATTTTGTTTCTCACCACAGGGACTATGGGTTTGATAATCATGGTCAGAACCTCAAGAAAAAAGGGGTAAAAAAAGTAGACCTTAAACGACACAATGGGGTGGAATATCTGAGGTCATCCAATCCATCTCCCTCATGTTACAAGTAAGGAAATTTAAATTACTTATGAAGAATTTCTAAGGAATCATTATTTTTGTCTTCAAGTATCTGAAAAGCTTTCACATTGGTTGAAGGTGTTCTGGTAGCCCACAGTGGTCAGACCTAAGGATAAGAGGTGAAAGATTCAGAGGAGAAATTTTAAGTTGATGAAAGAGAAACACATGATATATAGAGCTATCCAGAAGTAAAATAATTTGCCTATTTTTGAGTGCTGGAATGTAGTATCATATTTAAAGCTGGAAGTCATTTCAGAGTCCAAGATGTCCAAGTTTTCCTTTAAAAAATGAATCATAGGAAATTAATCTAAATGATTGACCTAGGGTGCCATGGAGCAGGGCGTACATCTAAGAGAGGATAAGATCTCAGTTCTATGTGACTCCAAATTGGGTTTCTTATCTGTTATGCCTGTTGGTGTATGAGGGTCCTACATTAGTTAACATCTTCAAGCAAAGGCTGGAGGATCAATTGTTGAATATTCATAGAAAGAATTTTTTTTTACAGGTATGGGCAATGGCTGCTGAATTCCCTTTCAGTATAGAATTCTGTGATTTAGTCAAAAGATTACATATCCAACTAATGCTTAGGGGTTGGGGAGGGGGAAGGAAAAAGGTGATCAAGTCTCTAGATTCCCAATTCAGTTGACCTTTTTAATACCCTCTTCTATTTCTAAAGATAATTTAAGAAATCTAGTCCTCTACTCTGGAACAGAGCAAGTTGCTGTTAATATTTTGTGCAAAATACACATAGGAAACAATTTTTGTTTCTGCTTTCATTATTTCAAATTAGGCCTAGAAGTTATCTGAAAGCAGTAATATACTTTTATTTTCCCCTACGCCCCTCCTCAATGACCGCTCCTCCAACCAATGAAAGCTGACATTGGAAGTGTCTATTGAAAGCCAAGGAGCAAAGAGAACAATACAACAGACCCAAAGATTTGGTTCCCAGGTCTCTGTTGTATGACACATTTGAATGGTAATTAATATAGCCGAGCTTTCAATTAGCTCTTTATATACTTCTCTGAGGGTCTCCAAAGAAACATTTTTTTTTCTCCAGGTTTGAATGGCTTTTCATATGTTTGCTAATTTCAGTTAGGTCGACAAATGTTCCCAACAATGAGACCCTTTGCCATTATTTTGATGTGAGATAAAATTGGCCTTACACAATGCTTCCCTGTCCTCACAACCTAGACATATTTTTGAAAAAACATTAATTTGCTGCTTCCTAGACACACTGCACACAGAAATGAAAATCATTTTAATTATTACTATCCTCAATGCCCAAACATAATAAAAATTCCATAGCAGAGGGAATTAAACACAGGAAAACTGATTACTAGTAGACAACATCAGTTTTTATTTGCTTATTCCCAAATTGGCTGTATAGACAGGGTAAAAATCTCAATAGCATGATGCATTCAATGAAACTTTTCATTAAAATCTGGCATGCTTTAGGGACTGCTGACATTGTTAATAAGTGAAAGCCATGTTTTCTTTGATACTGGAGTTATCTTTCTCTTTTTTCCTCCTCTTCTTTTGCTTATATTGACCAATCTTTATAATAAGAAGTTTTATCTTTGTATGAGATCATTCCTTTTGAAGGACACACAACTCTCAAGAAATAGATGTTGACTGCCAGCATCCTCAAAAATGCCCCATTTCCAAAACTCTGTTTCTAATTAAGTTTGAAACCTATAACATGAAGCCCTCCTTTCACCATCACCAAAATGCTAGAAGAACTATTTCCTTTTTTATGCATAACCTTACTTAAAAGACTCACAAAATGTAGAAATGTCACCACACAAAAATACCAACTTGAGTGAAATTACTTTCTTAACCTGATATCCCATTGTGAAAAAAGAAAATATAATTTGTAACTCACAGGGGAAGCTATTATCTTTGGGTGAAATCTGAAGTTCATTGGAAGCACAGGTGGAAAAAGTCTAATTCACCAGTATAAAGGATATGCAGCAGATTAGAATAACAACATAAAACAGCAAAAACAATAACAGACTAAAGAACAACTGTCTCCTTAAAAAGTTAGCTTTCAATAGGGTCCTTCCTAAGTGTCATGTTTTAGATAATTTTGTAAAAATTCCTCATCAGTATTAGCAGGAGAAATGCAAAGCTTTAAAAGTAAGGTAAAGGTCATCTAGTCTAACCTAACATTACAAAGGAAGGAAATTATGTCCACTAAATTGTCTGATATCAAACAGGTAGCTAGTGGCAAGGCCTAAGTATAAACTAAGATATTCTAACAACTTAATACAGTGTACTCTATGCTGTGACACACTTACTCTCTGATTTCACATAAAACTTGTAAAGAGAATGCATGTTGAGATGATGACTTTCCCAGATTCATGTTTGACTCTTAGGAGAATAGTGTAAGTTGAATACCATTTTCTAATTTTAGAATTCATATGAGTAATAGAAACTGACTTTGAGGCTATTAAAAATAATTAACACAGGTGGTTACTTGCACTAACAAAAATTGTTAGGAGCAAAATATTTTGCATATGACATTTGGTTATAGAGCAAGATTATTGAATGAACTTGCTCTGATCTGATGCAGTAACCTAGACACAACAAGAAGACTGAATTTCCATGTGATATATTCTAACAATACATAGTTCCAAAATCAATTTTTCTCACATATAAAGTTATCCATGATATCAGTGGGAAGGCTTAGTCCATTGATTGATTCTTTCATTAAAATGTATGCATATTCCTGCTGTAGACAAGGTGAATAATTCTAGTTTGAAACAATGTTATTGTTGTTGTTATCTCCTCTGTCTCATTTTTTAAAAATGTTGTCTGAAGCTGATATGTGGCTCTCACTTTTCACTTAGAGAGAAACAATGTTTGTATTGGAATTAACTACTATTTTTCCTTTCAGGCGAAAAAGAACAAGTCATCTCCAAAATTAAGTTTTTATTAAATCTGAGATATGATTTTCTTCCTAGTCTAGGACCATAAACTTCAAAAAAGGACACTGATATCTTTTAGTATTTTTATTAAAGTCATAAGAAAATGATTTTCTTTAGATATGAAGTTTAAAAACAGGTTTGTTGTATTGTTAACCCAGGCTTTATTATTATTTTATTATTAAGCTTAATACATCATTTAATCAATAACTTCATTATTAATTAATTAACTTGGGTTTTATTAGAATTTGGATCTACCACCTCTACTTTAATTATTTTTATAATTAAAATGGATAGGAAAATGTACATTAATTCAAAAAAAGCCTTTTTATAGCCAACTTTTCAGTAAATAATGGATCTACAAAATAAAGTACATTTACAGCTGAGGATTTTTCTCAAATACCAATAATACTTTTAATAAGTTTTTTGAATGAATGTATATATACCCTGAGCATGTTTAAAAGCATATAGGTATAAGGTGGAATGTTTTGTATAGAGAATGTAAAATTGGTTAGTTTAACTGGAACTTAGGGTGCATAAGGGAAAATTACATGAGATTAGTTCTGTGAGCTTAGTCTAAAACAGATAAAAATGGCCTTGTGTAAAGAACTTTAAATATTAACTAAAGGAGTTTATATAATATTTGATCATGGAGGTAAGAAAGATACTGTAATTTAATGAACAGGGAATTACTATGGTCAGAACTACGCTTTAGCATCTTTGTAAAGTATGGATTAAATTGAGGAGGAGCTTGAGAGAGGAAGATTATTACAATAGTCAAGGCAAGAGGGGATTAGGCCATGTGAGTGGAAAGAAAAAGGCAAATACATACATACAAGAGGTGTATTGTAGATACAATTGACAAGATTTAGTAGCAAACTGGATTTGAGTGCTGAGGGTAAGCAAAGGGTAGAGGATGCCTGATGTTATGTAGTTAGATTAAAGGAAGGGTGATGATCCCACCTATGAAAAGTAAGAAAAGTAGGTTTTGGAGGAAAACAAAGATTATGTTTGGCACACTGAGTGTGAGTTGCCTATTGGACAGCCACTTTTGTAATAGAGTAAGAGCTACAAAAGTGGAGATCAGGAAAGATAGTAGAACTGGATATTTGGATCCAGGTGTTATGTATAGGTGTAGAAAGCAGAGAACATTTATTATTAATTCTCTCTTCTCCTGTATTCTAGATATAAAAAACCATCAATATTCTTTCCTATCTACACTCCAAATAAAAAGAAAGACCTACCCTCAACAAGACCAATATTTCTACTTCTATCTGTCTTTAATCTCATCCCTTCCTGTGTCTATACTTTTTTTTAAATTTCATTTTATTTTTAGTTTATGGAATAAAAATTATTTTCATAATATAATATAATAAAAATTATCATACATGAAACTGTAAACCAACTATGCATGACTTATTATTTCTTTTGAATATACAACAAAATAATCATGTATATTTCTTTCCTTCCTTTTGTTCTCCCCCTGCCCTTGAGACGGCTACCATTAGACACAAATATCTATATCTATATCTATATCTATCTATATCTATATCTATATCTATATCTATATCTATATCTACACATATAGAGATATATGCATACACATACATAGATATACACACATAAAATATGCATGTATATAAATAAATATGCATATGTTTATGTGTCTATGTATACATATACATATATATATATGTATAGATGTGTGTGTGTGTAAAATTTTTCTATACATATTTCTATTCACCAGTTCTTGCTCTGGGTGAAGATAGTATCTTTCTTCATATGTATTTTATAATTAATTTGGGTATTTATAATTGACAAAATAACTTATTCCCTTGAAGTTGTTCTTAAAACAATATTGCTGTTACTATATGCAATGTTCTCTTGGTTTTGCTTATTTTGCTCTTCATTATTTTATTCAAGTCTTTCCATGTTTTTTATAAAATCATGTCTATGTCTCAGCAGATTCCTCTTCCTCTCTCTCAATCTCTCTCTGTCTCTCTCTGTCTCTGTCTCTGTGCCTCTCTCTCTGTCTCTGTCTGTCTCTGTCTCATCTTCAATCTCTTCCTATTTCCTGCTTTGCTTCCTCTGCCTACAAACACATTCAGCTCTCCTCAATCTTAAAAAAAATAAAAACCAATAAATAAATAAATAAATGAAATGTCACGTGTCTCTACTATCTCCTCCACAAATTCCTCTCCCTCATACTTCTGCTCCTAAAAATAGCCAGACTCATAAAAAGCTATCTAAACACATTCTTGCCAGTTTTCTACTCTTATAACCAAATCAAGGCCTTGCATGTCATCATTCAAATTACAGATACTACTCTTTGTAATTGCTAAATATCATAGCCTTTTCTCAATCCTCATAATACTTAAACCCTGAAAAATTCAACACTTAAACCAAATTGTCCAGGCACTTTCTCCTCTCTGGGTGTTCATGACACTGATCTTTACTTCTCTAATTGCCTGTTCATGTGTACATGCATACACACACACAAACACACACACTCTTCATGTCATGTCCTCTAATTGTGGTTATTATAATTTTCTGGGTAAGATGTGAAAGGTTTTGTAAAGTTAAAATTAATGAGACTTGGAAATTGATTTCACATGTGGTATGAGTGAGAGTGAAGGTTTAAGAATTACCCTGAGGGAAAACTATCCAAAATGGCAGAATAGGAGGAAGCAGTTCAACTCAGGTCTCTAATATCTCAGGTGAATATCAAACCAAGTAGTGATTTGGCACCTAAGAAAAACCCCATTGACTCCTTTAGTAGGTAAATGATAAATACATCATTTTTATCAATGTTAATGCTATAAAACATGCTTGCTCTTAAACTTGGCCCGGTATGTTAGAAGACTTTAAAAAAAAATGAGCTATGTCACATACTAGAAATGATAACCCAAAATACAGAAAATATAGGTTGTAAGGATGAAGAAAAGGTTTCTATGAGTTGAAGAAGATAGAGTATGAGCCAGAAAAGTTCCAAGATGAGACTAAAGTTGTGATGATATTAATTGATACAACAGAAGAAAGGGGAGAGCTGTATAAGGACTTGGGAGGAAGAGAGCTTCAAGAAAGAGGGAAATGGGCAATAGGCCCAATAATGGAGAGCCCTTCATAATTTACACTTCATATTGGAGTCTTATTTCCCCTTAATAATATGATTAATATGAAGCTTGGAGATTATTGATGGTGATGGCTAGCACAGGATGGAAGTGGTTTTCACTTAGGTGATTAGTAATTCTGAAATACCAGGATTAGGAAAGGAAAAAGGTAGGAGTTTTCTATCCATAGATAGAAATGTAACCTTTAATAGAGGAACCAATGCTCAAGATTCTTGTGATGATAGAGAAGATTAGTTCTCTTTTAAGCACATGGGAAGCAAGGAGAATTGTTGTCAAAGGTCAAATTTTTAAATTAGAATCTAATGCTGTATGGTCTGGTGTCTGTTGCTCTGCATTTAGGCTAATAGACAAGTCCTAACTGTTAAGAGAAGTCTTGGCCTTGGTTTTAGAGACAAGTGCCTTGTTTTTAGCACTCTTATCTTAGAGGTAAAGGTTCTGATACTTAAGTCTTTGAGTGCTGTCCAGGGACAGAAACTTTATACTGGTATATAACTTTTGCATTGTTGTAGCAAATTCGGATTAAGAACTAGTAGATTCCAGAGTGGTATTGCAGGTTAGCAATGGAAAAGAGTAGACAAAGCCTAGTCCATGAAGAATGTATATCTACTCTCTATTATGACTTATTTCATAAATAATTGTTGGGTGCCTCTCAGTATGATATTTTGCCTACTGAGGACATCTCAGATTTGCTTTTCTGACCACCTATAAGAGGTGATGTTTACTCTGTCATTGGTACCATGGTAAAGAATTTTATTTTAATCCTTATCTGACACATACATCAACTTCCTATACAATAACCATGAAAAATGTTCATTAACTTTGTTGGAAAACCTTCAGTTATGACATAGGAACTTTAAATTCTTTTCCTGATGATTATTTAGGGGTAACTTTATTTTTATTTATATTGAGCTAAATTATACTTCATAGTAATTTCCATCTATTGGTCCCAGTTCTGCCTTTTGAATCATAAGAAGCATAAATTTGATGCCTCTTAAACTACTTTCTTATTGACTACTTAACTCACTTCCCACTGCAACTATTTCTAGCCTTTCCTCCTCTTGATGCTCAGTTGTATCTATCTATATCTAACTAGCTAGTCTATAGCTTTATAATCTATCTCTCTCTGTACATATATATATATATACATATATATAGTATACACATATACACTCATACATACATACATACATACATACATACATAGATTAGGATTATCTTAGATAGATAGATACCTTTCTTAACACAGATAACCTACTATCCTTTCTTATTGAAGACATTCAATACAAAGTCCCTCAACTCCCACACACAATTCCTTAAAACTCATAAGAAATTTTCTTTTCCTTTCCTCCCTTTTTTCCTAAGAGGAGGAAGTAGCCTTGGTTTTTGGTTTGATTCAGTTTATATTCCCTCACATTTCTTCCAATATATAAATATAATAACTATGCTCTCATTTTCATATATCTTCAGTTTCTAACTGGTTCCCTTCTCCATCAACACACATGGTCAATTACATAAAGTTCTTTAAAAATAAAACTCCCTCCCCTCTTAAAAAATCTTGTTTTAGTGTCCACTTTTCTCCTTCATGGTTGACATTTTATCCAATTTTCAACTCCAGTTACAATATTATTTTTCTCCTCCCCTTCAAATTCAAATTTCTTGAAAGTATTTGCTATGCATAATGCCTTCATTTCCTTAGCATATACTCTCACCTTTAAAAGAGCACTAATGATAGAGAGATAGGATTTTAAACCAGATTTTGAAGGAATGAGTTGTTCAATGTTCGATAAGATGAATCAAAAATTCCTGAATGGAAACAAAATCTTGTTTTGTTGTTGTTGTTGTTGTTTACAACATTGGTCACTCTTTCCCTTTAGATTTAGAGTCAACTACTTTGACATCAACTCTCCTGGTTCCCTTTCTCTGACAAACATTTTTCATCCTTTTCTTAAAGGTTTAAGACAGATGCTTCCTAAGGGTCTACCTTTGGCCTACTCTTCTTCATGAACAGTCTACCCGTAGGCAGTACCATTTTCTCTCATTGTTTGAATAGTCATAACTTTAAAGCATACATTTTAAAGCTATGACCTCCTTCCTAACTTCTGGCCTTTAATTTTCAATCACCAAGAGGATATTTCTAGCTGAATTTCTCACTTGAACCTTAAAATACGTAATTTTAAAATCATGCTTATTAATTTTTCCTTCAAAATATCATCCTTCTGACTTCACCATTCCCACCACTGGCACTGTAATTTGTACAAATTCTCATTATAAAATATTTAGTATTATTCTTGACTATTCCCATTGTCTCACTTCTCATATCCAATTTTGAAATCATATTTATGTTAACTTTACAATATCTCTCACTTCCACTCATTTTCTTTACTCTTATTGATACCAGCCTATTACAAAATATTATAATCTACTTGACTATTTCAATATTATCCTGATAGTTCACCTATAACCCGTTTGCCCCACCAAATAAAACCATTCTTCAAAATGATGTTATGCTTATCTTTCTTCTATATAGATTGTGTTATGTCACTGAGCTCAAGAATCTTCAATGGTTCCCTTCTGCTGATTGAGTAAAAATTAGCTATTTCTTAATGGATGTTCATTATATACATTATTTCACAAAATTAACAAATATTTCTTCAGGAAAATCAAGACCCCACAGTCACCATTTTAACTTTCCTCTTTTATGATACCATTCTATTTCATTATTATACACAAAAGTAAAAATGGAATACTTGTGATCCTCATTATGTACCTTCATGGCTTTGGTCACAATGTTCTCTATGTTTAGAATGCCTTCTCCTTCCTAAATATTAAACTAACGTGCTACTTCCTCCATAAAACATTTGCTAATCCTTAGACATAGCCTAATAAAGAGTTCAATGAAATGTGACTACATTAATTATTGAGGATAGATGGTAATAATTTATGCAGTTTCTTTCCTTGGACTTCACATATCACATACTACAGTAGTTCTCTGAAATATTTATTGTACATTATAATTCTATTGTGCAATATAGGTATTGGTACACACAAAATGTCTCTATGAAAAATTTTAAGTTCTGTGAGGACAAGGATCATAACGATGCTATATTTTATATCTCAACTACATCATTTTATTTTGCTTGCAAACAGTAAAAGCTTAATAATTAAATACTTACTGAATAGAATCCACATGATACATTTCTGGCAAGAAGACTGTGTGAGTATTCATGATGAATTCAACACAAAAGAGTAAGAAATACTCATGATCAAATAGAAAAACAGCAAGGTTTGATTGGAAAAGATAGGAACACTCATAGGGAAATTAACAAAGACAAAAACAAAGAAAAAAGAGGAGAATGATTTTGAGAACAGGGAGGAAGAAGGAGAAGAGAAGGAGGAGAAAGAGTAAAGAAAACAAAAAAAGCAACACACAAAACACTAAGTATAATGAGCAAATATTTCAAGTCAAAATAAAGTGAGGACAAATACATTTTTGAAAGAACGTAATAATCAGTACCTCTAGAAGAAAGGATGACAACCACTAGAGATCACAACAAAACATTATAGTGGTAATATGGTATCTATAAAACTAAAAATTACTACTATGAGAAATGATTCATTTGGACCCCTGCTCTAGTACAATCAGAATTAATAAGTTTGATATGATTCCATGAGGGGTAGTAATTATAAGTTCTGTATATTAGGCACCTGAGCCGTGAACTGCAGATTCTAAGTTCACTTGCTTAGTCACAGGAAGCTAACTAGAGGCCCTTCCTCATTGTTTTTCCTTATTATGGTGACCAAACACAGAATGGTAAAGGTGACTCAAATACATGAAAAGTCCTCCAACTTATTTTTTATTTCTGGATCACTCTCTCTTGTCTACCATGAGCAGGTGATCATCTTATCATCACTTAGTTAGAGGATATACTTCATCCTTCACTCAACCCCAGAAACCGTGCTGATAATACAATTTTGGCAGATGCATAATTTTTTGGCCCTCAAAGCAAGGACTATCAATCATAGGCATTCTGTATTTTGTGTAGCTCCTCTAGAGTTTCAGGTATTGAACCTAATAAAAATGAGGCCCAGGAGGAAGGGAGCATCTCAGATGGTGAGGAAGATCTGAGGTTCATTCATTAGAGGGGAACATGGACCCTTTAATAAAGTACCGTTGTCTCAGAGCTCTACCTCAGTTTCTTTTATTGTAGATTAGACAATTTTAAACTCCACACTATTAAAGGCAAAAATGCAAATAAAGAATTGTAAATGTAGATTAGATAATACCTATAAACTCTTAAATAGCCTGAACAACAAAATGATTCAAGTAGAGTAAAAAATTATTTGACTAATAACAGAAAAAAATGAAATTAATAAAATTGAAGGATGACTTCAATTCTCTATAAAACAAATCAGCAAAGTTAGAAGAAAAAAGTTTGAAGAGATAGTCTGTAAATTATTAGTATTATAGATAAACAATAAAAAAGAGAGAGGGTATTACATTTCAGAAAATTAAACAAGAAATATTCTGAGAAAAATAGAGGTGAGAGATAAATAGAACTTATCAAATCCACAATATTCTTAAAGAGAATTCCAATTTTAATTCATTTACAGTGTAGTTATCAAATTTAGAAAAGTCAAAGATAAAATGTCAAAAGCAGCTAGAAGGAGGATGTTCAGATTGCAGGAAACACAAATTTAAATAAGATTACTCAGTGTCAAAATATTTTTAAACAAGACAAATAGTACAATACTCTAAAATTATATATCTTTAAATACTGAGCATATTTCACCATGAACAGTGACACTTATTGAATGAGATTGCAAAAACTAAACCAAAAAAAACATAAAAACAAATAATAAGAATCATTTTCAAACAAGTAATAAGAAATCCTGGACTTTAAAATTTTAGACATGCAGATTCACAAGCAACTGAAACTTAGTAAGATAAACTAGAATAGGAAGTAATTAGAATTAGTGACTCAATGTTTTTATTCTCTAAGGAGGAATCACAATAAATGATGTAGAAAACATAGAAGGGAACTTTTACCCTAGAGTATAGAGGGGGATAGTTAACTAAAAATAGTGAGAATGATTGCTGATCCAATCACTTTGCCCCTGAAACCAAGATAATTCTACCAGTCCCTGTATTTAGCCTTGTTTACCCTTTTTGTAATAGGTATATTTGAAGGAACCCTAGATCTGTTCATTTATAAAAGAATTCACCTACTTTTGTCTACCTCAAGGTAAAGCTATAAATATAAACAGTAATAGATTCCAGTCATTCTCAATTGGTCTCTAGTCCTTATAGAGTCAAGGTCCTGAGTTGCAGTTGTGTACACACACACACACACACACACACACACACACACACACACGTGAGATTTCTTTTCCCAGAACCACCTTGGGATGGAAATTCAGGAGCTGAATTAAAGCAAAAGCTTATGCCTTCTTGTTTCAGTTATTTTGAGTCTGCAAACATGAATGGTTTGTGTGTTATTAATAAACCCCTAAGTTATATTTGAAGTAGGTAGGCTATGTTTCACATTGTTGAGGAACAGAACCTCAGTCACATATCTAAATTATGGTTAAAAAAGTTCACAGATGCAGAAATTTGGAGGGAAAATCCTTTGAAAAGGAAAAAATAGTGTGTAGGGGGAGTACTTAAATATTTTTTAATATGGGCATGATACGCAAAATAATCCCAGGATCTATGTCTGGATTGTGTGGAAATGAGAGGTAGGTGATTCTGTTACAGGGTAAAGATTGGAGTGCTACAAAGTAAGATAAGATTTATCTGGTTTTTGTGTGAATGAGGCCAGGAAGTAAATGGTCTGTTAAAAACAGAAAAGACAATGTACCTTATTCTGAAAGAAAAGATGGGAGGTGGGGTGGAAGGAGAGAATCCCATAAAAGAAAAGGAACACCAAATTTTTCGAAGTATACCTTGAATGTTAATAGGCTGAATTTCCCAATTTAAAAAAGAAATGAATTGCCGAATAGATGAGCAAATAACATTCAAAAATTTGCTACTTATAATAAAGATGCATAAAGCATAACCATTCTTTCATGTTAAAAGTGAATGAAATTCTACTGTGCTATAAGAAATGATGAGTTTGATGTCTTTAGAAAAACATGGATAGACTTGCACAAATAATGAAGAGTGAAATAAGCGGAACCAAGAAAAATGTATATAATAATAGTAATATTGTTTTATGAACAAACTCGAGTGGATAAGTCATTTTGACACTTATAAATGCCCAAATTAACTACAAAGGTCATATGAAAGAATATGCTATCTACATCCAGAGAAAGAATTGATAAATAGAAATTTGTATGAATGATTTTACATATCTACGCATATTTGTATCTACTAGTAGCTGTCTCTAAGGCAGAGAAGGAGGGAAGAAAAAAATTTAAAAGATAATTATATAATATATTTTAAAAGATTAACAAGTTGTAGATAATAGATTTGCAGTTTCATGTGAATTTTTTTATTATACTATGTTATGGAAATACTTGTCTTATCCCATAAATTAAAACTGAATAAATAAAAATTTAAAAAAAATAAGTAATCAGCAGTACTATCTAAAAAATTGATTTTAGAAAATTGGGGGTGGGGAGTGAAATAATGGATAAAAGCAATTATACTTTTGCTGAATTTGAATAAAAAGAATTTGCAATCATAATTTTAGATAAGACAATAGCAAAAACAGTATCAAGAAAGACAATCAGAGATGTTTTGACTTTATTCAATTAATGTTTGTCAAAACATAAAACATTTTAAACATCATAGTAAATTTTGGCCATCAAATTAAACATGTGGCAGTCAGGGTGGGGGAGGTGAGGAGAAAGAAAAAAGGAAAGAAAGGAAGAAAAAAAGGAAGGAAGGAATGAAGAAAGAAAGAAAGAAAGAAAGAAAGAAAGAAAGAAAGAAAGAAAGAAAGAAAGAAAGAAAGAAAGAAAGAAAGAAAGAAAGAAAGAAAGAAAAAAGAAGGAAGGAGGGAGGGAATAAAGGAGTAAGGGAAGGAGAGAGTAAGTGAAAGAAAACAGAAAGAAAGATTAGAGGGACCATTCATCATTATCATCATCACAATCAATATATCCTCATCATCATTATCATCATTATCATCAACATCATCATCATTATCAATATCCTAACATTTACATGGTTGCAAAATGTTGTACATATGTTATCTCATCTCAAAGTAACAATAACACTGGCATGTAAGTGCTATTATTATGCTCATATTACAGATAGGGAAACTGAGTCTAAAAGCAATTAAGTGAGTTGTCCAGGATCACACAAGTAATCGGTTTCTAAAGCAAGGATTTAAATTCAAATCACAATAACTTCAAGCCAGGCACACACTCTTACCCACTGTTCCAATTAGTTGTCTCATTCCAGTAACATTTGTTCCTAAGTCAAATCTTCTTGAACTATTTAAATGCACAGAGTCTAATTTTGTTCCATGATGGAAAACATGTTGAGGCTGAAGGCACAAAGGTGACTGATTATACCTTTACCTTGTCCCAGGTTGTTGTCCCAGGTTAATATTACTGCTTGTAATATCATCAGTGTCTGCTTTACCAGCAAGTCCAATGTCGGGAGATAATTGTCAATCAATAGGATATGGGCTAACACTCTGCTGGTTTCCCTAAAATCTCTTTTGAATTTAGTGTTAAAATTACAGAAGCCCATATGCATTGGACTGGAATTCATACATTGGATAAAATTGTAGCCTAATTTCCATTTCCTTTTTCACAGAGTTACCATTCAAATATTTGGCAAGGTTATCTGGTTTTGGGTTCTGCTTAATTCTCTTCCTCACTGAGAAGATGGTGATAGTGTCAAAACAAATCTGATTATACAGCTACTAAATTAATCTTATGAACCACCTTTCTTATACTCACTGACTCAGCCATTGGCAGCAAGTTCACTCTATTGATATATAGGAGCTACAGCTTTCAATACTGATTCTTTGAGGGAATAGTCAGCTATTTCTTGATACATTAAAAAAAATGTACCATTCCAGGGACAAAGGGCACTCTTAAGGACCACACAATTCTTAAAATGAAAAATGACACACTTTAAAATGAAAGTATTAACTGCAGCTAGTTTCTTCCAGGGTATTCAATTTCACTACTTACATTATGATTTGAGTATAATGAAATACCACTACAATTTACTATTTATTATTTACAATTTAATATTGTAAATGAGGGGCATACCAGAAAAATATTTGAAATAAAAGCTAATTAAAATGAATTATTTTAAAAAGCTAGATAGCAAGACATGCTGTATGATGTCCAATTGCTCAGAAATTTTAATACATATGTGTATATTATATAGCTTAAAAATCTATTGGAAAGATAAATAGGAAATTACATAAGAATATATGTCAAATTAACTAGAACTGATAGATCTTTGGAGAATCTCTAATAATATACATATTTTTCAGGCTCCCAAGGGAATTAAAAGCTATTGCATTATTTTGTGTAAAAACATCCCACATGACAATAATTCACATATTTCAAAACATACATAATACCTCTTTTATCTTGGTCTTTTTTTTTCACATGAATTGCTGTTAGTCACTCCAGTTTCCATTTAGAGTACCACTTGGTTTTAACTCCAAAGAACAAGATGCCTTTCCTAGGATAAGCAGATCACTTTAGATCTCATCACTATGCTGTTGCTGTTGTTTGTCCTTTATTTTTGGAGAGCACCAATCACATCATGATGTGATATCTTGACTCATGCCTGAATTGAATTTAAGGGAGGTAGAGCTGCACAGACATCAGCCTCACTCTCTTTTCCAGTCATCAAAGTCCACTAGTAAGACAAAAGTGAAGATAATTGGGAATGGTTCAGGATGCAGAGGATGACCTTGATATCTTTCATGCCTGACCAAGGCATTATTCATCTGTCTTTATGACCATTGGAACAAATTGTTCTCATTAGCCAATTCAGCTAGGGAAAGTCTTCACTTGCTGGGGGTGAATACTTCCCTAATTCACTAACAGATTTGAGGCCTGTTTGTTGCCCTCAACCTGGTTTAACCGATCTGCTGAGATGGCTTTACTATAGTGAGGTTACAATGTATGCTAAGTTCCTTGGAGCACCTGAGGTTTAAATACTAGGTAGACATCAAAAGTGGATGATCTGCCCTTAAAGGGTTCCATAAATCCTCACAAAGGAGGTGCTAGTCCTCCTTGAATACCCCATACACCCTGCTGTTAACTCACACTAGGATATTTAACATTTCTCTCCTCCCTATGCCTTTACTCCCCTCTGATTGAAGGATTGGATGCAGGACCAATAAAATCCACCCAAAACGTTCCTTTAGAGAGGGCAGAATCTGTACTTTGGAGCTTATTCCATTTCACATCTGCTGCCCTGCCCACTTTAAATTCCACAGAAGATGTCCTGAAACTCCCAGACCAGACCTTTCCAAATTCCTTTTGTATTTTGTGTTCACCCATTAGATTTGTATCTCCAATGAAGTGCTGGCATATAATTAGGGCTTAATAAATGTTTACTGAATTGATTTGAGTCCAGTTATTCCCCAGTAGATTTTATTTTTCTAATTTTTAAAAATTCTGAATTAAAAAATACCAAATAAAATAAGCATTTCCATATTTCCAGAAATATAAGATTGTACATGAAATTCTAAAGCTTTATTACATATATATATTTCTTCTTTAAATGCATAAATTAAACATGCATCTTTTAAACTTTTCTTACATATTTCTGATTATTTTGTACATTTCTGTTCTTTTAAAACTCTTTCAAAGGCTTTTTTGTTTCTACAGATGAATTTTATTATCAACATTTCTAAGTTTACAGAGTAATATGTTGGTGGCTTGATGGGTATGGCACTGGGTTAAAATAATTAATTTAGTTTTATTGAAATCAGGTAAATTTAATTAATATTACCATTTCATCATGTGGGTAAGAGCTACCCATGAATAATTTGTATATAAAAAATTATTTGTGTTTGTTACTGTAAATAACCTTTCATAGCCTCATAAAGTTTCTGTGTGCCTTCATAGATCCCACATTTTTATAGAATCTGTAGGTATTTTGAGTGGAATTTTTCTTTATTTTTCTGCTGGATATTGTGGGTAATGGAAATGCTGAAAATTTGCATAGATTTAGTCTGTATAATTGAATTTTATTGAACTATTTAATTACTTTAATTTTAGTTGTTTCAAATATTTTTATAAGGATATCAGCATAACAAATCCATTAAAAAAAAGATTGCCTTTGTGCTTTCTTTGCCCACACTTTTCTCCCCCTTCAACTTAGTTCCTTTTTCTTATTAGGAAAGCTAGCATTTTTTTGGGAGGGGCAATTGGGGTTAAGTGACTTGCCCAGGGTCCCACAGCTAGTAAGTGTCAAGTGTTTGGTCTGAGGCCGAATTTAACTCAGGTCCTCCTGACTTCAGGACCAGTGCTCTATCCACTGTGCCACCTAGCTGCCTCTAAAAGCTAGCATTTTTTGCATTGTGTTAAATAATAGCAGTAATAAGACTCTCATTACCTTCTGATCTTTTTAAAAATGCCCCTAGTTTCTCCATTCTATACAATTCTGGCTCAGTTTTAGATAGATACTTACTTCTATGATTAAAAAAATAAAATTTACATGCTTGTTAGAGTTTGTTAAGAGCTTTTCTCAATATCTATTAATAGCATGGTGATTTAAAAATTGTTTTGTCATTAATTTGACCTATTATGGCCTTTTTAAATATTGGACCACTCTTACATTCTTGCTATCAGTGCAAGAAAGTCATAGTGTTTCATATTTTAATATATTATTGCTGCCTTTCTTAATCTGTTATTAATCTATCTTCTATCTATATATTTATGTTTTTATTTATCAACTGATTTATTTATGTATTGGGTATGCTTATTAGGGAATGAAATATTGCCTATAATTTTCCTTTTCTCTCACTCCTGATCTTAGGAATCAAAATCATATTTAGAAAAAAAGTTTGGAAAGAGTTTCCTTTCATATTTTTGGGGAAAAAGTTATGAAAATTTTTTTCAATGTTTAGTAGAATTCTCTTGTAAATCTGCATGATAGTTTCATTTCCCTTTATGATACCATTTATGGGGCAATCAATTTGTTGTTGTTGTTTTTTGTTAGATTATCTAAACCTATTGTTCTATTAAGCTAGCTGTGTGTGTTTGTATGTATGTGTGTGTATTTATGTGTAGAACCATTTTGACTACTTATTAGTTTGAATGATGGGTATTGTCCAAAATTATATGTAATGGTTTCTCTTATTCCATTTCATTCTTTCTTTCTTTTTTTTTGTAAAAAGTATTTTATTTTTTCCAATTACATATAAACTAGTTTTCAACACTCATTTTTATAAGATTTTGAGTTTCAAATTTCTTCTTCCTCATTTCCTCCCTCAAATTTCCCCTCCCCAAGATCGTAGGCAATCTGATATACCTTATACATGTGCAATCATGTAAACATATTTCCACATTAGTGATATTGTGAAAGAAGAAACAGAAGTGAAAAGTGACAAAAAAGAGTTGCGTATGCACAGGTTGGTGCCCAAAACTGCCTTCCTGAGGCCTACTATGGAGGAATCACTGTCAGACCTGAAACCCCCTCTGAGCTAGGAAACCTCCTCAGATATGTGGAATTTACAATGGAACAGTATGCTAGATGATTTATTGAATATAGATGATATACAATTTTCTTCACCAGACAATATGAGCTGGCTGGGAAATGTGGAAGAAAATCCTGGAGTTCAGATGTCTGTACCCCCAGTTAACCTGACCATATCATTTCTATCCCAAAAGGACTATCTTGGGGAGTATGGCTTCAGGCTTGGTTTTCTACACTCTGGAACAGCCAAGTCTGTCACCTGCACACAGTGCTCCTCTGAGCTGAACGAGCTATTTTGCCAGCTGGCTAAAACCTGCCCTGTCTAGCTCTGAGTCGCCTCACCAACACCTGCTGTTGCCAGATTCCAAGCTGCTGCTATTTATAAGAAGTCAGAACACATGACCGAGGTGGTTAAGCGCTGTCCCCATAATGAATGATGCACTGAGCACATGGATGCCCTGGCACTTCCACAGCACCTGAACCAGGTGGAAGGAAACCTACAGGCTGAATACCTCAATGATGCCACCACCATGTGACAGAGTGCGTCCATCCCTTAGGAGTCCCTGGATGTTGGCTCTGATTGTACTACAATTCATTACATTTATATGTGCAACAGTTGCTGCATGGGGGGCATGAACTGGCGCCCAATCCTCACCATCATAACCCTGGATGACTCCAGCAGTCAGCTAATTCAACATTGAAGCTTTGAAGTACATTTATTTGCCTGTCTTGGAAGAGACCAAAGGACTGAAGAGGAAAATTTTCGCAAGAAGGGAGGTCACAAACCAGCCATCTTCTGAGAGCAATAAGTGTGCATTGCCCACAACACCCCCAAGGCTAAAAAGAAGCTAATGGATGGAGAATATTTTACCCTCCAGATCTGAGGTTGCCACCTCTATGAACTGCTCCTGAAGTTGAATCAAACCTTGGAACTGAAAGATGCTCACAGTGGGAAAGATACTGGAGTGGTTTGCCATTTCCTTCTACAGTGGATTAAGGCAAACAGAACTTAAGTGATTTGGTCACACAACTACTAAGTGACTGAAGCCAATTTGGGCTCAGGTCTTCCTGATTCCAGGCACTACTTTATATCTACTGAGCCACCCAGATGCCTTCCCTCACTTTAGTGTCTCTCTAAAAGAGAGGGTAATGCTGTCTGGGAAAAGTGTTCTGAATAAAAAAAAATATATTAGGAGCATTGGAATCAAAGACTTAGAACTGAAGGAAGAGGCCGCCTTGTTTTATAGGTGAGGAAACTAAAGGCCACAGAGAGACTTACTAAGGTCAGAGATAGTTAAGTGAGAAACAGGATTTAAATCCAGAACTCCAAAGTGATGGGTATGCTTCCATTGTGCCATACTGCCTTCCAAGACTAAAGGCATTGCTTAGAGCCATGATGGTTTCTTGAAACTGCTATATGTGTTTCTGCCATTTGGAAAAGTGTGTGCACATTCACTTAGGTATGTGTTCCTGGTAAGGTGTGGGAGCATGATGGAAGGATGTCAGGAAAGTGGGTGGTCACAAATAGTTGTTGATGGGTTGACATTTGTGATGAAATGAGCTGTCTTCTCCACACTCGCAGGATTTAGTAACTGAAACACCCACTGGAATGTGCTTCTACCAAAATGGTTTGTATCCTCTATCCTTAAGATAATTCTGAAGTTTTATTTTCACTCACCTCATAGGCAACAAACATTTTGAAAAGGGAGCCATAAGTTTCACCAGACTGCCAAAGGAGTTGGACATAAAAATGGTTAAGTACCCCAGCTCTAGCCCCAGATTCTCAGGAACACACTAAAATGAGATGAACTTTCTCCACCCCCACAGATTCCTCCTCCATCATTTTTTCCCACAAACTCTTAAACCCTTTTTTTAACCTTTTTTGCAATTTTTATAGAATTTATTATTTTCAAATAGTTAATACTAAAAAAAAGAAAATTGACAAAAAAGAAAAAAAGGGAAAATCATGTGCTTTGCAGCTCCACCACAATGCATTTGTGTCTCAATTTGCTCACATCGCCAACATTTATCATTTTCCTTTACTGTCACATTAGTCATTCTGATGGGTGTGTGGTGGTACCTCAAAATTTTTTAAAATTGTATTTCTCTAATCAATAGTGATTTGGGGCATTTTCTCATATGACTATAGAAAGCTTTAATTTCTTCATCTAGAAACATCCTGTTCATATCTTTTGACCATTTAACAGTTGGGAAATGACTTGTATTCATATATATGTGACTCAGTTATTTATATATTTTCCACTTAATAAAATTTTATTTTTTTCAGTTATTTATAAAGATAGTTTTCAACATTCACTGTTATAAGATTTTGCATTCCAATTTTCTTCTCTCCTCCCTTCCCTCCTCTCCCCCATCCCCTCTTACCAAGGCAGCAACCATGTCCCAGGGCTAGAGATGATTACAAAAATTAAGCTATTACTACAAAAAATACAAAGGAAAAGGAGAAATAATCCAACCATAGAAAGCTATTATGGGAATAGAGAAGACTGTGGTTCATGTTCACAGGAGGATATTGAAGCTAAGAAATCCCCTTCTACCTCAAAGAGTAATGTCAAATTGTCCAACCTGTTCAAAAAGAATTCATAGAAGAACTCAAAAAAGACTTTAAATATCAAATGAGAGAGACAGAGAAAAAACTAAAAAAAAAGAAAGAAAAATTGAAGAAAAACAAAAAAGACTGTGAAAGGAAAGTCTATCAGTAAGAGAGCCAGAATTTTTTTTTAAATTTATTTTTTTGAGTTTTCAACATTCACTTCCACAAGATCCTGATTTCCATTTTTTCTCCCCATCTTTCCCCTCACCTCACCCCAAGATAGCATGCATTCTGAAAACCCTTTTTCCCTGATCTGCCCTCCCTTCTATCACTTCCCCTTCTCTTATCACCTCCCTTTTCTATTTTCCTGTAGGGCAGGATAGATTTCTATATCCCATTTCCTGTATAATTTATTTCCCAATTGTATATAAAAACAATTTTTAACATTTGTTTTTAAAACTTTGGGTTCCAAATTCTCTCCCTTCCTCCCTCCCCACCCATCCTTATTGAGAAGGTGAGCAAATCCAGTTATACATGTGTAGTCATGCAAAACACTTCCATAATAGCCATGTTGTGAAAAACTAACTATATTTCCCTTCATCCTATCCCACCCCCATTTATTCTATTCTCTCCTTTGACCTTGTCCCTCCTCAAAAGTGTTTGCTTCTGATTACCCCTTCCCCCAATCTGCCCTTCCTTCTATCATTTCCCCCTTTCTTATCCCCTTCACCCTTATTTTCCTGTAGGGTAAGATAGATTTCCATACCCTATTCAGTGTGCATGTTATTCCCTTCTTAAGCCAAATCAAATGAGAGTAAGATTCATTCATTCCCCCTCACGTGCCCCCTGTACAGTGAATGCTTTTCCCCCCTTTTACATGAGATAATTTACCCCATTCTACCTCTCCCTTTCTCCTTCTCTCTGTACAATCCTCTCTCACCCCTTAATTTTATTTTTTTAGATATCATCCTTTCATCTTCAACTCATCCTGTGCCCTCTGTCTATATGTATATATTTCCTCCTACTACCCTAATACTGAGAAAGGTCTCATGAGTTACAAATATCATCTCCATATAGGAATGTAAACAGTTCAACTTTAATAAGTTTCTTATGACTTCTCTTTCCTATTTATCTTTTCATGCTTCTTTTGAGTCATGTATTTGAAAGTTGATTTTTCTATTCAGCTCTGGTCTTTTCATTAAGAATGCTTGAAAGTCCTCTATTTCACTGAAAATCCATTTTTTCCCCTGAAAGATTATACTCATTTTGGCTGGGTAGGTGATTCTTGGTTGTAATCCTAGTTCCTTTGGCCTCCAGAATATCATATTCTAAGCTCTCTGGTCCCTTAATACAGATGCTGCTAAATCTTGTGTTATCCTAATTGTGTTTCCATAATACTTAAATTGTTTCTTTCTGGCTGCTCGCAATATTTTCTCCTTGACTTGAGAACTCTGGAATTTGGGTATACTATTCCTAAGAGTTTTCCTTTGGGGATCTCTTTCAGGAGTTGATCAGTGGGTTCTCTCCATTTCTATTTTACCCTCTGGTTCTAGAATATCAGGGCAGTTTTCCTTGACAATTTCTTGAAAAATTATGCCTAGGCTCTTTTTGTGATCATGGCTTTCAGGTAGTTTAATAATTTTTAAGTTCTCCCTCCTGCATCTATTTTCCAGGTCAGTTGTTTTTCCAGTGAGATATTTCACATTGTCTTCTATTTTTTCATCCTTTTGGTTTTGTTTTATAATGTCTTGATTTCTCATAAAGTCATTAGCTTCCATTTGCTCCATTCTAATTCTTAAGGACTTATTTTCTTTAGTGAGCTTTTGGACTTCCTTTTCCATTTGACCAATTCTATTTTTTAAGGCGTTCTTCTCCTCATTGATTTTTTTGGACCTCTTTTGCCATTTGGGTTGGTCTATTTTTTAAGGTATTATTTTCTTCAGTATTGTTTTGGGTCTCCTTTAGCAAGCTATTGACTTGTTTTTCATGATTTTTTTGCATCACTCTCATTTCTCTTCCCAGTTTTCCTCTACTTCTCTTACTTGCTCCCCAAAATTGTTTTTGATCTCTTCCATTATCTGAGACCAATTCAAATTTTTTTTGGAAGCTTTGAATATTTGACTTTGTTATCTTCTTCTGGTTATATGTTTCAATCTTTTTGTCACCAAAGTAAGATTCTATGGTCTGAGTTTTTGGTTGCTGTTTACTCCTGTTCCCATGAGTAAAACTCAATTGCTTGAGTTTTAAACTCTTTATTAAAGTAGAGGCCTGCTTCCAGTGTGGATAATGTACTGTGCCAAGTTTTGGGGGTTCTGTGCAGCTGTTTTCAGAGAAACTTCTAGGAACCTATAAATATTCAGTTCTTCCAAGATGGTATGATCAAAGGTGAGGTGTTTATTACTTTCCTGGCCTGTGCTCTGGTCTCTGAGTGACCACTAGCACTATTTTCTGCCTTGGAACTGTGAGGAGGATTCCCTCTCCACTTCTGCCACAAGATCAACCAAATTAGAGCTCCTACTCTTCCCAGGTCCCCCACCTAAGACTGCAACTCAGATCCAAGCACAGGCAAAACCAGACAATCCTTCCTCAGCACCAGTAAAGAGATCCCTGCAATCCCTCTCTAATCAGCCACTCAACCCTTCTTCTGTATGTGGGCTGGGAGCTCTGGAAACAGCCGCCGCCCTATGTCTGCACTGAAACTAGGGCTGGGACCATGCTCTTCACTCATGGCTGTTCCAACACTCCTTTCCTGCTGACGTTCTAAGTTGTCTTTGGCATTTGTGGGTTGAGAAGTCTGGGAACCACTATAGCTCCCTTTGATTCAGTCCCCTTTAGTCCTGCTCCAGGTTTTCTGAGGCCCCATCTTTGCCTGTGTGGCCCATGCAGAACCGTGCCCCTCTCCCAGCCCTGTGCAACAGACCTTTTCCATTAACAGTAGTCTTGGCCTGTAAATTTGTTTCACTCTGTCTTTTTGTGTTTTCTGTTGCTCTAGAATTTGTTTACAGCAATTTTTGCAGGTTTATGGAGGGGTTTGGGGGAGAGTTCAAGCAAGTCATTGCTTTTTCTCTGCTATCTTGGCTCTGTCCCAAGAAAGAGAATCTTAAGGAAGAAAATGACATTTTGAAAATTAGAATTGGTTGGGGGGCAGTTAGGTTGCACAGTGGATAGAGCTCTGGCCTTGGAGCCAAGAGGACCTGAGTTCAAATCCAGCCTCAGACACTTGACACTTACTAGCTGTGTGACCCTGGGCAGTCACTTAATCCCAATTGTCTCACAAAAAAAAATAGAATTGGTTAAGACAAAGCCAGTGAAATTATAAGAGATTAAGAAATAATTAAACAAAATATGAATCATTAAACAAAATATGAATAATGAAAAATAGAATAGAAAATGAAACATAAGAAAAACAACAGATCTAGAGAAAAGATCAGAAGAGAAAATATAAAAATAATCAGATTAACTGAAAGCTATGATAAAAAAAGAATCTTGATATAATAGTGGAAAAAAAATAAAGAAAATTATCCAAAAGCATTAGAATGTGGGGGGAAAGTAGAAATAGAAAAAAATATCCATTGATCACCACTTGCAAGACATCATATGAGGAAAACTCATAGGAATATTATAGTCAAATCCTGAAACCCCCAGCTCAAGGATAAAATATTAAAAGCAACAAGAAAAAAATATGATGATGGCACAATTAGAATTACATAAGACCTAGCAGCAGAGATATTAAAGGACTGTAGGTCCTGCAATACTATATATAAAAGAGCAAAAGAAATGGGACTCTGGCCAAAAATATCATACTCACCAAAGTTAAGCATAATCCTGAATGAAACAACATGAACATTTGATCAACTGTCAGACTTTCAAGATTTTGTTTTAAAAAAAAAGACCTGAACTTACTAGAAGATTTGACATATCAGAGCCAAGAGAAAAATAAAGTACATACTACAGACTGATTACAAAGGATTCAATAAGGACAGACCATTTACTTTTTATATAAGTAAAATGCAAAACGTATGTCTAGGATTCTTATTAATTATTGGGTAGTTCATAAGAAAGATAGGGAAAGACCTCAGTATATGATTTTAAAAAGTAAAACCACTTAAGAACAGCTAAAAAGAATAATTATTTTATACAAATGGGGTGCAAAAGGAAGAACTGATACAAGGGAATTAGATGTGGGAGGAGAACTGGTAATTCTGGTAACCTCCTTTCATCAGAAATGGATTTAAGAGGGAACAATACATATATATTTAGAAGAGCATAAAAGTCTTCTGAATTTAGAAGAAATAAAACAGTGAGGGGATAGAAAGTGGGGAGGGGACAAGGGAGGGATCTCCAGAGAGGAAGTTGAGGTAATAGGTTATAAGGGGCTATAAAAGGGTATTTAGATTCATGGGAATGGCAGGTTAGATGAGGGATCCTTGAAGTGGGGTAGACTAAGTAATAGAAGGGCAAGGTAGTGAGTAGAAGCAAAGTAGAAGAGTCAGGAGGGATAGGAAACAAGAGATATGCACAAACATAAAAACAAAGATCAGAGTAGAATTTGTTTGAGAAAGTATATGTCTATATATGTAAGTATATATGTGTATATATTTATTTATGTATGTATACCTATAGAAAAATATATCTGCACTCAGTTGTAGCCTTTTGTGGGGGGAGAGAGGGGAAAAAAGAGCAAAGTAAACACAAGTGTACAGCAGAGAACAAAAGAAAACTTACAATAAAGCAAAGATGGACAGCTCTCGACACAACATGTAGCATTTATCATACAGGCTTTCTTGAAATGAAAATTTATTGTTACACATTTTGAATCCTCTCTTATGTTCTGCTATGCACATGTCATGCTTGTTTTTCTTTTCCTACTTTGTAATTAAGATTCAAATTTAAGTTTATGACATGTTTGTTTTTTTTTCCTTTTCTCTATTCTCTATTTGTGTTCTGGTATTTGAGTCTAAAATAAAATTCAATTAAAAAAATAAGCACTAGGGCTAGCAGTTAGAAGGGAAAAAAAAGTCCTTTTTGACCTCTTCCAAGAGGACTTTTTGGTCTTGAGACCTATACATATTCCTCTTTGAGGCTTCACATGTAGGTATTTTGAAATTGTTGTCCTCTTCTGAGATTGTGTTTTGATCTTCCCAATCACCATAATGGCTTTCTATAGTCAGGGCTTTTTTTTTGTTTTTGCTCTTTTTTTTTTTTGAAGTTGAGCTCTCCTGTTGGAACATAGAGGTAATTGTCCCAAGCTTATTGTACTGGGGGCTAGGGGCCTAGTCACTGACTTTCTGTGCTAGGGCATATGGAGCTGGTGGCTCACCCACTGCTCTAGGTTGGCCCATCCTAGCTGTACCTGTTGCACCCTGATTTCCAGGGGTAGCAATTTGCTCACCTGTGCTGAAGCCAAGAGCCTCCCCTTGGCTTGCCTGGACACTTCCTGTGCTGGGCCAGGTTTCCCTTTTACCGAAGTGAGACAGAGCTTTCCTGAAATCCTAAATAATCCTGGACTTGAAAATTTATTTTACTCCATTTTTTTTTGTGGATTCTGTCACTCTAGAATTATTTTAAAAACTTGATTTAAAATTGTTTCTGGGGGAAAATGGGGAGTGTTCAGAAAACTTCCTGACTTCTATCCACCATCTTGGTTTTGCTCTCCATGCAATTTGTAATTGCTATAAATTTCATTATTTTAAGTTTGCAGTAGAAATAATTTAGTTTTCCTCTTTATTTAAGTAATATTGTTCATCATTTCTGGTAGTTTTTAAACACTATTCCTGTTTTCATTTATCAATTCATTGTTTTATTTTTGTTTACAATATTGTGAATCTCCTCTTTGATTTTCAGAATTTCTACTTTGATGTTTAGTTGTGACTTTTTGTTCATTTCATTGCCTTATTTTTAATTGCCTGCTGCTTTTATTTCACTACTATTTTATTTCTCTCTTTTACCACAGAACAATTCAATGAAAATGTATCTTCCACAGAGAAATAGCTTTAATAAATTTGACTGCTAATCACAAAGGATGAAGTAAATAGCTTTTAGAAAGGACAGTCTTGTTATATGTCCTCCATGCCTACAGTGGAAATGGACAACAAAGGCATTGGAGAGGGAATATCTGTGTTCTAGTCAAAGACCATGAAGCCCTCTAAGTTTGACCTTGTTTATCATTTTAGAAAAAGAGAGTATGATACCAGTAAGAGTTTGTCCTCATACATAGGAGTAGTGAAATAATGGAATTCTGTAAATTATCTAATAATGATATTAGAATATAGAGTAGAGACGTAGTAATGAAGAAGAAGGAAGCAAGAAATTTAATTCTAATAGTGCCATTTCAATGGGATGCTAAAAGGAATCATTGACATAATAGCAGCCAAATTGTGGTTCACTAGGTCATATCTCCTTCATTTATGAAAGTGTTTAGAGATTTTTCTTAAGAAATACTTAAGCTACAGTGAATAAAGTTTTTTTATTATTATAATTTTCTTTGATAAATTTTTCTATTGTTTTTATGATTTGTTCATTGACCCACCAATTCATATCATTAAATTATTTAGTCTCCAATTAATTTTAATTCTTTCTTTCAAGACCTTTAATTGCATATAAGATGTCTACTTTTTTGCAATCTTTTTTGAGTTTTTAAATTCTTCAACATATGATCAAGTATTTGAGAAAGTGTTATTTTTAACTGAGAAATAAATGAACTCTTTACTTCTTTCTCAAAAAAATCACCTTAAAATGATGTGTAATTTATGGAAACATTTTTCAACTGTTTCCCAAAATTAACTTTATGAATTAGGCTAGTGCCAGGAAAAATTAATAATGATCACATTTCATGTAAGTGGACTTGCTACCAGGCCATCTGCTGCACATGTATCTGAATTTTATGAGACTGGCTTTAAGCCATCTATTCACCGAGATCCCATAGGAGACTTTTCTTTTTACCTGCCAGAAAGAACTGATCCTTACTTACAATTAAAAAAAATCTAAATCAATAATATGTTGGTTGTATTGGCCCATCTGACAGAAACTTATAAAAAATACATTTCTGAAGTTCCATTTTGGGAACAAAAACAATAATAACACAGTGTTAAAGCATGGCACCATTTCTTAAAATGCTTTCCAAACAATACTGTGAAATATGTAGGGAAAAAATACTGTTTCATACATATACACATATGTGTGTATTATACATATATGTATAATATATGTGTGTGCATAGTATATCTGTATCTACATATATACAAATATACATATTATGTGTATATATGTGTGTATGTAAATATATATATATGTATAACTGACATTACAAATTTTAAAGGACATGTTAATTAAGTGGAGAGAAAAATTGTACACTAAAATAATAATTTCAAATCTTTATCTCCAGTGATAAAATAGCACTTTTAATATTTGGGGTTTTCTATTTTTTTATTTTGCTAATAAAATTGTGTCAATTCTCATTAAGCAGTATTAACACATCAAAATAAACTATTTTTTAAAAGTGCAGAGTGGCTCAAGAAAAAAAATTGCCAATTTCAGAGAAATTATTTATCTTTCATTATACTAACTTTTTAAAAAAAATGAGAACACCATTCTTTTAGAAAATAAAACACATTATTGTATACTTTAAAAAAGTCAGATATTCAAAGGCATATTCACTTTTTTTAAAAAATAGAAAATATCTAATGTGGCTACTTTCCAAACCAAATAGGCTTGAACTATTTCATAATTTGTCTGTGAATATTTTAACAATGTTAGGATTCCATTAAGTACACAAAGATATCCATGTAAAAAACATTTTTCCATATGTATCCTATATTTTAACTTTTGAAACTGAAATTATTATAACAAACAATAAAAAGGAAACTATGAAACATTCTGGAATGCTAAAATAATAAAATGAGAGTTGGACTTTCTGTTCTCTAAGATTCTTTTAGCTCTAACATTCTATATTGAAATATCCAGGAAAATAAATATTGCTTATTATCTCAATTGCATATCTCTCCCACCTGTAAGATAGTGTTCTCTCTGCACATAGTAGCTAGTTAATAAATAGTTTTTTAAAGGAATGTGGAAAAATGTCTTTGGAGAATTTTTATGTTCTTTGTGAAGCATGACTAAGTTCATCAAATTTGATGACATCACAATGTAATCTAATTAATATTGGGTTTCTTTGTTATTCAAGTATTATTTTACAGAGACTGCTGAAGGGTTTGGAAGGAGAACAGTCTTTGTTATCAAGTTTCCTTCATATTGATTGAAAGGGTTGAATAAGGAAAAATACTTTTTTCATCTTTGTGGCTATTTTCTTTGTCCTCTTAGCCTATACACAACATGGCACATTAAAAGGCAAAGAAGAAGGAAGAAAGCCAACAGATAAAAACAACATAAATACATATATACAACTTTTGGCAACATCCCAAGTCTTTTAAAAAGACAGATATCTAAGACATGGAGATCAAAGAAGTCATCAATTGGATTTGATTCCTTTATTGTCAGACCATCTTTAAAGCTATTAGTTGAATTCATCTTTATACGTTACCCAGAATTACTGTTTCTTTTTCAAATTATTTTTATTTTTTTTATTTTTTTGGCTAGGCAATGTGCCAGGGTCACACAGCTAGTAAGTGTTATATATCTGAGGCTGGATTTGAACTCAGGTCCTCCTGAATCCAGAGCTGGTGCTCTATGCACTATGCCAACTAGCTGCCCCCTCAAGCTATTCTTTATCTTTTCTGTTAAAAAGATCAAATGATCAACCACAATGTCATTAAATGCAATAAGGTGATTTTGATTACCCCCTACTGCAGGATACTTTGAGTTCTCAATGATGAGGAAAATATTATTCTTTACTTTCACAAAGTTAGTCACATTCTCCAATTTTTTTAAAGGAAAAGTCAACCTCCAGGATGGGAGCCCTGAAATGTGATTATTTCTCATCTAATTATTTAATCAATGATTTTATCCTGTTATATATTATCTAAATTGCAGTCTTTCTTGGAAAAAAAAATAAAGCAAGAGACATGTCCAGAAGAATGTTCAGATTCACATATATAAATGTTTATTATAAATGTACTTGGTTAGCATCACTATAGTAAACTCAGTGGGTCCAAAGGGTATTACCTTATGGAAATTTATTCATACATACATGAAACATGTACAATACATTTTGTATCACTTATATATTAAATGTGTGGTGCCAAAATTGGGAAATGTTTAATAAAATAAATTAAAATGAAATACAGCTTAGATAATGTTAATTTATAGTTTTTAAAGTCAATATCTGTTTTACAGGTATCTTTTTTTAGTTTTGTTTGTTTGTTTGTTTTTTAAGTTTTACACTACTGATATACAGCACCTAGCAGAGTGCAAGATGTATTGGCAGAAATTATAAATCCATAATCACATAAAGCAGGACTTCTGAAAGTGGTGAGCTAGCTTCAAGAAAATACTGCAGGCAGAATCATATTACTTTGGAATTGGAAGAGAACCTAATCATTGATTCAGCTCAACTTCCTAGTCAGCATAGGAATCTTCTTTACAACATTTTACAGCATCTCCAAGAATGGTTTTCTACCCTCAGCTTGAAATATTTCAGTAAAATTAAACTCTATCTCACAATTAATTTACTACTTTCATAATACCAAATTCTACCTTATAGGTCCTTTGTCTGTTGGGAAATACATAAATTGTTATGTTTGCCTTTTAAAGTTTTTCAAAATATTGCACCAACCTACCTTTCCAGACTCTTTATAAATTACTTCCTCACTGTATGGTTCAGCCAACTTGACTTTCTTGAAGTACACATAACAGTTCATTCTCCATTTCTGTTCTTTTGCCCTGCTGTTCCCTCAGGCCTGAAATCTTCTTCTTCTTCTTAGACTCTTATAATTTCTAGTTTCCTTCAACACTCAGCTCCAGCAGCATTTTATAAATGTAGTATTTCCTTATCTTTCCAGATGCAAGTGCCATTTATCTCCCCAAACTAATTTGTATATATACATATATTTACATATGTGTGTATATATATTCATATTACATATATGTGTGTTTATTTGTATTGTACATGCATGTGTATATATGTGCATCTGTATGTGCATATATACATCTACATAACACATGTGTGCTCAATGTCTAACAGATTGACTTATCAATAGCATGTAGTTATTTCATGCTTTTCAAATGTAACTTTAATTTAATCCTGCAAATTCTACACATCTTTTCCACTGAGTAGAAGATAACACAGTGAATAGAATTCTGTGCCTAGAGTCAGGAGGAAATGAGTTAAAATCTGGCCTTAAATACTTACTAACTATATGACTCTGGGAGAGTCACTTAAACTTCCTGTCTCAGTTTCTTCAACTCTAAAATAGGGATACTAACAGTACCTAAGTCTCAAGGTTGTTGTGAAGAATAAATTACATTAGTGAAGAGATTACATTAGTGAAGCACTTTATTCAGTGACTGGAACATCAAACTCTGTAAACTCCTCATGTGCATGGATATCTTTCCTTTCTTCCTTCCATTTTAAAATTATATATACTTAGAGATTACTCCCATTTTGTGAGAGATCTCTTATAGCAAGTAAAACGATTAAGTAAAAAGAATGACATAGTGATGTCTTCTGAAAATGCATATAATATTAATTTCCACAGGGGTTCCTTCACAGGATGACAGCTACAAACATTAGGCTAGATGCATTGTTATTCTGAAAACCCTTGGATTCAGTATCATAGCTATTCTCTATCAACACTGGAGGCAAGATAATGATCAAAGCAGTGGTTCAACTTGCTTTACACATGCTGCATCCTCTTTTTCCTTCAGGGTAACCCTCTGTTTTAGACAGTTTTGCCCTTTTGGTGATATTTGATTGACATTTATAGGGGATGTCTTTCCCCTTTTTCACACATGTTGCTCACACAGAGCAGGGCATTGAGGACTGAGCTAGGAGTACCAGTGGTGTGGGGGTAGGAGGTGTGGGAGTGTTTCTCTCTGGGCTTCTGTGTCAATCTGCCTATTGGTGGCCATTGGTCAGGAGTTGTTGGTGGAGGTGATGAAGAAAGTGGGTCTCTTCTACACATTGTTTTTCCCCTCAGTGATGGATATAGGGGCTGGATTAAAAACATGTTTGACAATTTGGAGGACACTTCTATTCCCAAATAGAAGGCACTGAGGGTCATAGGGACTTTCCATTAAGTACTGTGGGGAGATGCTGGTCAAGGTAGTGGTGATGGTTTAACCCATTGGCACTTGCTATTTCCCATCTTTCCTTACAAGTGCTTTCCTGCTTTAGCTAGGCTGACTTTTCTACTCTGGGACTTGTTTATTAATCTTCATGAATTCATTCAAAAAACATTGAATAAGGTTCTACGCTACCTAAGAAAACAACTGTGTGACAGTACTCAAAAATATAAACCAAAACTAAGGATGGTTATCCAGCTAAAATTAATAAATGATCATTCAACTAAAAGTTCTCTCTTTTGCCAAATTTTAGGTGAAAGTATTTCTAGATGCAGCACATAAAAGAAAGAGACCTCACTGCTTTTAAAAACATTTTTTTGAAAATAGAGACTACCAATTCTCAAAAGCTACATGCAGTGCTTATGAAAAATAAAAGAATAGCTACTTCAGGGCCATTAACCTGTATGGTTGCTACTTGGAGATGTAGAAAAAGATCCAATCAGTTCATTTCTTCTACATAGTAAAATTGAAAATGACGGAAGTCTAATTTTCATACAGTTGATTGTTGTAAGAATAAACATTTTTAACCTGACCTATTCTTCCCCTCTGACAGATAATTTCAGAAGCAAATCTAAATTCATTTAAAGAAGAGTAGTTATTTACATTTATGTCTGCTTTGACAAGGATAACTTGTTTAAAAATTAAGTAACAACATTCATGAGCTTGAATCTCTTCTCAGTCCCTAAAAATTCATTTATTGAACAGAAATTACAAATGAGAGTTGAATTGGTATTATTGTGTGAAAATAGAGTGCCTTTGTAAGGATCCTGAATAATTTTTAAGATGTCTACTTGAATTGTATTGAAAAGCCTGTCATTGGAAATTTTGGATTGCCCAAAGGTCTCTCTGAAATCCAATGAATCTTTAGGCTCAAAATAAGCTCATGCAGTTTTGTTTCCTGGAGGGGATAGTGCAATAGTGTTACCTGTGGGACACTCTTTCTTGCTGATCTTTGAAAAATCATGACAAACAGATGAGGTGCTGTGGGGCTGCAGATGAGCTCCTGGTTTCATTTTTATTTTAAAGATGGATTCTTTGTGCTGTAGACTGACGAGTTTGACTTTGATTCCTGGAAAAAAGTGTACAATAAATTAGTAATAAAAGTGACAAGAAAGTAGAAAAGGAAATAATAATTAATACAAGACAGAATAGTTTTGTCAAGAACAAGTCAATCCAGGTTAACTTAATTTCCTTTATTAATAGTTTTTAAACTGTTAAGTTAGGAAGATGCTATAGACATAGTATGCCAATAAAGGATTTGTCAGTTATCTCAACTAAGCCTTATGGTCAAAGTGTAGTGATATGGGCTAGATGATAGCAGATATGTTGATTTTGATGTAGTCAAATGAAAGTATTCAAAAAACTTTCTTTAATAAGTTATTGCCAAAGAGAAGTCATTCCTCTAGTTGAGTGTTCAAAGGATCTAATTCTGGCCAAGTTTTTTTTTTTCCCAACATTTTAATCTGTATTCAGGTGAATGTATAGATGTCATGCTTGTCAAATTTGAAGGTTACAAAATTGGAAGTGATAGTAATTAATTGATATCTGGCTACATAAAGACTTTTATGTGTAAAATCTATCAAGATTGTGTGTATGTGTGTTTTGTTTCTTTGTTTTATCAGACCTGTGATTTCATCAGCACAGAGCTCTCTACCAAAGCATATTAGCACCTTCCTGAGACTTAAGAATATTGGAGTGTCCTATTTTTCACTGAATGGTTAAGTAACGCACATTGGAAGTATGTATCAAATGTCAGATTCGAACCCAAGTCATCCTAACTTCAAGTCCACTATATCACATTGCCTAAATAGAAATTTAAGAGAAACAAATGTGAATTCCATGTGTGTGTGTGAAAAATCTTGGCTTAAAAAGGCCAAGGTCTCCCACCACATCTGGTGCCATCTCCAGTCATTCTGATCTATATCTTGCCACTGGACCCAGATGGCTCCAGAGAAAGTGAGGCTGATGACTTTGCATAGCCCTTCCTCTCTTAAATCCAATTCACTTGAAAGTCATGGCATCACCTTCCTGATGTCATGGTCCTGTTTGAAAATGAAGGACAAACAACAACAACAGTGTGTGTGTGTGTGTGTGTGTGTGTGTGTGTGTGTGTGTTTTCCAAGAGCATAGCAATAATAAAGGAGAGATTTCAGTCTTTATGTTCTCAGGGAAGTAAGAGGGAATATAATAGGAAGGGATAAAAAAAACTGCCTTGATGCAGGGTCAGAATTGTGTATGTATAGTAGGATAGGGCTCTTCTAGGTGGGAGTATTTGAGCTGTAAAATGAGTTAGGGGTTTTAATTAATTAAGGTGAATAAGAAATTAGTTCCAAGCATAGTGAATGGGGGAGGGCAAGTGGAGGAATACGGTTCATGAGAAAATATATAGATAGGAGATGGAGGTCATGCACAAGCAGCTACGAGGAAGCCAGTTTGCTTTTGAAACAGACCTTCATATTTCTTACATTTTCCTTTGTATACATAGAGAGACATAGCAGTATAACTAGTGGACCATTTATCTTCCTCTCCTCTATGTTTCCCATGGCTTAATCACCCTGTTCACAGACGCACAGTCTCATAAGAAATAAAGTCCTGAGTACTTCAGGTTTCTCCTTTTGGGTCCAGAGCATTGTAAGGATATTAATCTTTTCCCCATTGAATGTACTACAGTTCTAGATGTTTATTCAAATGCTCATTTCCTCTATTATATTTTACTTTCCTTTTGTGTAGAAATCAAATATTAATGAATACTGGATTTAGAGACATATGTCAAAGGCAAGTGATACTACCTATTTTTGAGATGACCTTAGACAAGGTTACTTTACTTCCCTGGACTTAAGTTACTAATTTAATTTTCAAACTGGAGATAATAATAACACCTACTTCACAGGTTGTTGTGAAGGTCAAATGATAAATCTAAAGTATTTTGCAAATCTTAAAAGGTTAAATAGATGCTTATTATTATTATTATTACTCATCTGCAAAATGAGGGTATTAGACTAGATCATCTCCAAGGTTTCTGCTAGCTCTAAAATCTAAATCCATGATCCTATCATTTATCATTTATCCATCCTAGTAACCAACAGAATATCTCATAATAGTAATTTTAATACATATTTACTGAATTAAAATGAATAACTGACATCTCTGTGAAGATGATGAAGTTTTTGAAAGCAGGGACCTTGTCTAATTTATCTTTGTATCTCTCCAAGCTTAGCACAGTGCAATATACATCATAAGTCCTTAATATTTGCTTAATATTGAGAAAATAAGCAACAAAGACAGGAATCTGGGTAGTATCTGTTTCTCATTCAACTGTTTGTTAGGTTTTTTCTTCTATTTCCCATGTTATAAATTTTCTTTGAGGGCAAGGATGTTGTTAACTAAAACAGTCTTAAATGGAATCATGAAGAAACCAATAGCTGCAAAGCAATTTTTGTAACATATTGAAGAAATGAATTAGGTGGAAAAGCTGCATGAAATTTAATATGTGCATAAAAATAGATGCCTTTTAAAATTAAAGAGATATTTTGCCCTTGGATATTGCTGAAGACTCCAAGTGAAGCATGGTTTACAGGAACACTAATTTTTCTCTTGGAAGAGATTCACTGCACATGTCCAATTATGACTTTTTTTTTAACTAAAATCCACCTTGGCAATTCAACATTTTAACACATAGCAGCATAATCATTGTGCATGAAAGTCTAATGCTGTAATTGTTTGATTTCTTCACAGAGGAAAATAAAGTGGTAGAATCTCAATAAATGAGTATGGAATAAATATGACCTATGAAGGGCAGCTTCTCATTGGAAAACTTAGGAGCTCTATGAACCACTCACAACCCCCTACTCCTTCAGAAACATCAATAACAAATTATAAGGATAATTGCTTCTCCTATTTACTTCATTCTGACTCCTCAACTAACCAGCTATAAAAATAAGCATTAGTTCAATTCCTATTAAGATATACTGGTGGATTTTGAAAGCATTGTTATGATTCACAAAAGTTGTAAAATTTTGTACTTATGAACAGTATATATCCACTTTAAGATGAAGTGAAAACAGAAGAATTTAATTCAATAAATTATTCATTGTGAAGAAATGAGCATCTGGATGGAGGTATTGGTATCATAAAAACAGTAAGAGATAATCATAGTAAGTAATTAATATAATAATTAGACAACAAAAATACCTCATTTTGATATTATAATTTTTAGTTTATTAATTAATCCAAAGTCATTGTTTTCCTTAATAGCAAGTGATTTACTAGATATAAATGCCAGAAGTCTGCTTTTCCTTTAAGAAAAATTTACATTGCTATTCCATCTTGTGTAGCCACAAGCAGAGTGACTTCATAGCTTGGTGAAAAAAGAGGATTAGAGATTTTCTGAGGAAAGACTGGATATGATTGAAGTGCTAGATTAGTCAGTGAGGGACACAGTGTTACAAACATTTTATCAACATTATTTGCTGAATTCTTATTGTATGCAGAGTATTGAACTATACATCAAATGTTCTTCTGTTGTCCTATACATATTAATTAGAACTATAGAAATAGAACCAAAGGCATAGATACTATCTCATTATTCCTCCTCTCTGTGTTGAGGAAGAAATGGGATTCCCAGATATTTGCTAGCTAAAACCTAGAATAGGCTAATCCCAAATCCTGACCATTAAATTACTATAAAGTTTGAGGCATGAATGATCACTCAACCAATATCTTATGCTGTAGCAACAACAGAAACCAATATGATTTGTTGTTAGGAAAAAAATGCATTACAATTAGAGCTACTCGAACATGGAATAGACTTACCTTGGAAGGAATGGGATCCCTCAATCAATGCATGTCTTCCAGAAACGACATCTACAATGACTTCCTTGTCAAGTATTCTTTAAGGAAACTTTACATTCAGTCACAAAATGCATAAAATGGCATTTGATCTCTTAGTGGATACTGATCTTGTCCATAGGACCCCCTAAAGGCAATTTTACTTCCTCTTTAACTAGATTTGTTAAATATATTTTTTCTTATGTTATGAGTTAGGTAATATTTTTAAGACTAACAAATAATATAAATAGTAATGGACATTCTTGATTTTCAATTCATCTAATTGAAAAAAATACTAATGTTCTTCCATTCTAAAAAAACAAGTATTTTTATATTTCAGATGAATGTGTATCCTATTGAGAAAAATTCCATATTTTCCTGGACATTTTAGTGTTATTATGATAAACACATGCTGTATTTTATTAAAGGCTTTTTTCCTGAACTAATCCAAAAAATCATGTGATTTCTGTGAGTTTGTTATTAATATGATTTATATTTAATTTTCCTAATGTTGAAGAATTTCTATATTTTACTGTCATCTCATCATGATGAATATTTTTTAATATATTAGTTGTAAAATTATAGTAATATTTCATTGTGTATTTTTGTATCAATGTTCGTTAGTGATGCTGGCTAAAAGATGTCTTTCTCTGGTTAATATATCTCTGGTATTAAAATCAGGACTATTAGTTTCATAGAAATTTTAGTAAGGTGCCTCTATTTTTGCAAACAATTTGTGTCACATAGGATTTAATTGTTCTTTGAAAGTTTGATAATATTAGTTGATAAATCCTTCTGACTGCAGACATTGATAATGTGTGTATGTGTGTGTGTGTGTGTGTGTGTGTGTGTGTGTGTGTATTTTCCCAGAATCCAGCATAATAGCTGACATTGCATAAGCACTTAAATGGTGCATTGGATTTAGAAATGCTCTCTGGTTTTACCCTCATGAATACAAACTTAAGTAAATTTAGAAAGAGCTATAAACTGTATATCTGTGAAATATAACAACCTCATAATGCTTTAGACATGTCTTCTTTGATATGGAGGAACTTTCAGCCAGGAGAAAAACCTGCTATATCATATGGAATCAGCAAAAAATATCTAGATTTTTCCCATTTGATACCTTTTGGGTATGCTATCCAGTGTTCTACCTCATTTTATTTTATTTTTCCAATTTTCCTTTCCTTTTTTTGTTTTGCCTTTCACTATGTCATTGCTAATTAATTTTCAAAAAATTGAAAATAATTTTAAAATCTTTAAAATCATTTATTGTTCAATATCCACAGTCAATTCTTTATGTTAAATATAATAACTTTTGTTTAAGATAATATACTTACATGGAGAAAGAGAGAGAGAGTGAAAGGATACAAATATAGACATAAATACATACATACACATATACATTATACAATCATCATCATCATCATTATTGTAACCATTTTTAGTGCCAAGTAAGATAAAGTGGGTGTTTTAAAGAAGAGAGTGTTCAGGGAGGAGTGAGAAAAGAATGTTTCTAAGTTCCTTCAGTTATGTTACAATGCAAAGAACCTTAAAGTTGGAGTTAATGATCATCAGAAAGTCATTTTAGGAGTGGATAGAGCACCAGCCTTGGAGTAAGGAGGACCTGAGTTCAAATCTGGTCTCAGAGAGACACTTGACACTTACTTGCTGTTTGACCCTGGGCAAGTCACTTAACCCCAGTTGCCTCGGGAAAAAAAAGTCATTTTACACTGCTACTAATGACTTTATGCTCTAATGACTTTGTCATTTTCTTGCTAGTCTATATGGATTGATTTGGTATTGTGAAATGTATTGTTCATACATGCACTTTTATGTATGTAACAGTGCCTGGCAAATAGTAGATAGATAGGCTGGCAGATAGGTAGATATAGATAGATGGATAGATAGATAGATAGATAAAAGACATAGACAGGAAGGAGGATAGATAGCTAAAACATTTATTAAATGCTCATTATGTATCAGATAAAGTAACCACTTAATAAATATTTGTTGATTGATGCATGTTTTTGGCAAATTCTATTAAGTTAAACAGATGCTATGCTTTTCTAAACATATTTTCAAATAAGTGGCATGTGTGTGTTTGTGTTTGTGTATGTGTGTGCATGCACAATATTAGTAGTAGCACTTTTGTTTTTAGCAATACCCTTTCTCATTGAGTATGCTGATGCAAGAAGAATAAATGATAAGTAAAGCTGGCTGCTTTGGGGCTGGATTCACTAAAACCTCATTTGGGAAAATATAGGTCCATTACAAAGTGTGTGCCAAAGTGAAACAGATTTTTCAGGCCTCTGAGTAAGGAATTTATGTACACATCTCAAGGCAAGGATTCATTCATTCTTCCACACTGTAATGTGGAAATAAATATTCCACTGTGATTTTAAAGTCTGTAAAATTATCCGGGTGGAGATTGAAATATAACTAGATTTATTAGACTGATTTCAAATTCATCTATGTAATAGGCCACTGCAATTCCCATCATGTAAAAAATGGTGTTCAAAATATAAATAACCATTTCTTTATTTGGAACCATTTCATAGATCTTACACTATTTCACCTTAGATACCCCACATAAACTTCTGTTAGGAATATTCCAAGTCTATATTCCTCATTAATTTATCCATTATCAAATACACAAATTGTTAATCACAGTTCCTTTTTCTTTGTATTTGTATGTGTTTGTGTGTGTGTGTGTGTGTGTGTGTGTGTGTTTTATTGGTAGAGGAAACTCCACCAATTAATGAAGATCATTACCTACTTTTCAATTTACAGTCTCAGAAGGAGCTGCCTTAGGCCACTGAGAGGTTACATGACTTTTTCAGGGTCATACTGTGTGTGTACAAGGAGGAACTTGAACCCAGAACTTCTTGATTCTGAATTTGCCTTGCTATGCACTATGTCAGTCAATGTTCAGTCAATAAACATTTATCAGGTGCTTACCATGTGCCAGGCATTGTGCAAAACACTAGGAACAAAAATATAAGCAAAACAAAGAAAGAAAGAAAGACAAAACAGTCCCTGCCTTCAAGGAACTGAAATTCAATTTATTTTACTTTCTGTTCCAAATTCTCTCCTTTCTCCATTCATAGAGAAAGCAAAAAACAAACAAAACACATTGAAAATATCTATAGTCATGCAAAACAAATTGCCACATTAGCCATGTCTCAAAAAGAGAAAAAAAATGTTTCCTATCAAAGGAACTTATATTATCATGAAGATGGGGAACGGTAAAGCACAGAGGTGGGAAAGAAGGCAGTATGGTCATGATGGCTAAGTCCAGAGAATAGGGAATGGCAAGTCTGACACCTTTCTACAAAATTGATGTTCTAGGAAGAGTTACCAGTAGGAGAAGGCCACCACAGGGACTGAGTTGAGGGAGACAGCTTAAAGATGGTGACTAAATCTTGCATAATCTCTCAATGTTCTGATAGTAGAAAATCATAGAAATTGTTCAGGAAGATCAGGAAGAAGGTACTCAGGCTCTATTCCCACATTAAAAGTGCAGAAAGGTAAGTAGGTGTGCAAGAACATAATTGTCAAATGCAATTAGAATTCTAGCTGATTATAATTATAGGCCATTGTTTGTTGGTTTGGAGATAAAAGGAGTGGAAAGGAAGTGAAAGAAAACTGTTCACACTCCTAATTATACCAAAATAGACAACAATGTAACAGGTGCACCAGGTGCAGCTACATCCCCAGTCCCCATCCATATTTTCCACTTGGGTGAGTTCTCCCACACAACACAAAGATTAAAGTATTAGGAGTTGAAAGAAAAGACATTATCAAGTATGCATATACAGGTATTTTCCAAAGTAAAGCTAAACAGGGAAAAGAGATGCAAAATGATAGAGAGCTCGTGGAGAATGTAACTCATGGATGCAAGAAGTGACATAGATCCAGGACTCAAAGGTACAGCAGAGCTTATCTAGTCCAAACAGCTTATTTCACAGATGAGGAAACTGAGGCTTAAGGAGTTTAAGCGATTTTTCAGGGTGCTATAAAATATTTGTCTTCTTAAAGTAATATTAGGCATGTCCAGTATGCTATAGACTACATTGTCGTCATTGTTTATAGCATTTACACTAGGCATTTTCCCCAAAATATGAATTATCTAGTCTCTAGGTACTGTCAATTCACATTTTATGAATGAAAAAACTGACGCTTAGGGAAATTATGTAACCCATAGTAGGTTACACTACTGCAAATTGTTTGAGCTAGGATTCAAACCTAAGTCTCTTGGTTCAAGAGTCTTCCCACTAAAATGCAGCTGTCCCTCTGCTTAGCTACAATAGTATTTTCATATTATCTATGAAAAGAAAAAATGCAAATTGCACGCATATGCATAGTTTGCTAGGTAGAAGCAGCTATAATAGGAGGCATAATAATATTGTATGATTACAAATTTAGATTCAGAAAGAACTTAGAAACCAGTTTACCCTACCTCCTTATTTTACAAATGAGGAAACTGAGGTCCAGAATATTTAAATGACTTGTTCAAGGACACAATGGTAGGATTATTAATTTAAAAGTGGAACAGAACCTTAGGTGTCATCCAATCCAACTACCTCATGTTTATGAAATTGAGACTCAGAGAGGGAAAGGTACTTACAAAAAAGCCCAGACTGTGTTGGGAACTAGAGCTGGATTTCAAACTCAAATCCTCTGATTCCAAATCCACCACTTTTCCTCCTATACTAAATTTCCAATAACAGAATCAAGGTTCAATATTTGATGTCAGACAATATGATGCATAGTATGAGGGAAAGGAAAAAAAATGCTGCATTTGGAGTAAAAGGACATGGGTTTGAATACTAGCCCTACATTTACTATCTATTTGACTTTTAGGTAGTCACTAAACTTCTCTGGGGTTCAGGTTCCTCATTTCTAAAAGAAATATTTTGGACCTCAAAGATTCCTTCCCTTCCCTTCCCTTCCCTTCCCTTCCCTTCCCTTCCCAAAATTTGCACCCTATACTAATTGCTCCCAGGGCTTTCGGGAAAATCACATAGATGTGGAAGGAAGTCAGGGGGTACAACTTCTAGGTATTCCTTGGAATCTATTTACCAAGGGATTAGCAGTTAATTCCAGGATTAAAGATAAAAATAAAATGCACATTCCCCTGGGATAGGGAAAGCCTTTATTTATGTTAGTCCATACAAATCTGTAAATGATTAATAATCGAACCTTTATAGTAAAGAGTTTTTCATGAGGGAAAGGCACTGGGAGCATGAATGGAAGTATCACTAAGACTGGACAAGTACCAGAAAGGGTTTTGGCAGATGGACAAAAGAAAAAAAGATGACTTAATTGACAATTTTATTTAGGGACATTTCAGATTACTATCGTTATTTTAAGTGAGGAATAAGCCCAGGCTCTAAGGCATTTACAGAGAAATCAGAAGAATCAGGATGAGTATCAATCAAACAATAAATCAATCAAATCAAAGAAATACAAATAAAATAAAAATAAAGAAATAGATAAAAATAATAAACTATAAAGAAATAAAAGAATAAAGAAATATATATCAAAGATGTAAAAGAAAACCATTCATAGTCATATTAATAAGTCCAAACTGAAGAGGTCTATCATTGAAAGTGCTGGGGTGATGTAATATTAAAATAATATGGGCTTGGTGGATATCCGTATTTATTAGAATTGAATATCTCTTGTAGTCTATGTGTATTAATTCTGTTCTAAGTGCAACTATTCACCTTCCTGTCCAGTGCATGTCATAGTTAACCTTGATGGAGAAAGGGATTCTACATCCCTGAATTTCTATCAGATCATCCATAGATTCACTAGTTACACCTGGATTTACTGCTCTGGAGCACTATTAACACATCCATTTAGAATATCAGGAAGGAAAAAAAACCTCTAATTTGTGAGTGTAGTCTTGGCCAAGACAAATTAAAACTCATCTTGTCCAAATCTTTATCCATGAATGCAGCTTAATCTTTGGATATACCAGAGCACTGCATATATATACACAAAACATTCACTGAAAAAATAAATAAATTTGAGCCATTAATTTAATGATTTCTGATAAATTGAACAAGTCAGTATGGAAAATGTAGCTATAAAACAGATATAAAATCCAGTTTATATTTTTGTAAGAGATTATTTTTTTTTCTGGATTTGGAGTCAGAGGACCTGAGTTTAAATTCCATCTCTGACATTTACTACCTAACTTACTAACTTTTGATAAGGTATTCAATTGTCTGGGCTTTAGGTACCTCATTTGTAGAATGAAACTGATTTTAGACTAGATGACCTCAAAGATTCCTTCTGGCTCTAAATCTGTTGTACTTTCATAAGCGAACAACAATTCAACAAGGATCTGTAAAAAGTGCCTGTTAGGTGCCATGCTCTCTGCTAGGTGTTTGACATACAAATGCAATAAATTAAGGAAGTTCTTATGCATAAGAAATTTATAACTAACTCAAATTTGGGCTTTATTTTTGCCTGTTTTGACATAATCACAGCACTCGCACATTATCCAACCCATTTTGCACATGTTTAACCATTGACTCTATTTTGATTAATTTGGTAGGGGACCCTATTTCATGAAGAAAATCAACCAAAAAGCCTTTTTAATTTACAATAGAATAACTAGAAATCTGAGTTGACTTGGCCATGAGTTTTTATAAAACTTCAATCGACAGAGCATTGTATTTTAATTTGATTCCATACCCATAGTAAATTATACATGAATAAAGGAATGGTAGAGATGATTTTGGAATGCCTTAACAATATCACTTTCTCCATCTCCTAAATTTTAACCACAATTTCCTCTCTTCCAGGTCACATCATGGACACAAGTCTTACCTGGTGTCTACCTTCAGTCAGACTCTGAGAATTTTTACCTCTCTGCCTCATCTATATCTTACAGGTACTATCAGAGTCATATAATCATAGAACCTTCGAGCTGGAATAAAACTCACAATAGATACATCTCTCTCCAAGTCACTAAGTTCTTCAGTCCTGGATCTGTTCTACCTAGCCAAAGACCTCTTCATCCTCTGGAAAGCAATTTCACAAAATTCATCCATCATCTTCTGCTCAGTTAGGGAGACCAGTTACATTCAATAAATCTAGAGCTTGTTATTTCCTCTAACAGAAAAGCAAAGAGAGTATAGCACTATTCAATCAATTAAACAATTTTCTCTTGGTTTCTTCTCCCAGATTTCTGACTTTCACTCACAATTTGCTGTCACCTATGCCTTGGTCTCATAGTCTTTTTAGCTTTGATATTTCTGAAATTTTCATATTCCAAATTATTTTGCTATTTATATAGCTAGAAAATTTTCTTTCCCAATCTATCTATATGTTCCATTACAGTTTTGAAAACTTCAAGTTATTGAAAATTTACTATATTCTACAAACTATTTAGAATTCACCAAGCAGCACATAATAGTTTCAATTTGTCTGAAGACTGCACTGACCCAGGGACAATTTTCTGCTCAGTGTAAGTCAGAAAAAAATGACAACTATACTGATTGAACCAAAGTAAATGTCATCATGCTAGTCATAAGCTCACAAAGCTTAGAAAATCTCCTGTCCAGAAACTAAAATCTGGCATGTTAAAATAGAATTTCTCTGAGTCCAAGTTTCATGACTTTTTTAATTCCTTGAGAATAGGGATTGTTTTACTTTCTATTTGTATCCTCACTGCTAAACACACAGTAAGTCCTTAAATGCTTTATTCATTCATGGGCTAAGCATTTTTTCATACTAGCAAACCATAGTCTATTAAGCAAAGTTAATAATTTTGGATGGTGCCCAGGACAACTCTGCTTCCTACTGGATCAAGAGTAGAAAATTGGAACCTTTGTGGCACATTAAAATAATGCAAATATTCAATGCTGTCCAGGAATAGCCTCTTCACCAGAAGAATAAAATCTTTCTCCAACTCACTGTTAAAGGGCTCCTGAACTTGTTTTCTTGAGTTGCCATATATTCCAGAATTGTGATTTTCTGGTTGACACCACTGTGCAACAAGACTTAGTAAAGAAGAAAATGAATTTTGTCTTTGACAAGATACATCCATCTTTATTTAATACATTATTTCATGGTGTTTTACAGTGCTTTGTTTTTAGTAAGTTGTAGAAGAGCATAGTACAAAAGAAAGATTTCAAGACAGAGCTCCTGATTTAAATCCTGGCTTTGCCATGCAACTACTTGTGTGATGTTAAGTAAGTGACTTTGACTGCATTTTCTTCATCTGTAAAATGACATGGTTGGACTAGATGGACTCTGAGCTCTCTCTCTCTCTCTCTTTTTTTTAACACTAAATCTGAGATCTTATTAACCAAACAGCAAAAATACCAAAACAATAAATCTAAGTCTCTCCTTCATTGCTTGCTTTCCTATTACTTTTGTGGGTCTCATCTTTTCCATATGTAGATCTAGTTAGACAATGTATTTTGGATTAAATAATAGCTTACATAAGTTCAGCATGAATATAGATTTCACTAAATCTCCAATTCAATGATATCTCCATTATAAAATTTCATTTTTCAAGGTATTTCCCCCCAGTACCATTGAATGAAATGAAAGAATGACATGAACTTGGAACTTTTGGGGAATGGTTTCTTTCTGTCTCTTTTATTCGTACTCACAGACAGTTTGGCATTGTGATGCACTAGCCATTTATTCTTCTAAAAACTTGAGACTTGCTTTCTCACAGACACTGGATTTACATTATATATTACACAAGTTTGAACTTATTTCTTTCTTCTAAACATGATAGTTGAAAAATAAAACTAGTTCTTATATTCTGATAAGTATTGACATTCAAGGATCGGGGAGACAAGATGAAAGGTTTTCTGAGGACATACAAGAAAAGAACAGGAGTGTTTAGAATAGATTTTAAAAACTAATTTTATTCTTTTTTCTAATGAACATATGTTCTCTCCCTCCAAATACACAAATTGAAAAGAAGTAAAAAAAAAGGGACAATAAAGAAGAAAGAAAAGAAAGAAAAATAAAACCCTGATAACAAATATGCTTAATTAAGCAAAGTAAAACAAATTCCTCATTAGTCATTTCCATAGTTAGTTAGATAGATAGATAGATGATAGATAGATAGATAGATAGATAGATATCGATATAGATGTGGGTGTGTATTTTATCATTTTACATTTTGATTCTATTGCCTCTCTGTCAGGACGTAGATAGCTCCTTCATCTTTCATCATCTGGAATTGAAGTTTGTTACTGCATTGATCAGGGTTCCAAAATTTTTCAAATGTTTTACTACAATGTTGTTATTGTATAAATTATACTCCTGGCTCTATTCACGGGACTTTGTATCATTTCAGACAGCTCTCTAAATTTCCTGTGAAAGTATCCATATCATCATTTCTCATGATAAAATATTATTCTATTACAGTGAAGTATATTAATTTGTCCAAGTTTCCCTGATAGGCCAAATAAATTGGCTTCCCAGATTAGGAAAGAATTGTTAAACCACAGTTTGTTACGAAAAAAAATCCTCTGGTTTTAGTGGGCTACAAGTTTTATATGAGCTAACAGTATGATTTAGAAGTCATTAAAAGAATCATAGTTTCTAGAAATAAGGAGTTAAAATCCCTCAGTATTCTGACTTTGAAAGGAAATAAATAAAAGATGAATAAAAGTGGTTGGGAATTTAAAAGGATGCTAGGAATCATTGCAACCCAACTTATCCTAAGTCACATACCTTGTTGTAGAGAAAAGAATAGTTTTCTGAGTTTTCTGTCTAGTTTGTTTTATAATAAAAGATGCTGGTTAATTAGGAACAAGGAAATCCTTTGCAAAAATTTTTAAATCAGTTTAGATTCTTAAAATCTAGCCACTGCTCTGATTCTTACAATCTAGCCAATAGCTCATTGATGTTCAGACTCCTTAAGAGTCTGCCCAATATAATCGATGTTCTAATAAACCTTGTGTTTAGCTGAAAGAAGGCTTGGGTCGAATTCTTTCAGGCAGGACCTTCATGTTGTGATTTTGGGTCCCAACACCCCTAAAACCCTAAACCTCAACATTTTGGTGGCCTGTATGGGGAAACTGCCTAACCTCAAGTTCTTCTCCAGCCAAGATTGAAAGGTATGTAAGCCTCTCCCCACCTCCTTTCTTGCTCTACAGTTGGGGTTGCTCTCCAAACATCAAGGCTTGGAGGTGCTTTTCAGGCAGACAGTTATGAGGCTGTCTTGCACTCAGCCTGACTTCTCAGGCTCTCAGTACACTGGGTCGGTTTAAAGCCGTGGACCTGGGTATACCTTCTGCGTCATAGAAGACAAGGACAGACACCTTATCTGGAAGTATATGCACAATTCTGTCAATTCTCGTGGCACTAGGGAATTGGGGAAAACTGCAGTTGCTTTTTGGTTCCCTGAGGCTTACTTAGTTTCTTCCCTCTACACCCCTGAATCCTCCTTCATGGAGGTTACAGGGAAAAGTTAGAACAGATAAAATTATCTTGGCAGATTCTGGAGATTTTGCAATTGATCCTTAAGGAGTTTTGAAACTCCCCCTTAAAATCCTGGTCACTCCTTTCCCCCACTCCCTTCCCTTGAGTCAAGAAGGATATCGGTTAACCCCTTTCATAGGAGAAGAGAGTTTCACCCTTTCCCCTCACCTTTGATTTTGCCCTCCCCCACCTGGGGATCTAGTTCAGCTTCATCATCAACAGGTCATGTCGGGTTAACTTTATTTTCTTTTTTTTGATAGGATTACCAAATTGGTAGAGGAACAGAATGCTAGAGATAATTTCCCTAAATTTTAGCATATGAATTGATAAAGTGTCTCATACTTCATTTTTGTAGGGCAGATGAAGAGATGAGAACTAGATAGATTTAGAACTATGGCTTCCCCCCCTCAAAGAAAAAACAACAACAGCAACAACAGGACGGAAAAACACCAAAGAGAAGAGAAATAGTTAAAAAGTATACAAGAAAAAAAGCCAGCCAAAAGAGAAAATAAAACCCAATGATGATACAATTAATAGTGTAGAACAACCAAATTAGCTAAAATACTAGATCAACAGACATGAAAAAGCAACCACTTGAAACATCATAAGAAACATACTCTGGTTGATAAATGACACATTTCCACACATTAAGTAGGAACTAGAAATGCTAAGAGAATCAGAAGATCAAATAAAAGAAATAATTAAAGAGAGGAGAAAATCAAATGAGAAAATTCAGTGAGAATTGAGATTTGGAAATAGAATGAGAGGAAATAAAAAAGAAAATGATGAATATAATAGAAAAACTTTAGGATTTACCGAAGTAACAATTAGCAACATTGTGAGAAGGGAGGGAATATCACTATTATTGCTTGTGGATGTAAGACTTGTCTCAGTCCTTTGGACAGCATTGGGTAGTAGAGAAGAAGGCACCTAAGCATGCTTTTGACATATGAGTCCAGTTTCCACTATGTAGAGATACGCATGAGGAACCTCAATTTCTGTGGGGGAGGGGAATTGTTTTCAGTGCAATAGGGATGATTTTGTACTGTTATTCCTTTTTTTTTTTGCTTTCGGTTTGGTAGCTCACTTCTTAGCCATAGTAATTAATCAATCAATAAACATTAGCAACAATTCTGAGTTCTATCCCCACTGCAATAGAACTCTTTCAATTCCCCTCAGTACCAAAGAAAAATCTCTTATGAATTGTTTTCATGTGTTCCTTTTTGCTCCGCACGCCTCCACACCCCATTCCTGACTTCCAATTCTAGGTCAAAATTGCATTCCTCCCACCCACCTGACATATTTATCAGATTGATGTTTGCTTCTTGAAACCCTAATCCAGTGACTCCACTGATAATAATCTCTCTGTCAGGAAATTCAGGATAAGGTCCAAAAAAGGTGTTTCTGCCCTCTTTGAATCAGGGATTTTCCATTTGGGCTATATCCAAGGTCAGGTCCTCTAAATTCTCACTCTTCTAAGTTTGGTTCTCCCTATTCTCTCTCCAATTCTGTGCCTAAAAAAACCCCAAGCCAAAACGAACAGCAATCCTTTAATCTCTTTCTTCTAGTCTTATACTTATTCATACTTCATACCCTGTCTTTCTTCTAAATCCCTAAATTATGTTTAACATTAATATGTATAATATTGGTCTGTCTTTACAATATCAGCATTTTCAAAAGCTACATAATACAACATCTTTTTTTTTGGTTTATAGTAAAGCTGGAATTACAATTCAATTTTGAGCAAAAAAAAAATTGTAATACTTCTAATGGCTATGATGCCATTGATTAACAGGAAAAAAATATTTCTTCAGTTAATAGTTACCTAGGTAACTTTTTAAGAGTCTTGGACCATTGAATCCATGTTTCAAGTACCCTTATAAATCTAAGTAACTATATAAAATTAATGTTAATGCAATTTTTGATGATTATTTAACACCCCCTCTGAAAAAGCTATTATTTCAGAGTTCAGGAACTTTGTTTACTTGAAAATCTAAAACTATAGCTCTGATTCCCTGCAGATGAGTTTTACTTTAATAGTCACTCAGTTGACACAGTTAGCTGAAAGGTGTGAGGGCAGGGAACAATCATTTATTAGGTACCTACTACATTACAGGTCTTATGCTAAGCAATTTACAATTTGACCTCACACATCAACCTTCTGATGTAAATGCTGTTATTATCCTCATCATGTAGTTGAGCAAACTGAGGCAGACAGAAGTTAAATGACTTGCACAGGGTTATATTGCTAGTAAGTGTCTGAGGCCAGAATTGAACTCAGGTCTTTCTGATTACAGGTCCAACCATTGTGTAACCTAGCTACCTCAAGGCACAGGCTTTTACTTAAATGAAAAAAAAATATTATCCCATAAACCTGAGGCACACTTTCCCACAAATGAAGGGAGAATCAATGGGAAGAGCTGACTCATAGATAGAGTAAACTAGTAGAGGGACACATACATAGGGAAAACATGTTTCATATTTACAATACAATACAACTATTTGCACCTCTGGCACTTCAGGACACTGAAAACTTTTTTTTTTTTTGTTGTGTCCTCAAATTTCTCTCCCAGACTAGAATGTTTTGCTCAGCATGTTACTTATCTGGGTTCCTTAGAAAATAAACCCTCTCTATTATCTGCAGACGTAGTGAGTTTGTTTTTAAAAGTTCACCTGAAGTGTGCCTGATCCTTTATTCAACATAAAACCTTATAATTTCATCAAGCCTCATTGGGATACTTCTTCACAAGTTTGCTCCCAAAGGAACAAGGATTGTATAAATACTTTCTTGCTTACTTTACAAGCTGTGAGTGGGCTACTCTGTAACTGGAGTACAATAGTCTTTCAGCCATACTTATTTTATATCGTATGTATATTGTGTGTGTATTGTTCTTCATTTCTATTTCTATGCTCCATCAGGACATGCCTTGTTTCTGTGAATTATTCATAATTATTGATTATTCTTTTATAGTTATATGATATTTCATTCATATACCTCAATTTGTAAGTAAGATCTGCCTAACAATTAGAGTTGTCTCAAAGTGTGAGGTACTGCCTCATGAGAATGTTAGTTGCCCATCACAAGAAGTATTTAAGCAGAGAATGTATGATAATTTGTCAAATATAGTATTTGGGGGATTCAAGTTTAAAGTTGCAGTCTTACTAAATGACCTCTAAGCACATTCTAATTTTAAGTTTCTCTTATTATAAAAAGTCAAGAAAAGTGAACAATAGTTTTAGGTGGTTACATACTTTCTCTCTAAAAACTAAACAATGATCCAGTTCATTTTCCCCTAAAATCAAGAGAAGCAGTGAATAAAATTTCTAATATACCCAAGATGTTAAATTCCATGAAGTCAGATATAATTTTTATGTTATATGTGTTAGTAATGCTTTATTAAAGCTAAAATGACACACAAAACTACTATACTGGTAACTTTGGTTTCACCCTAAATTATTCCACAATTCTCAATTGCATCATTCTTTTCAGCTTTATAAAGGGAAAATAATTTGTCTTTTACTTGAAATTCAGCTCCACAAAGATTTCTTACTATAGACTCCGACTATATGCAGTGTACTAAGAGAATAAAAGGACAAAAAATTAAAAAAAAGTAGATTTTGTTTTCAAAAGGGTTATTGATTATTATTTAATTGGATACATAAGATATGAATAAATAAGTATTTAATGAGTAGAATTTGATAAGAGTAAAGGTGTGTTTTAAGCAAAGCATTATTAAAAATTGGAAGGAGAGGGCACTTCTAACCTGGCTAATAAATAAAAGGATTATAAAACAGGGTGTGCCTAAATAGCCCTTAAGGAAGAAAGATTCAAGAGGAGCAGATAAAGAAAGTATGTATACCAGGCTTTGGGGCAGCCTGTGAAAATACATGCAAGGTAAAAAAAAACAAAAACAAAAACAAAAACAGATGATATGAAAGGGTAGCTGGTAGTCTAGTGTGCCTGGAGCATAGAAAGCAAGAATAGAGTGAAATAAGGGTGGAAAATATGGTTAATATAGAGTTGTGAAGAGCCTTCCAAGTAAACTCTGGAGAATTTTTTTTTTAGTTTTATAATATGAACAATGGGGAGCCACTAAAGTTGTTCAAGCAAAGAATGGCTGCCATGCTTTTATCAAAATCTCATCTTATTCTTGTGTTTAAAAGAAGAAGTCAGTAGGCACTACTGTAGAGAGAATGCTGAGTCTGGAATCAGAGCAGACCTGAGTTCAAATCTGTCCTCAGATATATACTAAGCTGTGTGACCCTGGATAAATCACTTAACTGCTTTCTGCTCCAGTTTCTTTATCTGCAAAAATGAGGATAATAATATCACCTACCTCTAAAGGTTGTTGTGAGGATTAAATTTTTTAAAAAAAGATTATTTTTGTAAAAGCACCTTGCAAATTTTAAAGTGGCATATAAATGCTAGCTGTAGATTATAGCAAAATTATACTTACTCAAAAGTGATTGATTGACTGGATCTAAGAGTGAGTCTGTCATATTGGAAGATGTCTAGGGCAATGTATCAGGGATCTATGGATGTTCTTTTGATTTGTACTACTTTGATCAATGACTTAGGAAAAGGTAAAAGTGTATTCTTGTTAGATTAGCTCACAGGGCTAGCTCCCATATTGGACAGCAGAGTCAGGATTCAATAACTTCTTAACATCTTATAGTTTCAATCTTCCCCGAAGTAGACACATTAAACATCTGGAATGAAAGTACAAATTAACTACTTCATGGCAACTCTATATACTTAGAAATTATCTATCAAACACAGAAAAATAAATTTAAATCAAGAAAACTTTTCCCCCATTTCCATGTCTTTAGGTATACAGGCAGGGCAGCATCATGCTGGTAGAAAACAAATGACGTTATATACAAATTTAATAAGATAGATTACCAGTTTTACTATTTCAAATCATTTTATCACGTTCTCCTCTAGTGAGTAGTTATTGTGTAATTTTGTACATAATAGAAAGCTTCTACAGAAGATAAGTTTATAGACCATCAAATCCTATTATGTACTACATGGGGAAATGACATGACCAGCACAAGGCAGAACTTCTAAGTGTTCAAAAGATTATCCAGGAAGGGTCACTGACCTAACTTTTAGTGATATAACATGCCAAGTTTAGTGATATATAAATTTCTTTTTGTGTGAGTAAAAAAAAAAAAAATTCACCTGAAGATAAAATTAGTTACTTTAAGTTATTTTAAGAAGGGATCATGGTCGAAGTTATTTTTTTTCTTTTTTTGCAGCCAAACACAAGGTTTATTAAAGATCTGCCATGTTAGTCAGACTCTTAAGGAACTGAGCATCTGTGAGGTATTGGCTACATTGTAAAAATCTGAGCAGTGGCTAGATTCTAAGAATCTGAGCACTTTAACAGAGACAAGATGGACCTTATATACAGAAAGAGTGTGGGATGGATCCAGGAGTGGCCAAGTAGTTTGGGGTGACTGGAGGAGGGGATCTAAAGAGATCTGGATGGGAGTGGCCAGTAAGGGGGGGGAGAAAAGAACACTTGGGACCTGGACCACATGGCCAAGGGAGAATGGAGCCTAGCTAGAATGAAGGGAAATGGCCTGGGGCCATAGGGAGGTAAGACAATCTAGGGGTAAGGTAGGTAAAGGGTAACAGAATTGGGAGATTGGGTGTAGCCACAATGAAAGGCCAGTTGATGGGATTATAGCCTCAGGCGAATGCCAGAGATTTGGCCATGTGGGAAAATCCAGGGTTTTTCCTTTCTGGGGTCCAGATCCCAACCTCATCATTCCCCCTCAAACAAATGGGACTCAGATTATTTTGGAGTAAGGGGTGAAGGTCTTGGCTTCTGAAACTGGCAAGGGGCATAGAGCTGTCCCTGCCTCGAGGGGTTCCCAAAGAGGTGGTTGACTGGAACTGAGCACATGCTGCATCGAGGGAACGATGCGGGGGACACTGGCTGGTACACGCTGTTTGTTATCAACTGTAGGTAGATGACCTGTAGTCTGGAAGACACAAATCTGACAGAAAAGACTGCAGGGCTCAGATATGACAGGATAAAACATCCTTAGCTCGGTTGGGATTCAGATAATTCAGTTTTCCAACCATGCAGTATCAAATCCACTTCATAGCCAGACTCAGGAATAGCCAGATGGGTAACATTCCTTTTCAAAGGAACATAATGGGGAAACTGGGCCAGGAGGATCCCATCTTAGACTGAGGCTAAAATTGTCCTCTCAGCTTTTCCAGATGCTGACTTTTCACCAGTATCACATTCTCTCTGAGTAGCTTGCGGCATTTCTCTCAGATGGTGGATTATTTATTATCAATAGATTACTATGATTCATCAGACAACTTAAAATAAAATCCCATGAGATTTTGCACCTCAATCAGCAAGTTTCACCAATCACAATTTAGGAAAAACTTTTCCAGGATTTACATCTCAAATTTAAATTTGTCATGGTGTAAAAATCCAATCTTTAGAGATTTCTCTATACTTGCAAATTCTCAGCAAATCAAAACCCAAACAAGTTTTTTGGCAAGTTTACACATTAAAACAATAACCAACAATAGCCAAATTATTTCAGCGGTAACCAAATTATGAAAAGTTGCTTGAGATAACTAATACAAAAAATTCACCAATTTGAAACTTAAAACAAACCCATTACTAATCTGGTGACTTCAGTTTTGTTAAATACATTTCCAAATTACTTTGCAAAGAGAATCAACATCTCATCATTAACAGTCAAAACTACAACTTTAAGAAGAGCATGCTTACCCAAGTTTAGAGGCTAGCTGCTTTACCTTGAGAAGAATGTGCTGGACCTGGGTGATGCTTCCAGGCAAAGGTTGCCCCAGGACCCAAGGCCATTACCAGTGGGGCCCATGCTGTAGCTGCTGCCCCTCCCCCCTCCTTCCTTTCCCTGGTTGGGGAGGGTGAAATCAAAGGTTAGGGGAAAGGGTGAAACTCTCTTCTCCTATGAAAGGGGTTAACAGATACCCTTCTTGACTCAAGGGAAGGGAGTGACCAGGGTTGTAAGGAGGTGTTTCAAAACTCCTTAATGATCAACCACAAAACCTCCAGAATCTGCCAAGATAGTTTTAGCTGTTCTAACTTTTCCCTGTAACCTCCATGAAGGAGTGTAGAGGGAAGGGAGTAAGTAAGCCTGACTCTTAAGGAATCTGAGCTTCTGTGAGGTTTTGGCTAGATTGTAAAAATCTGAGCAGTGGCTAGACTCTAAGAATCTGAGCCTTTTTTTTTTTTTTTCTTATTTCATTACAACTTTTTGTTTGTTTGTTTGTTTGTTTCTTTTTACTCCCCAGTATCTATAAAATTAAGATTTTCTTAGAAGCCACAAAACCAAAGTGGTATTAATTAACTTCCTGGCTAAAAGAATTCTGTAAAATGAAAATATAAACCTTTAATGGATATCATCAAAACATTTTTGTTATTGTTACTCAAAAATTTGGAAATCTCAAAGAAAACTATTCAAACTCAATGAATCAACTTTTCATTTTCTCAGAGATGAGATGCAATTATGTATTTGATACTTTGTGTGTTACTATGTTCTGAAAGACTTTTAGGACTTTTCTACTACAAATACTTCCCCACAATCTCCTTGAAAACTGGCCAGTGCAGTAATGCACTTTTTAACTTGAATTTTGCCTAGTCTAGCCAATGTTGGATAATAATAGAAAAAAAAATGGATGAAGGAGAGAAAAGTAGTGACTGAGAGTGGCCTGGTACCTTTTGGTTGCAGAATGGGTAGGGGTAGAGTAGACACTTAAGTGAAAGGAGCCTTGAAAAATATACTGGAATGTGTATTTTATTCCCAATTTGGAAAAGGAGGAGCTAATATAAGATCAAAATTAGATAGTAGAGAAACAAAGCTATCACATAAGATGCCAAAAAAATGCAAAAAGACAACATACAAAGAAACAAAATAAAACAAAATAGCTAAATTTTCTCAAGATTCCCCACCAAACAATTTCAAAATAATGCCTCAAATCAAATTTAGAGTGATAGAGTTAAAAAGATCAGGATGAGACATTTTTCAAGCCTAAGAAAACTTAGGCAGTCAGCAGGAAAGTCCTGTGACACCAGGGTGGAGGTAAATCCTAAGTGTGTATACCACAGCACCAGCAGTGAGGATTGGAAGCAGCTGTAACACAGCAGCTTCAGGAGCTCTTAGCAGAGTGATAGTAAGGGAGGTGGACAACTGGTCAGAAAGGGATTACAGGGAAAACTTTTCTGTTACTCAGTTCAGTTGATGCTGATTGGCAACTCTATTACTCATACAGAGTTCTTGGTTATAGTTCCGGGGCAATCCTAATCTCAGAAAAAGCAAAAGCAAAAATAGATCTAATTAAAAGAGATAAAGAAGGAAAGTACATACTTCTAAAAGGTACCATAGACAATAAAGTAGTATCAATATTAAACATATATGTACCAAGTGGTATAGCATCCAAATTCTTAGAAGTAAAGTGAGTTATAGGAAGAAACAGACAGCAAAACAATACGAATGAGGGACCTCAGCCTCCCCCTCTCAGAACCATATAAATCTAACCATAAAATAAACAAGAAAGAAGTTTAAAATGTGAGTAGAATTTTAGAAAAGTTAGATATGTGAAACCTCTGGAGAAAATTGAATGGGGATAGAAAGAAATATACTTTTTTTCTCGGTGGTACAAGGCACCTGCATAAAAATTGACCACTTACTAAGGCATAAAAACCTTACAATACAATGCAGAAAGGCAGAAATACTAAATGTGTCCTTTTCAGATCGTGATGCAATAAAAATTACATGTAATAAAGGGCCGTGGAAAAACAGACTAAAAACTAATTGGAAAATAAATAACCTAATCCTTAAAAAAATGAGTGGATCAAACAACAAATTATAGAAACAATCGGTAACTTCATCCAAGAGAATGACAATAATGAGACAACATACCAACCTGATAAGTGTGAGGTGGTCCGTCAGAGTTGTTTTAATTTGCTTTTCTCTAATCAATTCTGATTTAGAGCACTTTTTTATGAGCATTTTTATGTGACTATAGATAGCTTTAATTTCTTTACCCAAAAACTGCCTATTCATGGGGCAGCTAGATGGCACAGTAGATAGAGCACTGGCCCTGAAGTAAGGGAGGACCTGAGTTCAAATCCGGCCTCAGACCGAATACTTAACACTTACTAGCTGTGTGACCCTGGGCAAGACACTTAACCCCAATTGCCTAAAAAACAAAACAAAAAAGAAACTGCCCATTCATAACCTTTGACCATTTATCAATTGGGGAAAGACCTGTATTGTTATAGATTTGACAAAGATTGGCTAACATGACAGAACTGGAAAATTATAAATGTTGGAGAAGATGTAAAGTTTGAATGCAGATGGAAGCATACTATTTTCTCCTTTTTGTTGCTGCTTTTTTTTTTTTACCCTTTCATTCTGATTCTTCTTTCACAGCATGACCAATGTGGAAATGTTTTTAATATGATAATACATGTATGGCCTATAACAGGTTGCATGCCATCTTGGGGAGGGGGTAGTGTAGGGAGGGAGAAAATTTAGAACTCAAAATCTAATAAAGGGAATGTTGAAAACCAAAATTAGATAGATAGATAGATACATAGAGTTTTTTTAAAAGGACAATCTCTGATCAAGGAACTTACACTGTAATATAAGAAGACAACACAGAAAACAATATCCAACATTATATTGTGCTTTAAGATTTGCAAAGTGGAAAAGATATGACATCAGGGACTGGCTTCTGAAGGAGACTCAGGACATGGATACAGTCCCTTCCAGCTCCATCTGCAGCTGGCCAACAGCCTCTCCACTGACACAGCTCCTGCCCCATGCAGAAAACGCTTGCTGTCGTTTCCTGCCAGCTGATGGGCACCTCCCAAAAACCAGGAGCTGCTACTGAGACTGGAAGAGTGCTATTGGCAGCCTGTAACTTTGCAAGTGATGCTTCATTTGATGTTAAGCAATGTAACGTTCTTCAACTTGGGGAAGGCCTTCCCACCACAGTGGTTCTCACTAGAGGGGAAGGACTAAAGTACTGTAAGATCATGCAGACTATCCATTGGAGGGAATTGAAAGCACACCAACTGTATAAGCAAAAGATCATCAGTGGTTTATGCCACTTGTATGATGGCCAAGAAGCTTGTTGTATGGAGCTTGAAGCTGGCATAATTCCTATAGATCATGTGATTACAGCCTTTGGAGCTCATGGCTTTATCTATATTAGTGGACTTCCCATTCAAGAAATTCTGGCGGAGCTTACTTGATGAAGAGGGGGATATGTTAAAGGAAAGTGAGGTTCTATGCACATTTATGCTAATAACTTTTATGGTAGCAATAGCATTGCTGGAGCTCAGGTACTTTTGGGAGCTGGTATTGCCCAGGCTGTAAGTACAATGAAAAAGATGAGATCTCTTTGACTTTTGTACAGAGATGGTGCTGCTAATCAGGGTCAGATATGTGAAGCTTACAATATGGCAGTTTGGGCTGTTCTGCTTCTGGGAGCCAAGATGGCAGAGTAAGAAGTAAATCGTTCTTATCTTCCAGTTTTAACCTCTGAAAGCCCAGAAAATATAGCCCTAGGAAAAACCCTGGAACAACTGAACCAGAAAACAGACAGGGTGCAGCAGTCAGGTAGCACAGGTAGCTTGAGAGATTAACAGGAAAGGTCCCTCTTGCCCAGGGGGAAGGGCAGCAATACAGAATGTGAGGTATTCCAGCTAGCTAGTGGAAAGCTCCACCTCAGCATACCAGGAGGAGATCATGAAACCTAGGTGGTGAAGCAGGCAAACATCAACACCTGGACCTCCAAGTGACTCAATGAGGGCTGGGGAACTGGTGGAAACTAGCGTGGAAAACCACCAGGTGCCTCAGCATTCTATAGCAACTGGCTTTCCCAATGCCTCAGCAAAACTAAGGGAAGCAGTTCTCCAAGGGGCCCTAGGTGGATAAACACCCTGCAACATCCATCTAAAAGGAGTTGGAGAAAATGAAAGGAAGGAAAGGCCAAGGTGAGCAGACAACTTCCAGGGGCCAGACTACCCAATCCTACCCCTAGAGTTTCAGTGTTGCTGATTCCAGTCCAACACTAGATAAGCTGCCAGAACCCTACAGCCTCCAATGGCCAGCATCACAGGCCTCAGCACACAAAGCCAGTGAGCAGGCCCTAGGCTCCCAACACAAGAAGCTTGGGTCAGTGCCCCCTGCTCCCCAACAGAAGAGCTCAATCTCTTTAAAGGTCAGGAAATAAGCAAACACCATGAGCAAAAAGAAACGTACCATAGATTCATATTATGAGAACAGTGAAGATCAAGGCAGAAATTTGAAGAGGACAACATTGTCAACAAACCCACATCTGCAACCTCAAAAGGGAATATGAACTGGTCTAAAGCCCAAAAAGCCTTCTTAGAAGAGCTCAAGAAGGATTTTAAAAGTCAAATGAGAGAAATAGAAGAAAAAATGGGAAAAGAAATGAGAGGTATGCAAGAGAGAGTCAATAGCTTGGAAAATGAAAGACAAAAATTAACTGTAGAAAACAAGTCCTTAAAAAATACAATTGGCCAACTGGAAAAAAAAGTGCACTGAAGAAAACAATCCCTAAAAAATACAATTGGCCAAATGGGGAAGGAAGTACAAAATCTAATAGAAAAAAGCAATTTGCTAAAAATTAGAGTTGGACAAATGGAAGCTAATGACTCTATAAGATAATAAGAATCAGTCAAACGGAAACAAAAGAATGAAAAAGTAGATGAAAATGTAAAATACAATATGGCAGTTTGTGGAAATTGTCTTGTATTTTCATTTGTGAGATAAGGCATGGGAACTTTTGTAGAGAGAGAAACAGCCAGCATTGACTATTACAAAAGGGGAGACTTTATTCTAAGAATAAGTGTAGATGGTATGGATACTTTCTGTGTCCATGAGGCAACAAAATTTGTAGGTGCCTACTGTAGATCAGGAAAGGGCCTCGTGCTAATGGACATATCATTATCATGGACACAGCATACCCTGGTGTCATTTATAGCACTCAGGAAGAAATTCAGGAAGTGAGGAGGAAGAAAGTCACTCTGCCATGCTTCTCAAGGATAGAATGGTGAACAACAACCTTGCCAGTATTAAAGAATTAAAGGAAATTGATGTTGAAGTAAGGAAAAAGATTGAGGATGCTGCCCAGTTTGCTACAACTGATCCAGAGCCACCTTTGGAAGAATTAGGCTAGAGAGCCACCTTTTGAATTTGGAGGTACAAATCAGTGAATCAAATACAAATCTGGTAGCTAAAAGGAAGTATGTGTTGCAACTTATATAAGGCCTTTAATGGAACTTTATCTTATCAACTTCAAGAAACTAATTGTCAGGTTTAAAGAAGGGATGAAACCTCCAAAGACAAACATTTTGAATTATTATTAGAAGATACTAAACATATATGTTAAATTCAAAAGTAACTAGTTACATTCACACTATATTTGTATATTATGTTAATTGTTTTATTAAAAGATCAGAACCAGTTCATTATTTTGTGTGGTAATTTTACAGTTTATGTTGCCTTTTTTAAAGATGGAGATCAGAAAAACTAGGGGAAAAGTAACAGCTGGAAAAAATGTATTTTCTCAAACACACACAAAACCCTTAACTAGACCTACTTACATTTCCTTTTTGTTGACTAGATGGAAACCCCAACTTGCTTGACTCCCTCAAAAAGTTAATAAAATACTCAGAAGGAGAAAAAATATTTTTGTTTCAGCCTGATAAGCTACTGATATCACCAAATGACAAGCACTGTAGGGTGTTAGTCCTTAGTACACAATTTAGAATAATACAATAATAGTGTTACGATAAAAAATGTCACCGTGAATAATTTTGTTAGAACAATTGTTTAATTGCCATTCCCAACCAAATCATGTTTTTAAAAATATAACAAGTGAAAAAATAAAATAATTTACTTTCTGTTTATATATAAATACAAAGCTGTTTTTCTCTTGAAAATTATATATTTACATATAAATTTCAGGTTTTTAAGTACAACAGGAAATATTCTTTTGCTAATTGTTAATTATATGCTAATAGTCTACCTTTGTAAAACTAAAGTACTAAAAATTAGTGGTTATTTTATCATAATAGTATCTTTTCCTGTTTCTCTCTCTTAGCAAGTGTTATAAAAAATAAATGTATATATTTCAATTAGTAAATTAAAATTGTTGTTTTAAAAAAATTTACATTACACTGCCATGTGTAAACATAATTCCTTTAGCTGGATGTGACACAATTATAATTTATAATTTATTATATTATTTATTTTTATTTACATATAATGTTATATAAATATATATTTATATATTACTTATATTTATAAAATATAATATATATAAAACAGTCTACATATTTATTTTAAATGGTTTACATAAATGTATCATTATTATATAAATTCTAAATGACATCCATTTTTGTAAAATAATTATCTGTTTAGAATTAAATTTCTAAGTTGTTAATTGAACAGTAAACAATTGAACAATATTGCATAAAATAGCATAATTTGTATCCATATTTACAAGAAGTTTAACAAAGAAAGATGTGGAATATTTAACTCACTCATTTCCACAGTTTTTTTTGTTTTGTTTTGTTTTGTTTTGTTTTTTTACTGTGATTAAATCTGATGTTGTATTGGTGAGGGCTCACAAAACAAAACAAAAAAAGATTTGCAAAGCACTTTATAAATATTATCTCAATTTATACTTACAACAACCCTGTGAGGTAGGTGCTATTGCTATCCCTATTTTACAGATAAGGAAATTAAGGCAGACAAATGTTAAGTGATTTGTCCACAGTCATACAGCTAAGCAAGTGAACATTCAAAATACAATCCCTAGACCATCTAGTTGAAAGAATGGGCAAGGAAAGCAAGAAGATGAAAGCAGCTTTCACCCAACACAGTTTTGAAGTGTGAAACATCATAAATAGTGCCAGGAGGTAAATGACGGATGGCCATCCTGGTTCCCTCCACAAAACGGAAGGCCTAGGAGAATTCACAAATGGCAGAAGAGAGTGGACTTTGTGGAAGGGTAGGCCAAAGTCTGGAATGCCACAAGGATGGCTGGCTATTCTAGAGCAAGGAGTCCCTACGTTTTGAGAGAAGTCTCAGAATAAGACAGCAGCAACAGAAATATGGTTTTGAATTCTAAAAAATATATTATCTATCTATTTATCTATCTATCTACCTAACTGTCTGTCTGTCTATCTATGTTCATGAATCTCAGGTTAAGCATGCTTAAATATTACAAGCAATAAATATATTTCCTTCCTAGCTTTCTATGTTGTAAACCAATGCTAGCTGGTAGATAGAAAATCTTTAAAATTTCTCTCCTCTATTCATTTTCAGATTCTCTGACTGAATGATCACCTGATGCCAGGTTATGACTGAAAAATTAGTCTATTTTATTTTTAATGGAGGAAGAGAGCAAGAGTCACAGAAGAAGAGAGCTACCCCATTGGCTTTCATGTCAACATTCATCAACATTTGGTTATATAGATAATTGAGGCAAATGCAGACAATGTAAAATCTATTTTTTTTTTTTGACAATTGAGGTTAAGTGACTTGCCCAGGGTCACACAGCTAGTAAGTGTCAAGTGTTTGGTCTGAGGCCAGGATTTGAGCTCAGGTACTCCTGACTTCAGAGCTGGTGTTCTATCCACTGTGCCACCTGGCTGCCCCATAAAATCTATTTTAAAAAAAAATGATCTGGCTAATTGTAGCTGTTCAGACCTGACCTCAAACTATTTCTACATTGGCAAAGTGACTGACATGAAATGAGTCCACACAGGGAATTTTTGCAAAGGCAAACACTGGCAGGAGAGGGATGACAAGGGGATTTAGACCTTTTTTTTCACAGGAGAATTTCCCCACCCCCTGACCTTGAGCATCTTTCCTTGTCTCATGAGAAACCAGTCAAACCCCACCCTGGCTCTCTTTAGCTACAGAAACATTTGTCTAAGATTTATAGATAGGAATTTGACAGCTTCTTTTGTAGCTTAACACTCACCAACTACTGGTGTCTTATATTTATCAGCTCTCTTTTAATAGTGGATTCCTGAGAAATGCACAATTTAATAGTTACCTTAGTATGATTGAGACAGCTGCCTGATGCACTGACATTTTACTGATGTAGCTTTCCTTGGAAATACATGTTCAAGTTATATCAGTAGAAGGATTTTGGAGATTGACACCATACAAATCCCTCTGTTCTGTTCCAGTTTACTTCTGTCTTTGTGTGTGGGCCTGCAGGTTTTTTTCTTGTTTTGTAAAAACAAACAAACAAAAAACAATGATACAGTGGCTTTTCATTTAAGCTATTTTGTTAAGCCCTTTTTCTAAGTTCTGTCTTAGTTGTAATAATAATGGTAGTAACAGTAATAAAAGGTCATATTTATATTTCACTATATAGTATACAGGAAGCTTTACTGACAACAACCTTTTGAAGTAGGTAATACAAATCTTTTCCCTATTTCATAGATTAAGAAATTAAGGACCTCTGAGAAGCCAAAATTTACCTAAATAAAGTCTCATAATAAATGCAAAAGACTGGATTGATCAGGTGACATTAGATGAATTATTATGTGAGCCATGGGATTCTATTTAACTCTAGAGCCTCTTCCACTATAATAAGGAAAGAAAATGAAAAAAACAAACCATAATTGCCTAACAATTTTCCTCATTTTATAAATCATCTTCCTCCTCAATTTAGCCATGTTTAGCAATCATAAAATATGAAGTACAGCTCTTCACCTCTGTTATAGGAAGAGAACAACAGCAGAAGTCAGAAACTGATTCTGGTTCTGACCGTGGCTTCTGGCGCCATGCCTAAAGTACTGTGGGTTGGGAGTGAGAATACTTGGCATAATCACTGCTGCAGGGGCATGCAATGGACTTCATCCAATAGCAGTAGTAGTCTCTCTGGAGCCTGGTAGAAGTGTTGGAGCCTCTCCGTCTAAGCTCAGGACTCCCTGGAGACAGCTGTGGCTGCTGCTTCTGCCAGGGCGCCTGTTAATGTTGTTTGTGGAGATTCCCAGATTCCCAAGAGCAGGCATATGAACAAACCACATAAGCTGGGAAGTGCAAATCATTTCATATGATCAGAGGATTTAGAGCAGAAAAGAAACAAATATTATTCAGCAAAACTTTGTCATCTTATAGATAAGGAAACTGAAGTACAGAGAAGTGATTTCCCCAAGGTCATGCATTAAGTAATAAGCAAACTTGGAATTTGAATCTAAGTCTTTGGCCTCCCAGTTCAGTAGCCTTTCCACTTCACTTTGGGTTACATTCATAAATAAACCAAATACATTTAAAAACAAATCTAATAAAAGGGATATAGCAATAATTTCTAAACAATCCTCTGTAATTAGAAACTTTGTGTTTTTTTTTTCCTCTTTTTGAAGGGGTATTTTATGTATGTAATAGACCAAGGGTGGAGATCCTGCAGCCTAGAGGCCGCATATAGCCTTCTAGGCCTAGGTGCAGACTTTTGACTGATTCCAAGTTTTATAGAACAAATTCTTCTAGTAAGGGAATTTGTTCTGTGAAGTTTGGATTTGGTCAAAGGGTCACACTTGGAGACCTAGAGGGATACATGTGGCCTTGAGGTCACAGGTTCCCCACCCCTGAAATAGACTAATAAATGCATTCTCAGATCTTCACTGTGTCAACTTTTGCAGTTCATGAGATTCTTATAGGCTGAAATAGACTTAAAATAGTTGATTATCCCTCTCCAAGTACCAAGATCATATCAGGAGTTAATAATTTAGTTTATGTTATGAGATAGTGTGACATACTAGAAAGGACACTGAATTATTTGTATGAATAATTGACTTTCAGTTCAGCTTGGCTCTGTGTCTTACAAGGTCACATGAACCAGTCATTAAAATTCTCCAATAATTTCATTCAATGCAATGTGACAAATATTTGTTAAACACCTCATATGTGCTCTTTTAGGGTATACAAAGACAAAAAATGACCCCAAGAAGGTACTTCAGAGAAGATGGGATTAACAATTTAGACCTGGAATGGACCATAGAGTATATCTAATCCAACTTTATCATTTTAAATTTGATGATTTTGAGGACTAGAAAGGTGTAATAGCACCAAAAACGTAAGATGGGAGAGATACCAGAGTCTAACTGTTCAAATAACCTTACTTTACGTAACAGGAAATTGAGATCTAAAGATGAACAAATGACTTGGCCAAAGTCTCACAGTGTGAGAGGCAACATCTGAACCCATGTCGCAGAAACATGGATATAGAGCTGGAAGGTGCCTTTGAAAAAGGAAGTCATGTAATACAAACCCTCCTTTGACAGAGGAGCAATGACAAACAAAAAAAACAAATTGAGATTGTTATTCTTAGGAAGTGAAAATGACAAAGGGAAAGCTAAAAAAGGGGGCAGGGATGTCTTTGAAGCAGCTGGAGATGCAGAATTGAAATGAGGATTGATGTATTATTCCAATAGAGATTACAGTTGAATCCATGGAATTAGATTAGATTAGATTACAAAGAGAATAAGAAAAGCCTTGGGCTAAAGACCAAGCCATGAGAAGGAGGTAATTGATATAAAGAAAGTCCCAATAGAAACAAAATTTTTATAGCAGCACTTTTGTTTTTGGTAGTAGAATTAGAAACAAAGTAGATGTCCATCAATTAGGGAATAGTTAATGAATGGTGATACATTGATGTAGTAATGGAATTACTATTATTTTGTAAGAAATGTTGAATGTATTGAATACGAGGAACTGTGGACTTACATAATATGCAGAATGAAGTAAGGAGAGCCAAGAAAACAATATACAAGATTAAAGTAATGAAAATGAAAATAGCATTCACAAAACAAATGAAAATGATTGTTATAGAATGAAAAACAATAAGCATGACCCCTCAAAAGATATATGATAAGACACTTTGCGTAGCTTCTTTGCAGATGTGGAAGGTACACAGGTTTGTGTTATAACAAATCATTTCACATTTTTGAATGCATTTAACATTTTTTCTTCCTCTTTTTTCTTTAAAAATATTGTCAAATGAGATGCTTTTCTTATGGAAAGATTTCCACATTAGGAGTTTTAAACACTTCTGGAAACATATCTCCTGAACAAAAATGAAAACAAGAAAAGAAATAACAAAATTAAGTGGAAAATCCAAATGCAAAGAATACTAATAAGAAATCTTGGATTTATTAGCATGGAAGCAAAGAGAATGTTGCTGAGACTAACCTTAGTTTATGATTTGGCAATCCCACTTTTTGGAAATCAGTGCATTACATACAAAAAAAAATTTTCATCTAGTTTTTTTTTACTTCTCAATTTTTTTTCCCAGAAAGTTGTTTAGAACCCTAAATAAACCAAAGAACAATTAATACCTCTCAAATAAGATGAGTCTTGAAATAAATTAAAACAAATGAGAAAGACAGAGAGAAGCATAGAGAAAAAAAAACAGACAGGTATAGGCAGATACACACACACACACACACACACACACACACAGGAAAAAAGAGAGAGAAAAAAGAGAGACAGAGAAAGAGAGAGAGAGACAGAGACAGAGACAGAAAGACAGAGAGACAGAGACACAGAAAGAGGTTTTCTTAATTCCTTATATATGTTGGAAACTAAGCTTTTACTAGAAAAAATAATATTTTGACTGATTTGACTGTTTATCTTTAAATTTGTGCAAAAGCTTTTCACTTTCTTATAATTAAAGTTATCTGTTTTATCATTTGGTATTGACTCTATCATGTTTGGTTAGATATTCATATCACACTCATAGGTTTGTTTTTTTTTCTCAATTTTAAATAGTATGATCTGTAATATTAAGGACATGTATTCATTTAGAATGAATTGTAGAATATACAGTGAAGTGTTAGTCTAAGTCTCGTTTCTCCCAGACTGTTTTCCAATACTCCCAACAGTTGTTTTTTTCTTAACTAATAAAACTCACACTAAATTTCCAAGTTATTTATGTGTTGTTTTTTTTTTTTTTTCATTTCATCAGGCAATGAGCCACTCAGTTGCTTCATTTATGATTCTTCTTTTCTTGGGGAATGGAGCCAAGATGTTGAATTAAAGAAGAAACTCTCTTAAGCTTTCCCAAATTCCCCTCCAAACAAATTTAAAATCATGTCTCAAAAGGACTCATGCAGAGGGCAGACACAACCAAAAAAAAAAAAAAGGAGAGAAACAATTTTCCACCCCAAGACAAAAAAAAAAGAATATTTCAAGAAATTATTAAGGTAAACTGCCCTGATATCCTAGAACCAGAGGGTAAAATAGGAACTGAAAAAATCCACCAATCACTTCTTGAAAGAGATCCCAAATGAAAACTCCAAAGAATATTATAGCTAAATATGAGAGGTCCCAGGTTAAGATAAAAAGAAAGCAGCCAAAAAGAGATCATTTAAATAGCACAGAGTCACAATCAGAATAACACAGGATTTAGCACCTTCTTCATTAAAGGATCAGAGGGCTTGGAATATGCTATTACAGAAAACAAAGAAGCTAGGATTACAATCAAGAATCATCTACCCAGAGAAACTAAGTATACAGGGGGAAGGGAGAATGGATATTTAATGAAATTGAGGACTTTCAATAATTCCCAATGAAAAGACCAGAACTGAATAAGAAATATGATTCTTAAACACAAGACTCAAGAAAAACATAAAAAAGGTAAACAGGAAAAAGAAATCATAAGGGATTCAATAAGGTTAAATTGTTTATATTCCTACATGGGAAGATAATACTTGTAACTACTAAGAACTTTATCATTACCAGGGCACTCAGAAGGAGTACACATAGCACATACTTGATGTGAACATGAGTTGATTATGATGTAATGACATCAAAAAATGAAAGGGTAAGAAAGAGTGGTACATTGGGAGGAGGGAGAAGGGAGAGATAAAACAGAGTAAATGATCCCATAACAAAAGATCTGTGAAAGAGCTTTTACAGTGGAGAGCAAGATGGGGGGTGGTCATATTGGAACCTTATTTCACCAAAATTGACTCAAAGAGGAAATAACATACTCAGTTGAGTATAGATATTTATGTCAGCCTGTGAGATATTAGGATGAGAGAGGTATGAAAGGAGTGGGATACAGAAGGTGGGTGAATTCAAGAAGGTGGTGGTCAAAACAAGAGGCACTTGTGAGGAGGCACTGGTTGAAAGGAGAGAGAGAAAGAGAGAGAGAGGAGAGAGAGAGAGAGAGAGAGAGAGAGAGAGAGAGAGAGAGAGAGAGAGAGAGAGAGAGAGAGAGAGAAGGATAAACATGGGGAAAAGAGGATGAAGAGAAATAAACAATAATGATAATTGTGACTGTGAATGGTATGAACTCACCCGTAAAACAGAAGCAGGCAGCATAGTGGATTAAAAATCACAATTTTACAATATGTTGTTTACAAGACGAATATTTGAAGCAGAGACACTCCTAGAATAAAGGTAAGAGGCTGGAGCAAAATCTGTTATGTTTCAGCTGAAGGAAAAAAAAAAGCAGAAATAGCAAGCATGCTCTCAGACAAAGCAAAAGCAAAAATTGATCTCGTTAAAAGAGATAAGCAAGGAGATTATATTTTGCTAAAAGGTACCATAGACAATAAAGTAATATCAATACTAATCATATACACACCAAATGGTATAGCATCCAAATTTTTAAAGGAGAAATTAAATGAGTTACAAGAGGAAACAATTAAATTATATTAATGCAGAAACCTTAAGTTTCCCCTCTCTGAACTAGATAAATCTGACTAAAAATAAATAAGAAGGAATTTAAGGAGCTCAATAGAATTTTAGAAAAGTTAGATAGGATAGACTTTTGGAGAAAATTTAATGGGAATAGAAAAAAATACACATTTTTTCTCAGCAGTTCATGGAAACTACACACAAAATCTCCATGCACCATGGAACAAAACTCACAATGAAATGCAGAAAAGCAGAAATATTAAATACATTCATTTCAGGTCTAATCCAATAAAAATGGATTCAATAGAAGTCTGTGAAAAGATAGATTAAATTATTTGGAAACCAAATAATCTAATCCCAGAAAACAGTATTAGGTCAAAGAACAAATAGTAGAAGCAGTCAGTAATTTCATTAAAGAGAATGACAACAAGGAGACAACATAACAAAATTTATGAGATGCAGACAAAGCAGTATTTAAGGGAAAATGTATGTCTCTAAGGGATTACTACAAGAAAAAAATAGAGAAAGAGCAGATCAATGAATTGGACATGCAACTAAAAAAAAAACCTAGAAAAATGAGAAATTCAAAAAAATCAACACTAAATTGGAAAAAAATGGTTAATTTGATATAAAAAAGAAACAAGAAAATGAAATTACCAATATCAAAAATGAAAATATTTCACCAACAGTTAATATGAAACTAAAGTAATAATTCAGAACTATGTTGGCCAACTATATGCCTACAAATCTGAGAATCTAAGTGAAATGGGTGAATATTTACAGATTAAGAACTCAGATTAAGAAAAGTGGAAAGAGAATACATAAATAACTCTCTTAGAAAAAGAAATTGAATAATCAGTAAATGAGCTCCTTCAGAAAAACATCACCTGGATTACATGGATTTACAAGTAAATTCTGAAAAAAAAAGAAAGGTATTTAAGTACCAATTCATATCGAATAAGAAAAGGTCAAAAATATCAAAGAAATATCAATAAAAAAATGAAATAAGGCTGCCAAATAGTACTAGATTTCAAAGTATATTACAAAGCAGTCATCATCAAAAGCATCTTATACTGGCTTAGACATAGATTAGTGAATCAGTAGAATAAATTAGGTACAAAATACACAATAGTAAATGACCATGGTAATTTAGTGTTTGATGCACCCAAAGATCCAAGATTTTGGGATAAGAACTCAACATTTGACAAAAAATAATTGCTGAGAAAATTGATAAATAGTTTGGAAGAATATAGTTACAGGGGAACACCTCACTCCATACTCTGAGATAAAAATGGATGAATGATTTAGACATAACGGGTGACATCAGAAGTAAACTATGGGAGCATGGACAAATGTACCTGTCATATTTATGGATAAGAGAAGAATTTATTACTAAAGAAGACAGAGATAGGTCATGTAAAATAAAATGGATAATTTTGATTACATGAAAATAAAAATTAAAAAAAGCTTTTGAACAAACAAAACTAATGCAGCCAAAATTAGAAGGAAGAAAGGAAACAGTTAAAAAAAAATACAGCAACTTTCTTTAATAATGCCCTCATTTCTCAAATATATAGGGAACTGAGTCAAAATTATTAAAAAAATAAGAGCCATTCTCAAATTGGTAAAGTGTTAAAGTAAATGAAGTTTTCAAAAGAAGAACTCAAAGCTATCAAAGTTACATGAAAAAATGTTCTAAATCAATACTGATTAGAGAAATAAAAATTAAAACAACTTTGAAGTACCACTGATTGGCTAGCATGACAGAAAAGGAAAGTGACAAATGTTCGAGGGAATGTAGAAAATATGGGACACTAATGTACTCTTAGTCAAGATGTAAACTACTCCAATAATTCTTGAGAACAATTTGGCACTCTGTCTAAAAGGCTATAAACTGTACATAACCTTTGACCCAGCAATACCACTATTAGATTTATATATCAGAGATAAAATAAAAGGAAAAATGTCTTATTTGTACCAAAAATATTTATAGAGCTCTTTTTGTGATGGCAAAGTATTGGAAATTGAGCAGCTACCCATCAATTGAGGAACTGCTGATCAAGTTGAGCCATATGGTTGTGATGGAATATGATAGTGGTATAAGAAATAATGAGCAGAATAGTTTCAGGAAATTCTGGGAAGATTTATATGAATTCATTCAAAGTGAAATGAGGAGAACCAGGAGAATATTGTTCATAGTAATAGTAATACTGCATGATAATCAGCTGTGAAAGATTCATCTATTCTCAGCATTAAAATGATTCAAGACAATTCCAAAGGATCCATGATGAAAAATACACCTACCAGATTGACTAAAATGATAGAAGAGGAAAGTGAGAAATGTTGGAAAGGATATGGAAAAAATTAGGACACTAATTAATTGTTGGTGGAATTGTAAAATGAGCCAACCATTCTGGAGAGCAACCTGGAATTATGCCCACAGTTATTAAACTACCTATACACTATGACCCAACAATACCACCACTTGGTCTATTTCTGAAGATAATTAGGGTAAAAGAACCTATGTGTTGTAAAACATTTAAAGCAGCTCTCTTTCTGGTGGGAAAAACTAGAAATTGCAGAGATGCCCATCAATTGGGGAATGGCTGAACAACGTGTGGTATACAATTGCGATTGAATATTACTGTGCTATAAGAAATGATGAGTTCAATGATTTTAGAAAGGAAAAAAATCATAGAAAGACTTGCCCAAAATAATGAAGGGTGAAATGAGCAGAACCTAGAGAACTTTGTGTATAGTAGCAGCAGTATTGTTTTAAGAATGACTTTGAACAAATAAGTTATTTTGTCTATAATAAATATGCAAATTAAGTATAAAGAACATATGAAGAAAGATGCTATCTTCATTAAAGGAGAGAACTGATAATTAGAAGTATGTATAGAATAATTTTATCTCTCTCTCTCTCTCTCTCTCTGTATATATATATATATATATATATATATATATATACTTATTTGTGTCACTTAGTAGCTGTCTCTATGGTGGGGAGGAAAGAAGATAAAAGGAAATTTACATGATAATTTTGTTGCATATTTGAAAGGAATGGCAAGTTGTGCATGGTAGATTTGTAGTTTCATATTTTTTATCATACCATGTAATGGAAATGCTTGTTTTATTCCATATATGAACACTCCCAAGAAAAAGTTTCACTGGTGTTCTGCACTCTGTGAGATTGAGGATCTTGGGGACCATGCTCCATAGCAATGAAACCAAAGCCACCAATTAAGCAATCAGAAAGCTACAATAATTGAGTACATGATTATTCCTCTTTTCACACATTCTTTGTTTTCTTCTTCCAGAAGTTGGTGGAATTGATTGTTTGATAATCTAACATCTTAAGAAAATAGCATCTATAATAGCAACATTATCTGGTGTTTCTTCAACTATGTCCAAATTTGAAAGACTATGTGTATTCCAGGACTGAAAATGATGACTGGAAACTTGAAATTTTATTTCTTGAGATAAAATCTGATCTGTGACATGTGGAATCACTACTGACCAACTGTCTGTTTTGTCCTGTGGCATTTTTGGTGAGAAACATATTTCTTTTCAGCCTGTCAGCTGTACAGACTTGGTGATGACTTGGTTTTTCCTTTGATTGTAACTTTTCATCTTCTTTTTAGGGGGTTGGAGGGAGGTCCCTTCCTAAGTTCAGAAGATTGAGTGGTTTCTCACTTAATGTCAGAACATGGGGAGGTGTTTTAATGGCTAGAGTTTGAAGGCTGTTAACTGGATAAAGTAATGGTCTGCTCATGTTGAAGATAGACTATCTTCATTATTACCTGTTATAACCATCCTCTTTGGAATTGTACCATTGGACTAGCATTTGGGACTCCTTCTTGGAATCTTGTCTCCAACTCAGAAGGTAATAAAGCTACTTTTATTTATCTATTTTTTTCTGGAACCCTCATTCTCTTGATAATCCCTTTAGTGTATTCCATCTCTTTGTGGATGTGATTCATTTCTGCCGTATCACCTGTGAGAGAAGGAAATTTTGCCCCACTTATCCTTCCTAAAGGAGTGTCAGTGCTTTATTTTTTGCTCATTTTGGCAATGTATGTGTACCTTTACACAGACTATTCAAACATTACTACCCTGTGGCTCTGTTTATATAATTCCCATACAGGCTTGATTTCTTTTTTCTTTTGAGCTTTAGAAAAGATCATGAACACTACTTTCCCAGAAAAAAAAAATTTCATGTATGTCTTCCTATGTGCACTATCTGCTTCTGAGCTTCATACCAAATTATTGAACTTGTTTCAGCTAAGATGTTCTATACTTGTTGCTCTCTTCAATGAGGGCTTCTTGGGCAGGTTCCCCTGGTAGGAGACCTCTGGTTGAATACTCTCAGAGGTTGTAGACTAGTCTCATGAAGGCACCAGGGAGAGGCAGTGAAATATAATATGTCCCAGCAATAGCTCTGGAGAGAGCTGATTGACTTTTAAAGGTGTTATTTATTAATGATTTTATTCTCTCACTTTTAAAGCCCTTCACAACTTGGTCCCCCTCTACCTTTCCAATCTTCTTAGATTTGACCATATGATCCAGTTACACTAGCCTTCTTGCTATTCCTCACACATGACACTCCATCTCCTGACTCTGGCTTTTCATATTTTTGCCATGCCTGGAATGCTTCCCCTCTTCAAATTTTCCTTCTGACTTCTCTGACTTCTTTCAGTATAGAAATTAGCCAAAGATACAAACCAGATCTTCATTCATTGTTTTGATGATTCCTTAGCCATAGGATTAAAAAAAAAAGAATATAGATTAAAATGAAAACTTATGGAAATACGGTCATTAACCCTTTGTCCACATATTCCTGCCCCCCCATCTGCCACTAGTTTCTTCCCTTTCAGATTGCTTTCCATTTACACTGTATATATTTTATTTGAATATAAGTATTTGCAAGTTATCTCTCATTAAAATGTTGTTTTTCTTCATTTCAGAAAAGGATCAATAACATCACAGTTGATGTCTTAACTTGTGAATGAATTGGATTTAAGTAAAGCAGAGTTGCACAAAGTCATCAGCATCATTACTTCTTCCAGAGTCGTCAAAGTCTAGTGGCAAGACAAAGTCAAGGTGAATGGTGATGGCCTGAGATACAGTGGATGATCTTGGTGTCGTTGATGTCTGATCAAGCTCTAAATACTCCACAATTTCTGCTTCAGCTACCTTCACGGCAATTAGAACAAACCTAATATATGTAAGGTATATGAGGTAATATTGTTGTTGTGTTGATCAGTTGGCTAATTTTTTTCTTCTCATCTTCCTCTTTTTCATTTTAAAAGGCAATTCTTTGTTTTAAGGGATAGATCTATTGGAGGAAGGATATGGGGGAAATCTAGATGATGGAAAGTAAAAAATTACAATAAAATATTTTTACAATAATATAAGCTCCTAGATACCAAGGAGTGCCTGATTTCTGTAGTTTTATCCTCGGTACATAGCATGTTCCTTGTCAAGTAGTTGTGTTTAACTTTTTTCCCCCTTCAATTCATTCATACACTCATTCAACCAACACTAGAGACCAGTATATGCTGATCTTTAAAGCTGACAATAATACAAATTTAAAGCTGTCTCTGACCATTCCCCTAAAAGAGTTTTTAATACCAGTCTTCTCAGTTTTAGGAGTCTATTTGAAAGCAGTCTCTACTGCACTCACTTATTGATCTTTCTCCTGTAAGTTCTTCTATCCCAAACTCCATCCACATTATTTTCCTAAGAATGTCTACATTTTTTTTAAGTTTTAGAAAATGTTATGTGAATGAGAGAGAAAAAGGATGTGTGTAAATTAGGATCAACCAAAATGAGAGGTTCCTTCACACCCCTGAAGTTGTGGTATAGTGAAGAATTCCCACTGATTTCAAAGAGAATTCACTGTATAGATATACTTCACAGGTACACAGAATATGAATGTGCCTAGAAACATCAAGATACTCAGTTTGGGAAAGCAAAAGTTAGAGGAGATCAACAAGGGAAACCACAAGAATGGAAAAATATTGTGGCCAGTAACAAAATAAATTAAGAAGGTGAAATATGTGTTAAGCTTTTCCCCTGTCAGCTGGACTGGAACTAGCATCTAACCTGGGAATGGCCAGAGCCTAACAGAGCAGGCCAGAGGCAGTTGTGTCAGGGATTAAACAGAAGTTTAATTAATTTCAAAGTGAGGAAAATGTTTGCAAGTAGAATTCCTACCCCACCCTCTGCAACCTCCCCTCCCCCCAAAGGAGGGCTTAACATACTGGAGCAAAGGCAGGTCTTATATACATTAAACACACACACACACACACACACACACACACACACGTGGTCTGGACCACAACATAATCATTCTTATCAGTTCCCATAGCAGGCTCATGTGTGGACAATGCAAGAGTTCCTGGGTCCTGTGGGAACAGTTCTTAAATTAATTGTCTTAAGTCTTAAAGGTTGTTGAGCCTTGTGATTATTCAGTGTGGTACAGAACCAGAGTTAGCGTGATAGGAACAGGAATACAGTACCTGGTTTGGTTTGCTTGGCTGTTACAAGAAACAAGGATTGTGAGCATGTCAGGAGATGTGATAGATGGCTTTGGGCTGCAGCACATTGGCTCTCAGGTCCCTGGGAAACAGGAGGAGCTCCAACAAATCTAAACAGTTATTGGTTGATATATGAAAATCATAAATCCCTCAGTGAACACTTAGTTTTGGTCAAAGCAATACACTTTGCCAAAGGGTGAGATCATCCAGAGTGCAAAGGATTATTGTTATGCCAAGCTCAGGGCACAGCCTGCTTGCTTGGCCTTAGCTCTGGGAAAAAGACTGTCTCTGATTACCTTGACGTTCCATAAGAATTTTGTTTTCATCAAATGACTGATTCAGTTGAAATCCACAGAATCCTATGTAGGAGACCACCTTCATTGAATGAGGATCTCTACTAATGATTGTATTTTTTTAAACTATTGCTTCTCTCTCTCTCTCTCTCTCTCTCTCTCTCTCTCTCTCTTTCTCTCTCTCTCTCTCTCTCACACACACACACACACACACACACACACACTGGACTCCCTAAATTCATAGATTGCTATCAAAGAAAGTAGTTCTTTATAGACTGAGCAAACATATTTTGCAGTTTATTTAGTCTTTTGGGACTTAGGAGCTGTCTCCAGTTTCCTGTTCTCAAAAGTTCATAATAGTTTTAGATGTTCCTCAATTTTAGCTATGGCTAAAATTGAGTGACACATTTATATTACACCCTCCTTTTATCTATGAGTCTGTAGAGGCATTTACCCACTTAAGTGTCTGAAATCTTATTCCAGAGAGTCAATAAAAACAATTCATTCTAGGTAGTGGTTTAAAGTTTGCTCATTAAATGGAATGTAGTATATCAGTTAAGTCTTTTAATCATGTTGGTTTTTACTCTGGGTCTTTGGTCATCATGAGAGACAACTGACCCAATTTATTGGTTACTGCTAGCCTAACTAATAAATTTATCATGTTCAGGTCAACTGGCTTATTGCTGAAGTTCCAATGTGACATTGTTTTACAAACAGTTCACTGTTAATAGAACAATATCTTGTATTAGAAAAACAAACAAACAAACAAACTGTTTTCAGCATCAGTTTTACTAACTACAGATATTGCAGTTTCAGTTGAAAGGTCCTGGGTTCAAATCATTCTTCCTAGCTATGTGACAATGGACAACTCATTAACCTCTCTGAGCCTCAGTTTTCTCTTACAGAGATAATCATCTCCATGGGACTTATCTAAAAGAGTGATCTTTTAAACTTAGGCACATCTTCCTTCTGATTGGCAATATTGGACCTCCCCTGGCAAAGGCAAGATAATCCCAACTGATAGACATTTTAATGAAGTAGGTTGAGAATTACCTCACCTCCTTCCAAAAACATCATAATTCTCAAGTGATAAGATTAGTTAGCCACACAGCGAAAGTAGGTTGGCCTTCAGGTGTGGCTGATCATGCCCCTCTGTCAATGGAATGCTTATTGCTATCTCTTAAAGATCTAGCTGCCTGTAGCAATCTTGACTAGGAAAAACAAAAACAACAACAACAACAACAACAACAACAAAAACATCTCAATCAAGTGCTTGCCCTCCGCTTTGGAGACTAAATCATCCTTAATTTTGAAAAGGAAAAGTGTGGTCAGTAGAATCATCCCCTAGAGAGGGCCTAGTTCAAACCGGTTTTCAGTTTACAGGGTAAAAAGAAGGAGGGTATTGCACATTAAACTGGTCAATTAGCAGATGCCCCAGGGGCTAGAAGTGATCATATTCCTCAATCATGCCTTAGTACAGATTGGGAGAGGTCTCCTTTTAGCTAGGCTAAGAGAGGAGTTTTGACAAAATGGGGAAGGGATAGATTATAGAGTAATATTAATTATCAAATGATACAGTATATTATTAATTTTCCTCAGTATCCTATTCATTATGGCAGGTGAACAAAGATACAATTTAATCTTCATCTCATCAAAGGAGATTCAAGAAACTGAACTGTGTGGATAATTTTCCTTAACTCTTTCCCTTCCAACCTCACTGGTGCACTACTCAATTGGCTATCAAACTCTTTGATATATCTGATAGGGGTCCTCTCCAAATATCTTTCCCTCAACACAATTTATATAGATGCAATGCCCTGAATTAAATATATTGACATTTTAAGGTCCCTTAGCAAAATAATTATAATAGTAGTAATAATAATAATTTATCTTTTTTTTGCTAAATGGGTAAAGGGACATTTTTATTGTATTGTTATTGTGGAAAGATCATAAGACTATGAATCAGGGGACCTCTGGGATTTACTAGAAGTGTCATCTTGTGCAAATCATCTAGCTTCATTAGATAGATGATAGCTAGCTAGCTCTACTACATTTATTAAGTACTTATTATATGCTAGGCACCATGCTATGCACTGGGAAGCCGAGGGAAAAAACAAACAAACAAACAAAAAACAAGACATTCTTTACACTTAAGGAGCTTCTATCTAATAAGATAACACAGACTATAAAACATACCTATAAAGTTGAGGAGGGAGAAGAGGGAACCGAAGCAGGGGATTGGCTGCTGAGGAAGTGGAGCAGTTCGGAGCAGGGCATGAAGTGAACATACCTGAGGGGAGGGGAAAAAGAACACATATTTATTAATTCCTTACTATGTGTCAGGCACTATTTTATAGTTTAGGAAACTGAGGTTAAGCGCCTTGCCCAGAGTCACACTGGTAGTAAGTGTGTGAAATCTGATCAGAACTCCTACCCATTGAGCTATCCATCCCTTCATGAAATTTCTCTCCTTTCAGACATTCACCAATCAGTAGAGCAGGACAGAGACACTGAAGTCTTACTTTTTATTTTCCAAATCCACAAAGTAAAATTAGAGAAAAAAATTATCTTTAATGCTCTTTGTAACTTTAAAATTCTAATATTCCTTATTTGCCTAACTAAAAAATATCATTATGTTTCCTTCAAGTCAGGAGGTTATATAGAAGTTGAATATGTGTTGCCTCTATTCACCTTCTTTCTCTCTTTGCCTCTCTCTGTATCTCTATATCTCCCTATCTCTGGCTGTTAGTCTGTACTCTGTCTTTCTGTCTCTGTCTTTCTGTCTCTCTCTCTCTCTCTCTTTCTCTCTCTCTCTCTCTCTCACACACACACACACACACACACACACACACACACACTGTGAAGTCTTATACAATAAAAAAAAGAGCTCCATAAATGTGATTTATTATTTGGCTTTATTTATTATTATTGCAACTTAATTGCAATTTTTATTACAGCTATAATGCCACAGCTTATATGCCAACATCTGTTGCAGAGGGTGAAGATGCTATTCTATGAAAAATTTTGTAAAAACTCTCAGTCCAACTCAAAATTTATTTGACTGTTAGGTAACTTCAATACATCGATAGACATAGGAAAAGGAAAAGAAAAAATATAATGGAAAATAGTATTCAGAATTATGAAATCTAAGAAATTAAAGCTTATGAACTATTGAGAAGCCTCAGACCTACATTCCCATGTTTAGTTTCCTTGAGAAGAGAATTGGAAAGCATTGAACATGGCAAACACTGAACAACAACACACACATATACAAATCAAATAGACTACATCAGAAGAAACAAGAATTGGCCAATCTGGAAATCATTTCTAAATTAACTGTCTTATATAGTCAGATCATTTCCTCATCAAAATAGTATTTTTAAAAAAAATCATTATCAGATTATAGGGAATAATAAAAATTGAAGACATTTCATATAATTATAACCATTCAAACCTGATTTACTCAAGCTATTGATAATGAAAAATAAAAGACAAATAGAAACTATCATCTTTTATACAGAAGTTTAACAGCTGTGAAGCAATTACCAAAACAAAGAGTTAAAGGGCCTCAGAAACCAACTCAGACAATAGATACTGACTCTTATTGTCACAAAAAGATACATGGCAGGAAAAGGCAGCATTTGCATAGAAGATAGACCCATTAGCAAAATATAAAGAAATGGCATCTCAGAGAATTACAAGTTTTATCACTTTGGAAGGTAGGGAAGAGTTGTGAAGAAAAACATGATTTTTTTGTTCTTATTGGAAACTGAGTCTCACAATTTTCCTCAGGCTGTAAATACAAGTGCTGTTTGTGGCCTCATCTTTATAATGTTCAGCACAGGAAATGTTTCCAATTTGCACCAGATTCCCAGGGCAATGGGGTAGATGGCTGGGACATACCCTGGATCTGCCAGGACCCAGGCAGACCAAATCTGGTAGCTTCACCATTCATTGAAGCAGACCTGAAACCAACACTGACTACCCAGCTGAGGCTGACCTTTTCTCCAGAGATCAACTGAAGTCCTATCCACCCTAATTTTACACTTGGAATACTCTTCACATGCATTGATTAAATAATAAAACAATACATAACTACATTTTTTCTCCTCCTTTTTTTCTGAAATCTTCATTGATAAATTAGCATACCTCATATAGGCCTATGAATTTTATAAGAAAATTTTAATCAAATTTGTTTATAAAGATAGGGTCCCAAAAAAATTATTTGCCATTAGCCCTTCCTTCTCACCCCCTCCTCACCCTAGGGATTGGTGCTGTTAGTAGCAAGAGCAGCAATGGTAGTGGTAAAATTTTATTTGGTTTCAATTTTAGGAAGCAGCAAAGAACAGCAAATATTAAGATATTATTGTTTAGGGGACTGAGAACAGGGAATTATGGTCAAAGTTTGGTGTAATCTGTTGAGTTGAGTCAAGGTGAGTTGTAATATAGATGATGAGCCACAAGAGGAAGCCAAGAAAGACCAGTCAGAGAGATAGGTGGTAATCAAGGACTAGTGTGTCAACAAAATGTAAAGAGGAGATTCTGAAGACTAGAGAGAGGATAGAATAAAGTGAACATGAAAATAGAAGGGTTAGCCTAGGCAAGGAGAATGGCCATTTCTTGGTCAGAAATTCAGAAAAAAGAGGAGGGAAAGGAAGATGATATCAAAGGATTTTAAAATGAAAAGAATGGGGGAAGGAACTTAGTTTGAACCTTTTCAATTTTCTCAGTAAAAGCAAGATCTTCAGCTGAGAAAAAAGGAAAAGGGGAAAGGGATACTTCTTTCTTTTGCTTGCAGAGATAGTGGGCTGAAGCTGTCAAACTGTGCACATTCTGGTAGGCAAATGTGGTTAATGTGTTAGTTTTACTGCACTGCTTTTTTTTTCTCTTTTTATTCTCTCTGTCTCTGTCTCTTTGTCTGTCTGTCTGTCTGTCTACCTGTCTCTTTTTGTCTGTCTCCTTGGACATGAGAACAAGGAGAAATATATTTGAAATATATTTGCAAATAAAGAAACTATAGAAAATGACATCAATAAAATTATTTTGGCAAAAGTTCATTTAATAAACATCAAATTTACCTTACAACTCTTATTTTTGGTGCACCTAATGATCCTAGTCAATAATAAAAGCTCCATGAGTGGAAGAACCATGTCTGATCTAATATTTCTATTTTCTCTAAAGCCAAACACAGTGCTGGTTGCTCTTTACTGTAATTAATAAAAATGAATTTGAATTACCTTGTCCTTTTCTTTAACTTTTTCATTCCAATTCAATAACTATTTTGATATTATATAGATACTTTTAGATACTTAGTGGTGACTGTCTTGAAGTTTGGCTTTTCCTTTTGTATATCATTGACATATATTACTTAATCTGCATATGTTCAGTATATTTTTCAACTGTTTTTCCTTTGCTGACCTAGTAAGATTTCTATTATATGTGTATATCAATATTTCAGTTTATCTTTATGTATCTTGACCTTGTTTTCACTACTATAGTCACATGGCATTTTTATGACTATCTTCCACTGATTGGTATCCGGTAAATCATGTGTGGGTGTGTCAAACTAAGAGAACAAGGAACCTTCATCGGATTTCTAAATTCCCTTCTGTCCTTGACATTACAAATTCACAATAACATGTTCCTAAAGCAAAATGAGTGAAGTAAAATGAACATCACTGAGCAGTTCTCTCTTTGATATCCTAGAAGCTTAAATGACCTCTTCTCCAGTCTTTGTCTTTGTGATCTTTAATGTCTTTAGTCCCTTATCTTTGAGAACACTGGCTCTCATATTCCATTCAATACATTCTCTAGAATGAAACTATTGGTGATCAGATTCCTAAAAAAAAAAAAGTTATCTAATAAAGGGGAGCCCCTTGAATTCTGAAATATAAAGTATTTGTAATAATGATATGAGAAAACTTGAGGATTTTTTTTTAACTAATGATCATGACTTGTTCAGTATTTTTACTTATTTTCAAGACTTAAATCTTTTTATTCTTACAAATAAGGTCATACATGTTAATGCTGGCAATGAGACAAGAGGAACATTAAGATTAAATAGAAAAGTTTTGTTTTGTTTGAGTTAATTTTTGTCATCATATAATGCCAGAATTTATTAGAGGAAAACAGGTTACTCCACCAAACATTAAAAATGATACTATGCTAAATGGTGCAAAGTTAGAATAGTTATTCCCATAGGATGTCATGCCACAGTTATGATCTCATAATTATGATCATATTCAGATGTTTTGTTTTTAAATCTCTCTTGTGGCTTGTTACCTCTTATGACACTTCGCTTTCTCCAAAGTAAGCATATTTTGTAGGTGGTAAATTCTGATACTGAGTTTTTTCCATTGTCTTTTGACATAAGTAATATAATACAGTAAGTGGATTGAAAAAGCAACAAGATTAAGATGAATTTTTAGCTGAGCCTTCCTTTATTTCCCACCACCACCAAAAACAAAACAAAACAAAAAATAAGCAACCTTTCAGGAGCGTAACTTCCTTGTGTCTAATGACATTCCTTGGAACTCTGGCATGCAGCTCTCTGTCAGGAAGCTACATGCATTCATTAGAAACCATCCCTATCAGTTAATCACAACCAGTGGAGCCAGAGACTTAGAGAGAAAGGACAGAAATGCAGTCAAATGATGACAACCCTGCAGATGACATATCAGAAGGATGTTCTATTCAGTTGCCCACTATTAAATAAATAAAAATGGACTTACATATACAAGCACTTTGGACTTTTCTGATATTGGCAATCTGATGGGCCTCTAGTTTAGAGTTACTTAAATTAATATTCTGCTGGAGCCAGAGAGAAAACTTTTGGGGAGTGGGTAGTAGGGCAAACCAGTAGAGTACTTATAGTGGTTAAGGAAATGACCAAGGCAGAGCAAGGTATTTTAGATAGCAGCTTAAGGAAGTATAAGCTCAGGGATCACGAAACTGCTCTAGAAGAGACAAAGAACAATAAGACAAAATGATTCAGGAGGACATTCATAAACTAAAGCTTCAGTAAAAGAAATAAAAAAAGAAGTGTTGAATATAAGGAAAGATAACCAAATTGGAGGTACAAAAACAAGAAGATACAGAATCTAAATTGACAGAATCAGTTATTTGACACACTTTTCTTTGTTTCATAACCATGTTCCTCCTCAAATTTCTGGCCTTATTGATGACTTTCAGGTATATACTAATATAGGCCTAACATTTTGCAACTGAAAGAATCACATAAGGATAAATAAATCAAATAATTTTCTACTATTAATGAAGCCTTCCTTTAATTGACCTGCTGTATATTTCCCTCCGATTGAGCCCATTTAAGATGTGAATGAATTGAATGTACTGTCTCTGTGTTTATAGGGGAGTGAGGACTGGTTCTAGAATATTTCTTTCTAAGGTAAATAGAGAACTGTCATGACTAATATAACTGTCCAGAGTAATAATGATTTAAAGCTCTCCATTTGCTTTGAAGTATTACTCTCTATTGCTTTTCTCTTGAGAGACATCAACCAAAGGAGCTGAGTGCGGATACACACACATATACAAACACACACACACACACACACACACACACACACACAGACAGACATATGCACAATCTTTTGAAAACAAATGGAAAGAACATTAAGCTGAAAATAAGGATGAGAGGACCTGGGTTTTAATCACAGATATAACACTTACTATCTGTATGACCCAAGTCATGTCACTGATTATTATTTTCTCATTTGAAAAAAAATGGGATTACAAATATTGTACTTGTGAGGAAAGCATTGTATAAATCTTAATATATTGAAAAAAATCAAATCATTATAAATAGGGATTTGATTTTGGAAAAGACAATTAATCAATTTTTTCCTGATTCCTTACTTTTATCATCTATAAAATATGATTATTAACTCATAAAACTTTTTTGAAGATTAAATAAAACAACTGTCATTTCTCTTTACTCAAAATTTATTCTGAAGTATCATGAGCTCTATATGTTCCAAAAGAAGATATCTGTATTAATGTTTTAGGGAGTGGTTTTAGAAGGAACATACTTGGAACAATAAGCTCCCTTCCAAACTTTATGCTGTTATCCAATTGAATGCCACCCTATCCTTTATTCCAGAATCTTGTTTTCTCTTTTATATTACTTTGTCTCAAAACCCACCTATGACACACTCCTGTAATTTCTTCCTCTGCTCCTACTTTTCTACTGCTGAATTGTCCTGCAGAAAAATCTCTTAATGGGTTCACTACAAGTCTAAATTATCTAATCGCAACTGGGCTGTCAATACTGTAACCCTCCTTATTATATCTTCTATCCACCCAGTACAATAACTATTCTAAACCTAAAACTTTTTGCACCATTCCCTCCCTACCACCTTCACAGCTGAGAATGTTTCCTTATACTAAATCACAAAAGTCCATTCAATATGAGCTTATTCTTCAACTCTTCTCAATACAAAAACTTTTGATATCATCCACAACCATCTCCACCTTTATTCCTGTCTCTGTTGTAGAATTGATTTTTCTCTGCAGGGCCAAACAATTTACATGTAATCTTCTACATAGGTGCCTTTGATTTCATACCCTTCCAAATTCACTGGGAGATTGCCTCTGGTATCCTCCCCTTTTGCTTTAAAATCTTTATTCTCTGAATACCAGATAAGATGGAAGAGTATGAAGAAGCAACACTGCCCAACTTATCCCAAAATTAGCAAAGAACTCAAAAGAGCACAGTACTGAATAGTAATCAGAAACCTAAGGAGAAACCATAATGTGTAATTTATCCAGCATAAGACAACAAATATAAGCAAATGACAAAGGAAATAATTATGACATAAGGCTAGGATGGGATAATGGAGCCAATCTCCAAGACCATAACAGTCATAGTGATCTCACTTTAACTCAGAAGAAGAGACTGTGGAACAGACTCAGAGAGCTGAACATGACATCAGTTGCTGTTGATATAACAACATAGAAAAAATCTTGGGCTCAGCCTGAAATATTTTTTCTTTCCTATTTTTTTAACTTTCAATTATTCCTGTTGAGGGATGGAAAGGTTAGAAAGAGCTATTAGAAAGAGAATGAGAGAGTGAGTTGAAAAGGGAGGTATATAGTAGGATTGCCTAACAGAAGTGAGGACCCAGCTGAGATTATATAACATTAATTTATAGAAGACCTAGTCAGAAAACTTGCATGATTCTCTCTATCTTCGGTCATCTGCATATGTGTAAAAGTAAAAGTGACAAATAGCAAGAGTTATCTAAAGCTGAGGGTTTTCTAGGATTAATCAGCAATATGATAATGGAACTAAGCATACAAGAGAAAACTGAAGAACTGGTTTATCAATGTGTCAAGATAGGAAAAAGAGGAGGCAGTGCTTATTGCGGGGAAGATAATCTGAGATAGAATTGAAATTTCAAGGGAATGGAGACCATTGTGTGGATGAAAAGTAAGGCTTTGGTAAAGAATGGAAGAGGAAGGTATGAAAAGTCAATAGATTATGTTTGGATTTCAGAATTCTTGAATTGGAGATATGGTACATTTGTGGGTTATGGAAAGGTCAAAGGTATGACTGTGTTTGGTATGGCTGAGGCAAAGTGGATGAGTATCTCATGAGAGATGAGTACATTAAGGAACTGAGTACGTAGGGCATTTGAGGGAGACTCAGTATGTATGTTGAAGTCCCCCAATAGGAAATGATGTTTCAAAGTTTAATTAGTTCCAATCCCAGTAAGCTTTGCATATCATTCTCCTTACTAAACAGGAAAACAGTAAGAGCCAAGTGACTTAATAGGAGGTATACCACATTTTAGATCTATAGATAGATAATGTAATCTTAGCAGTAATAGTATGTACATGTTAAGTATTTGAGGAGACTTCAGTACTGAGTATAAGGAATTTATTTGAAAAAGAAAGTTGTGTTTAGTTAAACATGCTACGTGTGATGATGTCAATGAATTACTTGCATTGCATAGTTTTCAAAGTTAGTTAAACAAGCCTCTGTATTTGACTTTGTCTGATTTGTGCTATCACATAGCTCAGCATCAATTTAACAGGTATGGACTAACCCAGGGTCATCAATAAGTCAGGAATACCTGAACTGTCTCCACCTTATGGATTGGTGGAGACACAAATGACAGGTCACATTTTCAAAGAGTTGTAATATCATCACTAGTCATTAGAGGGAGAACAATGCCTGAAAGAACATAGCAATGTTGCCAGCAACTTAAATAATTGCCTCATTTGGTAAATGAATAGTTGCAATAAATCCCTCCTTTGCATAAAGTACCACTTCTTGAATTTTAGTTTAGGAGATGGATAATTTATTAGTTTAAGGACATACCTGAGGCAGAATTTTCTCTACCAATGTAGATCTGAACTTGTTCTGTAATTTACAGTCTTAAGCTATGACACAAAGATGTTAAGTGACTTTCCCTGAGTCAAACAGCCAGCTTATGTCAGAAGATAGTCTTAAACCCATGTCTTCCTGATTCAGAGGTCAGCTCTGTATCCACTATAAACTATACTCCTTAGATTAAATATTAATATTTTAAAATAGTAATAGCTGCAACATTTTTGGTTGTGACCCCCACCCTACAGTGTAATTTATTTTCTTAGATCCTCTTCTTATTCTCAAATGATTAAAAAAGTGAAGTAGAGATTCACTTCAGCATTAATATACATGAGTATGAAATTGAACAGTCAAATCTTCCTTTCCTACTGAGAAAGGCATTGATATACCTAGTTTTCTTTCTGTTTGCTCTCCCAGAATTCTGTGTGAAAGGGAAAACTCCTTGCACAATATGAGATTCATAGAAGGAGAAAGCAGCTTCCCCACTTCGGCTCACCAGTCTCATTGCCAAACAGAGTTCTGAGAAGTCTAGATAAATGTTGCAGTTGTCTTGAATGACTGAAGGTTAATGGTACTCTCAACAGCAACAAAGAAATTCAGAAAAGATGTGAGTTTTCAAGAATAACCGAATTCAAAGACAACCTCAGACACATTAGCTGTCACTCTAAGTAAGTCAATTAACCACTACTTGCCTCTATTTTCTTATTTGTAAAAGAGATGTTAATAATACCAAACTTGAGGGATTGTTGTTAGGATTAAATGAAATAATATTTATTTAAAAACTCAGAGAATTTAGTATAGTACCTGGCATATGGTAGGTACTATGTAAAGGCTTATTCCCTCTACCCTTTTTACCTTTCATTTCTCCTCTACTATCCTAACTCAGGACCTCATCATCTTTTGCCTGGACTATTGTAATAGCCTTCTAATTGATCTTCTAACCTCAATTCTCTTCCCACTCTAATTTATACTCAGCTTCCAAAATAATTGTACTAAAATTCAAGTTTGACCGTATCACCACTCATCCCATTTACTCAATAAATTCTGGTGCCTCCTGGAATTATTACTATCAGGGTCTAATGTCATCATCTGTTTGACATGTAATGTTCTTCAAAACTTGACCCTTCCTACATTTCTAATCTTCTTAAATTCATATCTCCCTAAAGACACTTCATGGTCTAGGTTAATGCCCTACATGCTATTCCTTGAAGATGACATGGCATTTATCTTCTGCTTATCACTGTGCCTGGCACATAGTAATTGCTTAATAAATGTTTGTTATTTAATTGATTGGTTTTTCTTCTTTTCTGTATTCACTGTGTAACTTTATCTTATTTCTTTAATAAAACAGACTCTGAGGGTACAATTTTGTCTTAAGTCGACTTATTAACAACATATATCAATATTGTAAGGACTTGTGATTTCACCCCTGCATCATGCTGATGCAGATCATAGTGCAAGTATAACTTATGCTTTCTTAGAGTTGCCTGAGATTTACATTGGTTAAATGATTTGTCCATGGTCAAAAATGCAGAAGATATCAGAGGCAGGGTTTGATCCAAGGCTTTTCTCAAGTTGGATCCAGAATGCTATTTATGAAACCATGCCACATCTCATATTAATAATATATGCAGTACCTTGTATTACTAATATATCCAGTAAACAATAGCATGTTTCCATTTTATGGGAGATTTAAGATCAACATATTGTCACTTATTGGTAAAATGCCCTACTCACTGCAATTCAACTTAATCAAATGCTATCCAATTCCTCACACTTTGACATGTTGCTTATTCATATGTAGCATTAGACATGTGAAACTCATTACGTACGTCTGGAGAGGTGGGAATGTCAGTCCACTAAATTTGCAAGGGAGGTAATATACAAGAATCAAACAAATAACATAGCCAAAATTATACCCATGTTGCATGTTATTAAAAGGAGACTCTACATTTAATAAAACAAATACAAGTCTCAGTCCAAATCAATGAAAAACTGAAAATAAGCATTAGAACCTCCTCATAAATTATCACAACTACTCATTTTCCAAATGAAGTAAATAATTAAGATTTTATTACAATGTAAAAAATGTAAAAGAAAAAAGTCTGCCAACAGCATGTGCCATAGTGAGCAAAATTAGGGGGAAAAAACCCTCAAATGTTGTTCATGGTATTCCTAATGAGCAAACACAATTAGTGGGATTGCAAATGACATGCCTGTGGAGTCATAAAGTTCGACTGAAAATCTCAGACTTCTAATTAATTGCTCACAAATATCAGAGATTGCATTGAATTTTCTCACTGCAGCCAAAAATCAAAAACAAAAACAAACAAATGAAAACAAATCAGGAATAATCTGTAAAGTCAAAGTTTCTAAAGTTTTGTTTTCTGTGAGCTTTATGGTTTCAGTAGTGTTTTTGGACTATTTCATCCAAGAAAATATAAATTTGCTACTTTCCTATAACATTAAAGAAAAGGGGGGTCAGTGGTCTCTCTGAAAGCCTGTACTGATTCTACAGAAAATAATTTGTATTTACTTTCTATGTATTTTGTAATTATGTTTCAATTGATATCAGTGATTAGAGGGACTTTTGACATAAGCATGGGAGATACTTTGCTAGAAGAGATCCTTTAAGCTAATTTTTGATTTGCAAAATCAAATTTTAAAAAATAGTTAATGAGTAATAAGCACAGAGGCACCTTGTATTTCTCTGTCTTTTAGCCAGTTGTGTGATGGTAAAGATGTGCTTTATTGGAGAGTATCAGTTGTTGAACTTATTTGTCCTCCTCCCATTCCTTAATCAAAATATCTCTCAGTCTATGCGTAGATTACTTTTAATTGAAATATGTTTTAGCATTGCCTTTATTTTTTTAGTATCCTCATTCCCCTCACCCTACCTAGAGAATGATCCCTTTTAACAAAGATTTTGTAAGAAAAAGAAGAAAGAAGCAATTCATCAAAACCTCCAAATGAGCCAAAACAAATCTGTCAATATGTGCTGTTTAACATAGAGTCATCCAACTCTGTAAAGTTTGCTAGAGGTTCATTTTCTTACCTTTTCTTTGTGACCAAGTCTGGTTGGAGAGTGGGTTTTTGTACTTTGCCCTTTACACTGTTGTAGTCATTGTGCATGTAATTTTTATGGTATCACTTATTTCTCTCTGTATCAGTTCATGTAAGTTTTCTAAATCTTCTCTGAATGCATCCTCTGTGACTATGAGATATCGAACTTTTTTTTTATCAAGTTGTATGTGTGTGTGTTTGATATTTAAAAGTAAAGTCTAAGATGTATTTCATTTAAAATGAAATTGTCTACACACACACACACACACACACACACACACCTCCTCCTTATACTATGGCTAAATTAGTTTTTTTTCTGTTTTTTTTCAAAACCAGAAGTTATTTTGATGGGTGAGATTCTTAAAACATTTAATATTCTTCCAGGTTGGTTTTTAATTGTTAGCTGCACTTGATTATGTTGTTGCCATCTTCAGAGCTATGTGGTGCAAGCTTTTACGTATTTAACATAGAATTGTCATTTATTTGTATTTCCTTCCTACACAAAGTTTTTCCCCCAACTCAGCAATATCGTAGGATTTCAACCAGTGAAACCCCAAACCCCAGAACATTGAAATCCAGGGAAAAACTGCTTCATTATATCCATAATGGGTCAGCTAAAAGTTGTTGGCCTTTGAGGCTCATCTCACACAAAGGTGGCTACATGATATGGTTTAAAGTATCCCTAAAAGGTATTAGGTTGCCCACACACACACACACTTATGTCAACTAATGTCTGCAATGGTACTCTTAGAATTTCATTTCTAAGGTCAAGCTTTCACAGCTACTTAAAGTCAAAGGCACTTAAAATGGGTCACAGATTTTGTACTCTCAGTCATGTTTACTTAACAGAGAATTGGTTTCCAAGTTTTCAAATGCTTTCCATTAAGGTAAGGCTTGAGAAAGAGAAAATAGACAACTCAACCAAAGGACAAAATAAATGCAAAACTGAACTCTCCCCATTTCCTAATTCCTCTTATTATATATATTCTTCTATCGTTAAACTTGTAGTTAAAAATTTTATAATAGCATTCTGCCTCTCTCAGTATTTGGACTTGTTCTACCCTGCTCATTTGAAAACTAAAGGATTGTAGTCCAAAAAGACTGGATGAATTGACCCCAGTTATACAAAAAGTGAGTTGTAAAGACAAAATAAAAATCTGTGCCTTTGGAATACAAATCCCAGTCTCTTTCCATTTGGTCATACTATCAACATTCCTTCCCTTAGTCTTGACCTCATCCTTCACTACCCGTTCTCTCTGGGATAGTGCTGTACTCAGTATAAGGCAATTCTCTGGTCAATAGTTCTGGAAAGTCTAATGCCCACATCAGACAAATCTTGAATATTGTCTTAGGTTTTAGGCCACTTTAAGAAGGACATCTCTAAAGTGGAGAGCATTCAAAGTGGAGGAACCAGGGTGGTAAAGGGCCTTGAATTTAAGCCATATGAGAATCAATTGAAGGAACTCTAGATGTTTAACCTAGAGATGAGAAGACTCAAAACATGGGGAGAGGGAGGTGATAACTGTTATGTATTTGAGAGGCTGACATAGGGAAGAGAGATTAACTTTATTGTGTTTGTTCCCAGGGGTCAGAACCAGGAACAACATGTGAAAATTGCAAATAGGCAAATTTAGGCTTGACATCAGGGTTAAAACAAAACAAAACACAACAACAACAACAACAGCAACAAATCAAACCAAACTTCCTAACAACTTGAACAGAATGAGTTTCTTTGAGAAGGGTTAGATTTCCTCTCCTTGAAGATCTTTAAGCAGAGTCTAGATGACCACTGTCTGGCAGGTTATAGTGGAAGATTTTTTCTGGGTATGTGATTCAAAAAACAACAACCACAATAATCATGATCATGTTGACACAATAGCAAACATTCATACAATGCTTTCAAGTTTGCAAAGTGCTTTAGAAATATTATTTCATTTAATCCTCATAGAAACCCTAGAAACTAGGTGTTATTATTATCCCCCATTTTAAAGATGAGGAAACTAAGGCAGATTGAGTTTGAGTGATTGGTCCAGGGCAAGAGAACTCATAAGTGGCAGAGACTAGATTTGATTTCAGTTCTTTCTGACTCCAGATTCACAATTCTATGTACTGTAGTACTTAGCTACCTAAGAGAAGCTACTGAGGTTCCTTCCTAGCCTCATATTCTGTGATTTGGTATATTTATATTTGAATGTCACTACAAACTTCTAAGCTCTAAGCCATCTCACATTTCTTAGCTCCTTCAAATTTATGAGAATTTATAATTTTTAGAATATAAACATTCACCAACTGTACTGGTTCTGGCAGATGGTGTGTGAGCTTCTGCCTCAAGCAACAAGGGAGTGTCAAATAGGATGCTCTGTAGAAGTTAGAGAAATGCCCATTTATTCAACTGTATGCAAGCACATGCTTGTCAGAGTGGTTTTATCCCCACTCTGTTGGGAGTAGGGAGGATAGATATGGTAAAAGCCAGTGAATTGTATTTGCACCCTCTACCCAACCATATTTTAGACACAATCTGGTGAACTCTCTTCATATCTTATGGGTAAGGGGAAGGCCCTGGGAATCAGAAGGAGTGGAAACCTATCAGAGGATTTATTCAAAAATGATACTCTGCCATCCAAGACTACCACAAGAAAAAGAGGGAAAGGGCAACTTCTGCTCTAGAAATACTCAGGCTCTGGTCTCTGCCCAAGATTTCTCTTTTATTAAGGAGTAATAGAACCCAGGTCAATAAAAATTCAGATAGAGTACAGATCACTGGAGCCTTCTTATTGTTGGAATTAGGTCAGACTTACAGGCCAATATACCCTCCCCCTATTAATATGCAACCCTGCATCTGTATACCCAACCTATTCCTATTTAAAGGTTTAAATATTGAAAGAACTCCATCATTCATATCACTATAATGTTATGCAAAAGAATCACAGAATTTTAGAGTTGGAAGAAGCTCCAGTGTCCATCAAGCCAACTCATCTCCCTGCTCCCAAAGAACCCTCAGAAACATCTCACAATTATCACCTATCCTTTGTTTCAATACTTTCAGTTAGAGGGAAATGTGTAATCTAAAACTGTGCCAATCACTCCAACGGCCCTCAGATGAGTTGTTGATCAAAGTATTAAAAAGCTAAGACCAAACCCAAATTCCCAGGGTCACTATACTACTAGAACTTCCAAGGTTTGGAGATATTTAATAACTTTTTGTTAATTTGCATTGAATCAGACTTTCTTGCCCTCCCTGTTTCTTCTTAAACATTTATTTTGTCATTCACTTTTCTGAAGTTCAAATAATGGTGTGAAAAGAACTAATTTTTTCTTCAGCCCATTAGCATCACCTTTCCCTGGAGCAGGGAAACATCTTAGTTGGTTCTAGTTCATGTTGGTGATTACTTGTAAGCAACCCAAAGGAAGGTCTGGAAAATAAGTTTGTATTACACATAATAAGCACTAAATATTTTTTTAATTCACTCAATTATTCCTTTACAAAAATATTAATACAGAGAGTGCTTAGGAGGAAAGATAGAGAAAGGCTTCAATTAAATCCCTACTATTGAAGTAAATGCACTCTCACACACTGTGATTGCTTTTCTTGTCCTTAGCCTGTTTGTGTTTAGTTTCCCAGTTCATTACCACACAATCTGAAGAGCAAGACAGAAGCACATGTGCTGAATCTTGAACTATGTCCATTAGGGTATTCAGGTGAGATGTTATAAAATGAAAAGAAAAAGGGTACCCTTACCTCTAGTCCATGCTGTATTTAATTCAATTCCATTCAGCATATATTATCAAAATATCTTTTATGTATGAGGCAATGTTTTTTTTTATTTTTTTTTACTGTGATGACAAAATAAGACAATCCAAGCCTATAAAGAGTTTAAAATCTAGTAGAAGAGATAAAACACGTACACTAATAATTAAAATATGAATAAGAATGTATTATTCCCAAAGAAGAAAGGCAGTATAGCATAGTAGATAAAGACTTGGTCTCAGAATCAGGCAGTCTTGAGTTCCAATACTGCTTCTGACACATATTGGCTATGTGACCCTGGGCAAGCTACACAAATTCCCGGTTCCCCTAACAACTCTCTAATACTATAAATAGCAGCAAATCTGCTTTGGTAGAAGGGATTTCTTCCCTGGGATCTCCTTACACCAAATAAATCATAGGTCCTACCACAAATAGAAAATAATACCCAAAATAAAGGTACAAATTACTAGGAAAGACTCAAGGAATAAGTCAAGGAATGAGTCACATTCAGCTGGCAAGAAGAGGGAAAACTTCGTGATGACTCAGTACCTGAATTCATGAAGGAAAAAGGTTTCAACAAGTATAAAGGTATATTATGACTGGGAAAAGGAATTGCTTCATAATAGTCAGTCAGTCACAAAACATTTGTTAAATGCCTATTATGTGTCAGGAATTGTGATAAGTGCTGGGGATACAAAGAAAGGCAATATACAGCCCTAGGTATAGAACAGAATATTGAACAGGTAATAATAAACTGAGGTTTACTTAGCTTTAACATTAATTCATTGATTCATTGAATAAATATTTCTTAGGTGTCTACTATGTGTCAGGCACTGTGTTAAGCAATGAAGATACAAATACAAATGAAAAAAGAAAAAGAAAAAAAAAGACAGCACCTGCCTTCAAGGAGCTCACAATCTAATTGGGTAGTCAACATGCAAACAACTATGTACAAACAATATATGTAAATAGAGAATAGAATAAATAAGAAATATTCAACAGAAGGGAGGCACTATAATTAAAAGGGATAGATAAAGTTTTCCTGTAGTAGATGAGATGTTAGCTGAGACTTGAAAGAAGCCAGGGAAACCAGGAGCCAGAGATGAGAAGGGAAAGCATTCCAGGAGTGGTGGAATAGCTAAAGAAAATACACAAAGCTGAGATGGAGGGGAAAGTGTGAAAATAGCCTGGAGACAGGAAATTGTAGGATGGGGTTAGAGAATAATGAGTAATCATGTTTGGATCAAATAATAACTATTTAAAAAGGAAAAGGAGAAATAGAGACAGCATGGCATTATTGAAAGAACTGGTCATAGTTGGAAAGGCTTGGGTTTGAGTTCTTCCTCAGAGACATATTATGTGACTCTGGACAAGGATGTGTCTGTTTCATCAAGTGCCTTGAATTAAACATAGTTGTCAGAGTCAGTTAATGATCTATTCTGGTAGAGGGCATTCTCACACTGGAATTGTAAAATGACAAATTCTTCTGCAACATCCTATGAACAACTCAGAGATTAAAAGTAAACTTAGGTAGGTGATAGACAGAACACACATAGCCTTTGAGAAGATAGCCATGTGATTAATCATTCATTTAACTGCAAATTCTGGAAAAATACTGAATTCATAATAAGAGCACATGCACCTTATGTTTTACTTCATTTCAAAGAGTTGTTCACTGTTTTCTGTGAAAATCAGGAACTATTTCACAGATAATTAGGTGCAGAGGAGGAGGAAAAAGATCAAACACTAGTACACATAGGAAAAGAAAAAAGGAACAGTAGATTTTTTCTGAACCCATTCTTCCAAAGGGATTTGAACCCAATACAGTTAAAATCATGTATAATGCATTCAAATTGGAGTGACAATTATTATTTCACAGACATACAGACTGATAAAGGACATTGCCTAAACTGATACAGGAACATAACGACAATTTATGGAGAATGATAAAAACAAAGTATGCAGAGAGTACCACATTAAAATAATAGAAATTTCCAGTCAGCTTCACTTAGGGCTGGATAATTTCAATTTCTTGTCCTTGCCAGTACTGATTTTGGCATTTTTCCTCACATACAGGCCTTTTTGAAATTAATGGGGAAATAAAATTATATCTCCAAGTAGAGTAGGGATTTACAGTCAGTTACTGTTACTGCCATTCATTTTCTCATATATGTACATCTCCATTTTAGTAATCAGACTCATCATCATTATTATTGTTATCATCTTTCATTTATTGGAATGGTACTTTTCATTCAAATTGCTTTAAAGGCTGTAAGTGAATTACTTAATTTTGTCCCTATTCAAATGCAGCTGTCATTAGGGAAGAAGTGAACAACGTAGCCTCTGAGGCTGTTAGAGGTGAAAGAGACCTTAGAAGTCAAGTGGTTTAACCTCATCCCTTTACAGATAAAGAAACTGAGTCCCAAAGTGTGATATGATTTGCATAATGTTACACAGAAAATTAGTCACAGGTCTGGTACCAGAAAACAAGACTCCTAATTTTAATATGTGTAAACAATTGTAATATGCTGGGCTGACTGAGCATATAGATGCAGACTAAAACTGAAACTATAACAAACATAAGTATAAAAAGCAGCTGAATAGATAAGGTCAAAGGATATATAGTACTAGAGAAATGTAATCTATGAATTTATCGTACTTGATTTAAAGTTATCATGATATAATAGAAAGAAAATGAGATGACAAGTAAAGACTTTGGCTCTATTCCCAGTTTTGACATTCAATAATTTAGTTGTCCTAAGACAGCTTCTTCATTTTGACTTAAATGAACAAACTTACTGAACATCTACATGTGTAAGGTACTGGACCAATTTCTGCAGACATGAAGACATAAATGAAATAGTCTAGGAATTCAAGGGACTTATATCAGGATTTGAAGGGGGAGATGGGGTGGAGAACAGAGATAATAGATGTGCAGAAAATTGATAAATAGCCAAAGAAATATATTTCAAGAGGATTGAAATATTCACAAGTGGGAAAGGGCTGAGGTGATCAGGAAAAACTTGGTGTAGAAGGTGGTATTTGAGGTATTCTTTGAAGGAAATCAGAGATTCGAAGAAAAAGATACCGGAAGGGAGTATAATGTATTTGAGATCTGAAAAGAAAGGAGATGGAGGGGATGTAGTCAAAATAGTGCAGTAAAAGAAAGCACCTTTGCTTTGTTCCCCCAGCACATCTCTTCCACAATGATCTAGAAAATGCACCAGATCAGATTCTGGTTAGGAAAGCCAAGAAAAATCACTGAGTTATTTCCCACATCAGGATGACTTAGGCAGAAAGACAAAGGCATCTATAGAAACTGGGGCATTGAGCAGGCCAGGAGTGTAAGGTGATAACAGAAGAGAGTATTCCAGTGACAAGGAATGAAAGAGAGCAGAGACAAAGCACCAGGACAAGAAGCCTGAGGGCCAAAAGAGATTTCAGGGAATTGTGCATAAACTTTTTTTTTTAAATTATAAAGCTTGTCCTCTGAGAACATTTGACTTAATTAGATTTCAAGGTCATTTATTCTTTGGTTTCTTATACATAATAGTTTCAACTACATGGCATAATATATAAACTTTTTAGTTAGTAAACAAATTCTGACTACTCAGCTAAAATTTTCAAAAGTTTTAGTGTATTTTTTTGCTGTCATTTGTTTTGTTGCTCCTTTTGTAGTAGTTTCAGATTAATAACAAATTACTGTTTTCTAAAAGAATATTAATATTTTCAAATGTTATTACAGTCTCTTTTTGAAGCAAAGTACCTAGAATCTATGGTTTGTAATTCTCAGCACAAAATTACTGGTGTAGTTATATCAAATAAATGGCATGGAGACTATAGTTTTAAAGCAGAAAATTTTTGAATATTTTGTATTTAGATGTTTGTCATTTCTATGTTTCCATGATTGATAACTATGACTGGAAATGCATTGTGAAAAAAAAGCCCTACAAAGGAGGTAAATTTGATTGAAAGTAACTATTGGTACTTTTTAATACACTAGTGGATTTGTTTATGGAAATTAATATCTTAATTCATCTCAAATGTAAAGATAGAAAATTACCTTCTATAAAGATGCATCACATACACTGGTTAGAATTTCATGTGACATAACACTGCAGTCACTAGTTATAACATCAAAGATGCTCACTGTAGGAACCTGAGGGAATTTAAAAACTCATTTACTCCATATTTACCAGTCCTAATTTTAAAAATCATTTGTTGACTAGAAGAAAGAGCAAGTACAAAAAAAAGCAAGTTTGGATTTTTTAAAGAAAAATTGTGGGGCTTTTTGTTTACCTGTTTTCTTACATAAATATTTGCAGGGTAAGACTTTTATAATAGATTTCAGGTAGAATGGAAAATACCAGATATTTTCATCATGACATATTTTCTCTGTCTTTTAATAAAGGGGAGAGGGACACAGATTAGACCCCCAGATAACTGATTCATCAAATTGCTCTTGTGTTAAGAGAAAAATAAATTCAGGATAAAGCTGAAGGATAATATAGAGGTAGAGAGGCATTTTTTTCCAGAAGAACTTTAAAGTGAATATTTTGTGATTGCAGGGAAAATAATCGGTACACCCATATTATTTTATTGTTATAAATATGGAATGAAACTCAAATAATTTTAAAAGAAAAATAAAAAATAGGTAAAGGAGTCCTATTAAATTCCTTCTATGACACAAATATGGTTTTCATACATAAATCAAGGAGAGTCAAAATAGAAACATGAGTACTGAGGGAAAAAGAAATCATAGACCAATTTCCTTGATGAATTTTGATGCAAAATTTTTAAATGAAATATAAACAAAGAGATCATAGTAATATGTTACAATGATCATACACTAAAACTAGGCTAGATTTATACCAGTAATGCAAAACTGCTTCAATGTTAGGAAAGCTATAAGTATAATTTGCCATATTAATAATAAAAAAAGAATAGAAAAATCACATGATTATTTTCAGAGAAGTAGAAAAATCTTTTGAGCTAGGTGCTGTAGTGAATAGAATGCCGGTCATGGAGTCAGGAAGATGTGAATTTAAATCTTGCCTCAGCCGCTTACTAGCTATGCTACCCTGGGTAAGTCATTTAAGCCTGTTTGCTTCATTTTCCTCATCTATAAAATGAGTTGGAGAAGGAAATGGAAAACCACTCCAGTATTTTTTCCCAGAAAAAAAGAGGGTCACAGAGAGTTCGACAGGACTGAAAACAATTAAACAACAAGTATCTCTCTAGCAACAAGAGCTGACATTAACTATAACAGAGGCAAGCTAGAGGTAAGTAAGTAAGATTAAAAGTGAATCAGGGTTGTCCAATATCACCATTACCATTCAACATTTTACTAGAAATGGTAGCTATAGCAATAACAAAAGGAAAGAAAATGAAAAGAATAAGAATAGATAATGATTTAACTTTCCTTTTATCATCAACATGCTTCTTTTCAATTCCACAGAACTGTATTTACCTGCACAAGGTACCTTCCAGTGGTTTCCTCCATCCCCCCTCTTTTCAGCTTCCTTTGGGTGCTTTCTTCACTCATTAGGTTGTAAGCTCCTCTAGAGCAAGGAATACATTTCTTTTTCTTATTTGTATGCCTAGAACTTAGCACAGTTCTGAGAACAAAGTAAGCCCTTAATAAATGCTTACTAAATTGAACGGAATTGAAAGAGAGAACAAAACTATCATTTCGTAGATGATATGAAAGTTTATTCAAGAAAACCCTAAACTAAAATAAAAGCTAATTAAGACAATGGACAACTTCAGCAAATTTTCAGGACATAAAATAAATCCACATAAATCATCACATTTCTGTATATCACCAACAAAATAAAGAAGGAAGAGATAACAAGACAAATTCCATTTAAAAATAACTACAGAAAGCATAAAATACTTGGGGGGGGGGTCTACCTTCCAAGAGAAATACAAGCACTTTAGGAACACAATTAAAAAAAAAAACACTGTATACAGGAGAGATCTAAATAATTGGATAAATATTAATCACTCATGAGTAGGCTGAGCCAATATAATACAGATTATAATAGTGATTAAATTTATTTACTTATTTTGTGACATACTAAGCAAATTACTAAAGAACTATGTTATAGAGCTTGAAAAAAAATAAAAATCATCTGGCGTAACAAAAAAAATTAAGAATATCAAAGGGAATAATTTTCATAAATGGAAAGAAGTGGGGCTAGCATTACCAAATCTAAAAATAATTTGAAGCCATAGTTGTCAAAACAATTTGGTATTGGATAAGAAGTGGAAAGTTTGGTCAATGGTATACATTAGATACACAGTATTCAAAAGTAAATAAGCATAGTAACCTAGTATTTGATAAATCCAAAAACCTCAGTGATTGGGGCAAGAACTGATTATTTGACAAAAAAAATAGTTGGGAAAACTGGAAAGCAGTCTGGCAGAAACAAAGTATAGACTGTTCATTCTATATCTTAACATAAGTTCCAAAAAGGCACGCAATATAGTCATAAAGGGTGATGTAAAAATCAAATTAGAGGATCATAGAATAAATTACCTAACAAATCCCTGAGAAGAATCCATGAATAAACAAGAGATAGAAAGGTTCACCAAAGGTAAAATGGACAATTTAATTACATAAATTAAGAAATTTTGTGCAAACAAAACAATGCAGATAAAATTAGAAAGGTAAGTAGACATTTGGGGAAAAAATATTTTCAGCCATTTTCTCTGATATTGATCTCCTTTCTAACACAAACACACACACATAGTGAGCAGTCAAGTTTATTAGAATAATAACTATTTTCCAATTGATCAACAGTCAGAGGAAGAATTATCAATAGTCATATAAAGAAATAATTTAAATGATTTGTGTGGAACTCAAATAGAAATGGATTCCCGACTTAGAAAACCACAAATTAGCATTATCTATGTTTTAATATATATATGTATATATGTATATATGTATATATATATACATAACATATATAATTGTGTTAATCATTTTCCAAATACATATTAATTTGGTTCAATTTTCACTTAGGAAATTTTATTGATGATATGCAGCCCATGGTTGATGTCTGTGCTTTAAATCACTAATAATTAGAAAAATATAATTTCCAACTATTTCGAGGTACTATCTCACATGCATCAGCAAGGTTAAATTGACAAAAAAGGAAAATAAAAAATGCTGAAAGATCTATATTAAAACAGAGTATTTAATACACTGTTACTGTACAATGAACTGTTCGAACTATTCAGTTAAACAATTTGGAACTCTACTCAAAATGATATGAATTTGTGCATACTTTTTATCTCAATGAAACTGCTACTAGGGCTATAACCCAAGGAGTATAAAGGAAGAAGAAAAGGACCCGTACATGCAAAAAGATATTTATAATCACTCTTTTTGTGGTTACAGAGAATTGGAAACAAAGGGACTACCTATCAATTGGAGAATGACTAAACAAATTGTGTTATGAAGGAGATAGAATACTATTGTGAAGCAAATGGTTTCAGAGAAACCTAGGAAGACTTACATGTACTAATACAAAGTGAAACAAGAAGAACTGGGAGAACAAGTTTACAACAACAACAATATTGCAAATATAATTTACACTGAAAAACTTCGGAACTCTGAACAACAAAATACTCAACCACAATTTCAAAGAGCTCATGATGACAAATGCTATCCACCTTTAGGTAGAGAAATGATGTACTTTGAATGCATATCAAAACATATGTTCTTTTCATTCTTTGTTTCTTTTCTTTAGGTCATGGTTAATTCAGGAAGTTATTTTCCATGACTTACATATATTTGTAATGGGCTTTATATTTTCTTGCCATCTCAATTGGTGGGAGATGCAGAGGGGAAGGAGGAGAGAGAAAATCTGGAACTAAGAATAAAGTAAAATTGAAAAACTAAAAAGATAGTAGTTAAAATATCAAGTATGGTCAATAGCAAATAAGTCAGTCTGTCTCAAAAAGAGACTTTAATCTAGGAGAGAAATGTGAAATAAGCCTTGTAAGTTGGAGCTATATTCTAAAAGACTTTACATGATTGACTATTAGGGGTTTCAGGATCAGAAGGCCTGTATTCAAATCCCAACTCTGTCCCTTATTTCTCTCTCTCTCTCTCTCTCTCTCTCTCTCTCTCTCTCTCTCTCTCTCTCTCTCTCTCTCTCTGTGTGTGTGTTTGTATCACCTTAGGTAAGTCATTTTTCCTCTTTGGCCCATAGTTTCTTCATCTGTAAAATCAGACATGAGAGACATAAGACCAGATGACCTGTAAGGTACTTTCCAGACAAGATCCTTTATTTTTTTTATTGCTTCCTTTTCTTTTTTTCTTTTTTATTAATTTATTTTGATTTATCAATAATCACTTCCATGATTTTGACTTTAAAATTTTTCTCCCCCTTCCTCCCCACCAGGCGCACAATCTGATATGTGCTATACATTTACATTCACATTAAACATATTTTCACATTAGTGATGTTGTAAGTAAAAATTAAAACCAATAGGATGAACCATGAGAAAGAGGAAACAAAACTCAACAGAAGAGGAAAAAAATAGCAATTCAACTTCCATAGTTCTTTCTTTGGATGTGGATAGCATTTTCCATCACCAGGCCTCTGGAGATGTCTTAAATCTTTGTATTGCCAGGAAAGGTTAAGTTTATCAATATTAGTCATCACACAATGTGACTGTTATTGTGTACAACATTCTCTTGGTTCTGCTCACTTCACTCAGCATCAGTCTTTCCAGGTTTTTCTGAAGTCAGTCTGTTCATCATTTCTTACAGCACAATAGTATTCCATCACATTCATATACCACAACTTGCTCAGCCACTCGCCAATTGATGGGCATCCTTTCAATTTCCAATTCTTTGCCACCACACAAAGAGCTGCTATGAATATTTTTGTACGTGTAGGTCCTTTTCCCATTTGTGTGATCTCTTTGGGATATAGCCCTAGAAGTGCTATTGCTGGGTCAAAGGGCATGCACATTTTGATAGCCCTTTAGCCATAGTTCCAAATTGCTCTCCAATATGGTTGGATCATTTCACAACTCCACCAACAATGCATTAGTGTTCCAATATTCCCACATCTTCTCCAACATTTATCATTTTCCTGTTTTGTCATATTGGCCGTTCTGATAGGTGTGATGTGGTACCTCAGAATTGTTTTGATTTGCATTTCTCTAATCAATAGTGATTTAGAGCATTTTTTCATATGATTATAGATGGCTTTAATTTCTTCATCTGAGAACTGTCTGTTCATATCCTTTGACCATTTATCAATTGGGGAATGGATTGTATTCTTATAAATTTGACTTAATTCTCTATATATTTTAGAAATGAGGCCCTTATCAGAGACTGGTTATAAAAATTCTTTCCCAATTTTGTATCTTCCTTCTAATCTTAATTGCATTGGTTTCCAGTCAAGTTCCTTTAATTGTATGACATATGATACTATCAAATATGATCTATGACCCTGAGATTTTACAAACCTATCATTCTATGACATACAAATGCAATGACTCTAGAGATAATAGGGAACTACAGGAAATTTTTTGAGAACAGAAAAATGCGGTCAAATCTATATTTTAGAACTATCAGTTTGACAGTATTATGTAGAATAAATTAGATATTAAAGAAACCAAGCAGAAAGATCAATTAGAAGGTTAGAGGTGATAAAGGTCCAAACTAGTGGTGAGGCTATTGTAACTGTAAAGAGAACCAATGGGAAAGATGTTGTAGAGGGAAAATTGTCAATACTTATTTGAGGATCATGCAATTAAACATTATATGCTTTAGTTTTCTTATTTGATCTATTGAACTCAGGATGGTTGTGTGGCTCTTATGAGACAAAACATAGGAAACTGGTTTAAAAGGAATAGGGAAAAAATTAAATACCATGCATTGTTAATAGAAGCCCCTCTCTCACAGCCTATAAATGAATAAGATACATTAGGTCTGAGCCAGATCATTGCTTTACCTCTCAAGAGAGCCAATATGGTGAAAGAAATGTTTTCAAGATAAGTCATAATGGTAAAGAATATAATAGACTGATAATTTTTGCTGCAATATCAGGACATCATATCCTTTGAAACTTCTATGGAAAAAATAATATTATGTTTTGTTAACTAACATTAACCCATCCTGAATTATTTCAGGCTGACAAACTGCTTAGCAAACCTGTATCAGGTGATTTCATCATATATATTTTAACTATTTCAAAATTTGGAGATTTCTCTAGATTTTAGTAACTGAACAATGCCTTAGTAATTAGGAGGGTGAATTGCTCCAGTTTTTCTACTTTGTAGGGATGGGAAAAGATACTTTTTTATGAAATTGACTCATCTGTGAAATGGGAAAGAAAAGTAAAAAGAAAAACCCTTGCATAGAACCAAGACAGTGGAATAACAGGGAGTAATACAGGGAGTTCTGTTCCCACCACAATCATCAGAAACAATCTAGAAAATACAGCAAGGTCAATAAAGAGAGACAGATGGAAATATCTGAGGACAGCACCCAGTGACTATGCCCAAGGCCAAGATAAGATTTTAAATCTATACGGGGCAGAGCAAGCTCATGCAGGATCCAGGAATAGGGATTGTAATTTAGAGAGAAGACCTGCCGAGGAAACCTCCTGCAGGATATAAGAACAGGCAATATAATTAAATATAAGTCTTATTAGTGGTTCTTATTTGTTGATTTAAAAAAAATTGAAAGAAAAGGAAAAGGAATACCCTGGGGTAGAGTAAAGAAAAAGAAATCTAAGGAAAATTATCCCACATAATCTGGAAAACTATTCTAAAAAAAGGGGAAAGGATGGGAGAAGCACTTACATTTGACTCTTCCTCTCAATTGAAATGGTCAAAAGAGGGAAGAACACACACATACAAAAGAGAGAGAGAGAGAATTAGGCACAGAAATAGAAAGGAAAGGAGAGAATGGAGAAGGAATTTAGGGAATGAGTAGCTCAAGGGAGTGATTAGTTTTAAATTAAACTGACTAAAATGTACAAAAATACTTAAAGTTCTTTTTTTGAGATGGCAAAGAATTATAAATTGAGAGCCTGTTGTTCATCATTGGTAAATGGCTAAACAAATTATGCTATATAAATTGATGGACACCATTCTTTTGATATAAATTACAAAAGGAACAATTGCTGAGAAACCTGGGAAGAGTTTTAGAAGTAATGCAGAGTGAAATGAGTAGGACAAAGAGAATAATTTATACAATGGCAATTACAATGTAAAGGTAAACAACTTTGTAAGACTTAGGTTCTTTAATCAACATAATGATCAACCATGATTCCAGAAAACTAATGTTAAAGCAAGCAAGTTACCCACCTCCTGTTAAGAAAGGTAAAAGATTCATGGTGAAGAATCACACACACACACACACACACACACACACACACACACACACACACACACACATCTACTGTGCCATCAAGCTGACTACAACTAAAACAGATTTTTTTCCCTATTCAATCAGTGATCTGTGTAAAAGATGTGCAAATAATGGTGGTCCTGAAGAAACAATTACCTTAATAAGTGAAACATTCCCCCATTTACTGTTTTCTATTATGTAGAAAGGATCAGACTGTTACTTAATCCATCAGCTAATTATCCAGCTAGGAACTGGTGTGTGTGTGTGTGTGTGTGTGTGTGTGTGTGTGTGTGTGTGTGTAGAGCACTAACAGCACTACCCACAGGACCCCAGGTATGTCAGAATGTGTTCAGTGTATGTGCTTGGCATTTCCTGAAATGGCTGAAATATTCCCATTGCTTAAAAGGATAATGTGCTGTGCCTGGACAGAAGCTCTCAGACAATTCCCCACTTCCATTGCAATAAGGAACCTTGCCTGAGCACATGCAGGAGCAAGACTGGCCCCAAGATTTAGGTATACGATGTGGGACATTCCAAAAGTACTAAAATTGGAGAAATAAAAGCTTTCGTCTATCCTCTAAGTTCTATCTCTATATCTGGGAATCCTTTCAATCTTGACTAACTGACAACATTCTTAAGATTTAGGTGGATGATTTATTAAAATATCATAAGGTTAAACAGCAAGAATATATCAGGAAAAAAATGAAAGTTTTCAAATAGCAAAACTGTAAATGAACTGCTTCATCTCATTTAATCCTCTGCCTACTAAATGAAAGAAGGGAGAGAAGAATCAAGGGAAGGGCTTAAAGATTTGGAAGTCACCAAAATATACTTAATGAGCACTTAAGGAAAACCAAAATTAGGATTTATTTTTTAAAGAACGACTTCTATCTCAATTTCAATGTGGCTGAGAAGTTTCAATCCAGCAGTCAATCCCATTAATTTCCTGGGGTCTTTTCTTGGGAAGTTGGTCACATGCAGATGTAGTGTTACTGTGTGGCCATTACAATCGCCCAGGATCTATTCCCACTCTTCCTTTGTTGTACTCAGTAGAGCTACAGTGGCAGTAGTGAAAGGGAACTACAATTAAAAATAGTATGCAGGTTTAGACTGTTTTGTCATGTAGGATTTTCAAGTCTTTCAGAATTTTTTCCATTCCTGGCTTCATGGAAAAACAGCAAGAAATGGAAGACAGAGGTATCTAACCTCCCAGTTCCTGTCCATATGGAAGGAATGGAATGAAATGGTGAATTGGCCATCTTCCTAGGTGAAGGAAAAAAAAAAGCAACAGTCCAAGAAACATGGCTGAGTTAATATGCCAACAGGCAAAATCTTGCTCTCCCTCCCAATATCTTGCAACATTTTGTCATTTCTGAAACCCCTCCACAGAGATTCTTATAACCCCAGTTTTCTCACATATATTTAGCACAGAAGAAAGTGATTTCTAGTGGTAATATTAAAAATATTAATAATTTCATGGCATTCTAGATCTCCTTTTCTTTTTTTTTCCTTTTAAAAGAGAAATGGTAATGGGGGGGATGGAGTTGGGAACAGTCTATTGCAACAATAATGTGCTTGAGTGATCCTTAGATTTTGAATACCATGAATGGTATGGTACCAAAATACACAGGAACATGTAATCTATAGGTCTTGTCATTTATAAATTTGACTTTTTTAATGTGCTTTGTCATGTAAAAATGGATATTAGGGAATTTTGATCATATGAAGTGTGTTGACCTTATTTTTCTATAAAAATAAAATTTTTCCCATCCCATCTCCTCAGTTCATTCTCCCCCCATCTCTTGCCCCTTCTCTTTTTTTCCCCCCTTTGGTCTCTTAAGAATCTAGTGAAAGAAAGTTATCAATGCTATTTCTGTGCATAGAACAAAGAAGTTAGTCTGAATGAGAGTGACTTCTTGGTTTATATTCATGAAGAATTACAGGGAGTCAGCCAAGGAATCCAAAAGAAAATTAAAATTGTTTTTAGGGCATTTATGCTTCTGACAGAGACCAGGGACCCCTTTCAAAATCATTTGCATAGATACAAAGCTAATAGTAAATACACGAATAATGGATTTTAAAGTGAGAGTGGTCCAGGTTGATCTATGATTTAAAAAGGAAATAACAAAAAAGTGAGTTACAAGCTTGCTGTCATCATCGTTTGTGGAAAAGGTTGAAAAGGGAATAAAATATTTTTATTTTCCTATTACATTAGTCTTGGAAATGATTCTAAAAATAAATGTAAACAATATTTTATTTTGAAATCCCTTATTAAGTGTTTATATCAAATACATCAAGTAACAGCGGGACTGGTTTTGGTTTCTCAAACTTTTTGTCTTAATGCTCCTATAACATTATTCAAACTAAAGTTTTCTTTTTTTTCCTGTTTTTAAGCATTTAATTTAAAGTTTTGAGTTCCAAAGTCTATCCCTCCTTCCCTCCTTCCCCTCCCATCTCCCTATGAAAGTAAGCAATCAAATATAAGGTTACACATGTATAATTATGTAAAACATTTCCACATTAGTAATTACCATTTTAATTCAGACTATTTTTGCTTTCACTTAGTGTGAAATGATAATAGCTACTTCTATCTTTTTTTCACTTCAGCTGGAAGATGAGATTATTCTTCAGCTATTATTTTAAATTTAAGTGTAGAGTCATGTGTGATATATATTACATATGTATCATATATACACATGTACGTGTATATATGCATGCATGTGTATATAACCCAGTTATTTGAAAATCATAATTATTTTATCATTACTAATATTAGTATAATTTCAGTTCATACATACACACATACATATATTTCTGAATAACCAAGACCTACTGCTGCCAATATTACAACTAATACGAGTGATAAAATAATTATTCGAATAGCTTGTTTGTGTCAAAACAAGACACATTAAACCTGTAGTCATCAAGGAAAATTCTGTGATGTTATATGTCAACAGAGTTTTGAGATTCTGATTCAAAGCTCAAAGAGAAATACTTAAATAAAGCATGCAACACCTTTGAAATATCAGTCTTAGTGCACTCTTTTGGAAAAGTAAAAAAATAAAATAAAAAACATGTTTAGAAAGTAGCCAAAGAAATCTGTATTAAATTAATGAAATACTGTGACCATCAACCTGAGACAGTTATGGAAAACTTAATACTACCTTGTCAAAAGAAAGATGAAGATTAGGTAAGTGTTTTTAGATTGCTTGATAAACAGATAAAACATGTATAGAAATGCTTCCTGTACAGACACTTCAAAGAGTAATACTAAGAACTGATAGTAGGTATACCTCACTAGATTTCTTAAGCATAAATGATATTGACATTTTCTCTGACTGAAATCTGTCAAGGATAACATCCAAGACAGAAAAAATGCCTCCCCCTTCAACATGGCCAAAATCCATGTGGACAAAATGAAAAGTATATTTCAAGATGGGAATACCAAACAAATTCTGAAGTGTTAAATAAATAAATAATAAAAAAATTAGTAAGTACTAATAAAGAAATGGAGAATTTTATGAGAATAATACAAGACTAGGTCATTGCTACCTGAAATTAGAAGTCATTTAAACAGTTTGTGATTATTTATTAGAGCAGATTTTTCCAGGAAATATTAGATATCTTGCAAAATATCATTGTGAATTATAAAAAAAATGGCACCTACAAAATATCCAGGAAAAAAACATGAAATATTGGCTACAAATATACCTCAGAAGCTCACTAAATTAATATAACAGTCAATATAAAATAACTCCTCCTTGTCCATAGAAAATAAATCCCCACACTATAAACAAAGGCTGCAAAATATCTTTAAGAATTCAAAAGAGAATTTATAATGAAGATGAACCATTAACATAGACAGTTGTAGTTCACAATTACCTAAATATAACACTGATCCATTAAAATTTAAGAGTGTTTTTAATAGATGTCATGATACTTAATACTAGTAGTCTCCAAAATTTATTGAATGAAAACCTTTGAGCATACAGAGACACCCAACAGAAGAAATAAAAATCTTGGAAACTGGGTCAGTTACATATCCCCTCATTAGATGCTTTACTGGAGTTTTCCTGAAGATGATTTTAATGAACCTAGAGAAGATGCATATACATCTCTATTATCTTATTCAATTTTAAGAGACATTTTACCCACCTGTTTAATAGTGAATAGAAAATTCCATATAAAACACCATTAGATTAATGACATATCTGAAGACTGTTTCATTCACAAATTCCATCAAAAATATGAGAATGGTAATGATGATGATGATGATGATGATGATGTATGGTGATTAATTCCAGATTCAACAGATGAAATGAGTAAGTTAAAGAATGGAATCAAAAGACTCTATAAGCAACATGGACTCAGAAAACAGTAAATGAATTCAAATGCATCAAATGAATGGATGCCATTTAGATTTGTTTGTAGAAAGGGAAAGTAGGTGGCTTATAATAGTAATTATGGACCAGATCATAGGAATCAGTAACTACAGAAATGTTATTCTTAAGGAGCTTGAATTTGTGATCAATGTAGGCTATTCAAGGTAATAATGGAAACAATACAACACATCATTGCCTATTTAATACTTAGAAAGACACAAATTGGTGCCAAGAATTATATATCATCAGCTCACTCTTTTTTTAATCAATTAACAGATGGCTAATCCCAATGCTCTGAATATGAATCTCAAAATCTCCTTAAGAAAGGAATTTAACCAAAAAAACTCTACTTGAACTAGGACAATATCATAGTCCAAACTGTTGATCGCAATCATCTAAGCATGCCATTTATGTATCTGAAACACCCTTAATTGATTTCATTTTTCCAATTACTCATAATATGTAAGAAGAAATATGAAAACAACAAAAGTTTTTAGCATATGAAGACCTGATTGAATAAAGTAAAATCATATTGGAATAGGTTGAAGTGCATATCATCCATGTTGCCCTGGATGCTACTAGAGTTGTACTGAGCTTGCTTTCTTCAGGGAGCCTCCAAAGAATATTTTTATCCTAGTGCTTTTATTAAGCAAAAAAAAAAAGTTAACTCTTCATTTAATAATCAAAAGAACATTGAATATAAAGCAATTATAACAGAATAGTGATTTGTCCTAAGACCAATTATTTCTGAATCTCTTTGAATTGATGAGTAAGGTTATTGTTTTTGAGGACTAGGAGGACAGGGATAGGAAATAGACTGGGATAGTAGATCAAGATCTGCTCTTAGGGTCAGGAACATTTGAGTCCTGCCTCTGAAAAATATTGACTAAGTGACCATTCCCAAGTCACTTAAACTCTTATTTCCTTGTGTAATCCAAGAAAAAAATAGTAGAACAATTGCTAATCTCCATTACTGGATCAGTTTCTTCACTAGGAATTCTGCATACAAATGAAATCATAGATCTTAAACTAAAGTAACATACATTTTAGAGTGCTTTGAAGTTCACTAACAACAATAAGACAACATATCAAAAATCTTGCAATGCGAAGTATGCCTTTAGGGAAAACATATCTCTAATACTTCAGTCAATAAAAATAAGAAAGAACCGGTCAACAAATTGGGCACGATAACTGAAAAAATAGAAAACCTACAAATTTTAAAAGCTTAATTAAATGAAAAAAATACAACCAATGAAAACTGAAAAAGATATTAAGGGAAAGAAAAATAAAGTATATAATTTGTTAATTTGATTAAAAACAATGAGAAAACTAAATTACCAGTATAAAAGGAGAAAGGAGAATTCTAAATGAATGTATAAATAATGGATATCATTTCAAAGTATCTTCCCTACTTTATACCAATAAAACTCACATCTTAAATGGAATAGATATTTACCAAAAAATATCTCAGAGGAAGAAATTGAACAAAGCAAAAATGAAGTCCCAAAGAAAATCTCTGGAACTAAATGGATTCTCAAGCAAACTCTACCAAACATTAACCAAAAAAAATCTAATATTGTACTGTATTTTCAACATTTTCAAAAAGATTACCTCTTAATTCATTCTATGACAAAAAATATGATCTTGATAGGTAAACTATGGAGATGAAAAACAGAAAAAAACTATTTGATTACATCAAAGTAACATTAATTCTATCTATCTATCTATCTATCTATCTATCTATCTATCTATCTATCTATCT
>NW_020947186.1:1426960-1497468 GCF_900497805.2 Vombatus ursinus
TCTATCTATCTATCTATCTATCTATCTATCTATCTATCTATCTATCTGTATATGAAAGAAACCTCCACAACCTGTAATAATAGTTTTAAACTATGATGAGGTTAGATTTATATCAAGAACTCTGGGGCAGTTTGATATTAGGAAAAATATAAATATAATTAACCATGTTAATAACAAGGGCAATAAAAACTTATATTTATATCAATAGATGCACAAAATGTATTTTCTGCAGAAGTAACATATGTTAATTAAAAACACTGGAAAAACATAGGAATAATTGTACTTTTTCTTAAGATGTTAAATAGGATATGTCTAAAACCAAGAGCTAGCATTATATACTAGAGTCCTTTCCAATGAGATCAGGGATGGAGTAAGACAACCAAAAACTAATTGAAACAATTACCAACTTCATCAAAGTTTCATGATGTAAAAGCACAGAAATCAACAAGATTGCTCTATATTACAAAAAAAAAAAAACAAACCAGGAAGAGATAGAAAGAGAAAGTCCATTTAAAAGAACTTCACATTGTATAACATACTTGGGAGGCTCCTTGCCAAGACAAAGACAGGGTCTATATCAACTCAATTACAAATCACTGTACATGAAGACAGATTCAAATAACTGCAGATTTTTTAAATTGTTTGTGCAATATAATAATATGTAATGAATGACAATATAATAATAATGAAAAACCCTCCAATATTAGGTAAGTTAATTTACCTGTTTCATGTCATATGAATGAATAACAAAGGATTATTTTATAGAACTAAAAAGTAAAGACAACATTTATCTGAAGGCATGAATGTTCAAGAATCTCAAGGGAAACCCTGGGGAGTGGGAAAGAAAGGATCCTAACAGTACCAGTCTCAACCTATACTACAAATCATTAATTCTCAAAACACTTTCACATGATAAAATCATCAGAATATTTTAGTATAGATAGTTCTTTCAACCTATTCAGATTGAACATAACTAATTGTTATGGAATTCAAATTTATTTTAAAGGTAATAGAAAAATTTATGGGAAGAAATTATGTAACAATATTCTGGGGGAACCTGGGGCAGAAAATTATAGATGGACATCCACAAAGATTGTATTATGCAACCCTTTCAGTCAGCCTACCTGATTTCTAATTGATATGTCCAATTGCAATACCTCTTATACTTAACCTCAATATAATTAAAATCATGAATATTATTAAGGAAATCAGCTTGAGAAAGGGCATTGTACTAAACTTAGGGTTTTCATTTTTTTTTATAATTAGATTCATCAGCTAAATAATTATGGCCACCTTCCAAAAGGCTAACTTGTGCCAACTTTTCCCTCTGTGACTCACCTGCGTTTGCGTTTTCTTCACCCCATGGCTTCATCAGCCTTTGCCCGTGGCACTAGTGCTTTGTTGTACTCAACGAAATTGATAAATGAAGTCCCCCTTTATGGAAGCAGGAACTATTAATAAAACTGCTCTTAATGGGTGGCTTGAATGCCTCTTGCCATAGGGGACCTCTACTGACATTCAGGAAGCAATAAAAGGCTTATTCATCATTGTTCTTTATCGATCAGGCAAACATGCCAACTTCAGTTTAAGATCACAATGCTGTAGTGAATTTTTATATTTTATTGTCATGGTCAGAATGTTTGCCCTCTTTTGAACAGATGTAATAGATCATTAAAAGCAGTGCAGAGAGTGCACTTATCTGTGTCTACATAAGGTAAATAAGACATGTCATTTGTTCCAAAGAATACTTTTTCAGCTTCTGGTTCCTTGTGTACAAGGAGGAGAAGAAAAAGAGTTAGGGACCACAACATTGATTCAATAATTTGACAGCAAACTATCATAAAAAAAAATTCAACAAATGTTCATATCTCATTAACTAGTTAAAAAGGAAACATGATTAGCAGGGGTATTATAAGAATTAGGTGTACCTTAAAGGCCACTCAATATCTTTTGGACAATGAAACAGTGTTATAAAATCAAAGTCATAAAATTTCAAAATTGAAAGTAACCTCAGTGGCTTTTTATTCCAACCTAAACTTAAAAAAAACTGTTTCCCAAATATCTAACCAGTTGTCATCTGAATTTGTTTAAAGATCTCTGATGAAAGTCAGTCTCTCATGTCACTGTATGTTATTCTACTTTTAGATAAATTTTATTATTAGGTTACTTTGAGTTATGATCATCCTAAATTTTCTTCATTGAAACTTGTAACAATGTCTTCCAGTACTGGTCAGCAGGAATCAGGCAGAAAAAATATACATATTAAAAAAAATGCATGTCTTCCATACACCAAGCCTTCAAACAATTAAAGACAACTGTTTTGTGCCCTCCTTCTAGGCTACTTTTGAATGTCTCTGCTTGAAAGATATAGAGGAACAGAGGTTATTCTCCATCAGTACTCTTAAGGACCTGAATTCTCATAATAGGACTCTCACTCAAGTAAGGTGCTGCCCTAAAAATGTCTGTTTGTATTAAAGTAAACACAATAACTCTGGTCTTCATTTTCATTAGTGTTGTTAATGCTCTGTATTGAATCCAGAGTGATCTAAATGTTTATCAAAGTGAATACATGACTTTAAATTATTCTTAATTAAATTCTTTGAATTTGGAATTAATTTGTAAATTAAATTGGAATTTGGGGAAGCAAAAAGAACAAATTTTCTACTGCACTATGTTGAAAGTACACACATATGGTTGTGTTTTTGGTGAGATTTTTCAGTTGTACCTTACTCTTTGTGACCCCACTAGGGGTTTTCTTGACAAAGATATTGGAGTGGTTTGCCATTTCCTTCTCCAGCTCATTTTACAGAATAGGAATGAGGTAAATAGGATTAAGTGATTTGCCTGGTGTTACACAGCTATTAAGTATCTGAGGTCAGATTTGAACTCTAGGAGTCTTCCTAACTCTAGTACTCTATCCACCGCACCATACAGCTTCCTATAAATAAATAAATAAATAAATGTGTATGAGTGTGTATATGTAAGTGTACATACACATATATACCCACACGCTCACACAAACACATATACATATACATTTATATATAATATTCTATGTATATTATTCTGTTGCTATCCACATAAATTCAAATTGTAGTTAGTTGATGTTTTCCTATTTTCCAAAGAAAAGCTTAGTATGTTTGACTCTAAAGTTTTTTGGCATATCACTTTGTCCATATCTATAGAATATTTTAAAATATTATATTTGTATATCACTTTTGAGTTTCCAAAAACTTACACATTTTTACTGTATTTTTTATCACACTAACCCCACAAAGAAGGCATGAGGCATTTTTTCATTACATGAGATAGAACTGAAATCAAGTTGACAACTATCATATCTATCTTTAAATTTTTTATACCTAAGTAAGATATATATTGGATAGATATATCTGGAATGTAGCCTACTCCTCTCCAATGGAAACATTTCTTTCTTGAGGTTGAGGAAAAAAAGAATCATGGTTGGGTACTTCCTCTTTCTGTCACCAATCTTGAAAAGGCCTATTGAGCTATAATCAAACTATAAATCAAACTATATCAAACTATAATCAAACTATATTAAACTAAATCAAACTATAATCAAAAATAATATTGGTTTAGTCATAGGTATATTATGTTTTTGGGGGGGAGTCACTTTCCTGATTATACTTAAGGAGAAGTTAAGTCTTTAGCTTATATTCATTAGTTTAATCCCTCTCTACTGAGTGATAGTTAACAAAAGATCATCACATTAAGTAAATAACAAAGAAATTTATTTATCCAAAGGGAGGGAAGGACAGAAATTGTAGTTCTACAGACTACAGACTAAAATTTAGCAAAAAAAAAAATACGAGAATGAATGTGTTCTTCATGGGAGCAAGACAAGACATCTCAGCTTAAAACAAGAAAGTGAAAATTACTAATCTCACTTATGGAAGTTCATTTAGCAGTCTCAAGGAAGGCAAACTATATACAATGATATGTTGAAGAGATGTTTTCCCCTTTATATTTGAAGCATATAAAATATTTTCTTCTCTACTCCTTGGATTGTCTTTTTGCTAAGGTTTGTTTTTTTTTTTTGTTGTTGTTTTTTGTTTGTTTGGTTGGTTTTTTTCCCAAGAGTCTTTGTAATCACAGTTGTCTCTATACCAAGAACATCTGCCACCAACTCCAACTCCATCCCTTAGGAAGGTACATAGCTCAAAATTATTTCTATAATTTAGAAGACACAACTCACTCTACAAGGGTAGCTGCAAGGAAAATACTTCAGGCTTAGATGAAAGACAGGTTACATAATATTGTAAAGTTAATTAGAGGTGTATTAAAATTTAGAAAATATGTTAACCCCTCTCATAGGAGAAGAGTTTCACCCTTTCCCCTTCACCTTTGATTTCACCCTCCCCCACCTGGGGAAAGGAAGGAGGGGAGAAGAGCAGCAGCTACAGCATGGGCCCCACTGGTAGTGACCTTGGGTCTTAGGGCAATCTTTGCCTGGAAGCATCTCCCAGGTTCACTACATCATGGTCAAAGTAAAGAAGCTGGTCTCCAAACTTGAACTTGGGTAAGGATGCTCTTTTTAAAGTTGCAGTTTTAACTGTTAATGACGAGATGTTGATTCTCTGTGTAAAGTAATTTGGAAATTCATTTAACAAAACGGAAGTCATCTGATTGGTAATGGGTTTGTTTCAAGTTTCAAATTGGTGAACTTTTTGTATCAGTTATCTCAAGCAACTTTTGATAATTTGTTTACCACTAAAATAATTTGACTACTGTTGGTTATTGTTGGTTATTGCCAAAAAGCTTGTTTGGGTTTTGATTTGCTGAGACTTTACAAGTATATAGGAATCTATAATGACTGGCTTTTCACACTAGGATAAATTTAAATTTGAGATGTAAATCCTGGAAAAAGTTTTTCCTAAGCTCTGATTGGTAGAACTTGCTGATTGAGGTGAAAAAGCTCATAGGATTTTATTTTAAGTTGTCTGATGGATCATAATAATCTATTGATAATAAGTAATCCACCATCTCAGAGAAACGCCTTAAGCTACTCAGAGAGAATGTGATACTGGTGGGAAGTCAGCATCTGGAAAAGCTGAGAGGACAATTTTAGCCTCAGTCTAAGATGTGATCCTCCAGGCCCAGTTTCCCCATTATGTTCCTTTGAAAAGGAATGTTACCTACCTGGCTATTCCTGAGTCGGGCTATGAGGTGGATTCGATACTACATGGTTGGAAAACTGAATTATCTGAATCCAAACAGTGAAGAATGTTTTCTCCTGTCATATCTGGGCCCTACAGTCTTTTCTGTCAAATTTGTGTCTTCTAGACTACAGGCCATTCACCTACAGTTGATAGCAAACAGCACGTCCCAGCCAATGTTCCCCCATTGTTCCCTGGATGCAACCTGTGCTCAGTTCCAGTCAAAGTCTTCTTTGGGACCCCCTGGAGGCAGGTCCATCTCTACCCCCCTTGCCATCAGGAAGCAGTTTCAGAAGCTAAGACCTTTGCCCCTTACCCCAAAAGAATGATGGGGTTGATGCAGTTTAGAGATTCAGGGGTGCTGGGACCCCCATATCACAATACATAGGTCCTGCCTGAAAGAATTCAACCCAAGCCTTCTTTCAGCCAAGACAAGGTTTATTAGAATATCAATCATATTGGGCAGACTCTTAAGGATTCTGAACATTAGTAAGTTATTGGCTAGATTTTAAGAATCTGAGGAGTGGCTAGATTATAAGAATCACAGCATCTTAATGGAGACAAGATGGACATTATATACAGAAAGCTTGTGGGAGGGATCTAGGAGTGGCCAAGTAGTTGGGGTGACAGGAGGAAGGGCCTAAGGAGATCTGGATGGGATTGGCCAGTAAGCTGGGGTGAACAGAACTCCTGCGACCTGGACAATGGAGTCTAGCTAGGATTAAGTGTGGGAAATGGCCAGGGGCCCTAGGGAGACAATGGAGGGGAGATTGGGTGTAGCCACAATGAAAGGCCAGTTGATGGGATTATCACCTCAGGCAAACACTAGAGATTTGGCCATTTGGGAAAGTCCAGGGTTTTTCCTTTCTGGGGCCCAGATCCCAACCTCATCATTCCCCCCCTCAAACAAATGTGACCCAAATTCTTTTGGAATAAGGGGCAAAGGTCTTGGCTTCTGAAACTGCTTCCTACTGGCAAGGGGTGTAGAGCTGTTCCTGCCTTGAGGGGGTCCCAAAGAGGAGGTTGATTGGAACCAAGCACAGGCTGCATCCAAGGAATGATATGGGAGCATTGACTGTTTGTTACCAACTGTAGGTGAACGGCCTATAGTCTGAAAGACACAATTCTGACAGAAAAGAAACTGCAGGGTCCAGATATGACAGGATAAAACATCCTTAGCTCTGTTTAGATTCAGATAATTCAGTTTTCCAACCATGCAATAGCAAATTCACCTCATAACCAGACTCAGGAATAGCCAGGTGGATAACATTCCTTTTCAAAGGAACATAATGGGGAAACTAAGCCAAGAGGCTCCCTCTATCATTCTTAGACTGAGGCTGAAATTGTCCTCTCAGCTTTTCCAGATGCTGAATTCCCACCAGTATCACATTCTCTCTGAGTAGCTTGTGGCATTTCTCTCAAGATGGTGGGTTATTGATTATTAATGTATTATGATCCATCAGACACCTCAAAATAAAATCCTATGAGCTTTTACCTCAAACAGCAAGTTTCATTAATCATAGTTTAGAAAAAAAAAACTTTTCTAGGATTTACATCTCAAATTTAAATTTGTCTTGGTATAAAAAGCCAATCATTAGAGATTTCTATACACTTGCAAATTCTCAGCAAGCTATAACCCAAACAAGCTTTTCAGCTACTTTGTACATTAAAACAATAACCAATAATAGCCAAACTATTTTAGTGGTAACCAAATTATGAAAAGTTGCTTGACATAACTGATATAAAAAGTTCACCAATTTGAAACTTGAAACAAACCCATTACCAATCTGGTGACTTCAGTTTTGCCTTATTAGTCAGAGTCTTAAGGAATCTGAGCATCTATGAGCTATTAGTTAGATTGCAAAAATCTGAACAGTGGCTAGATTTTAAGAGTCAGAGCATCTTAATGGAGACAAGATGGACCTTATATACAGAAAGACTATGGGAGGCATCTAGGAGTGGTCAAGAAGTCTATGAGTAATTTTCTATCAGTAAATTTATGAGTATCAAGTAGTCTATGAGCAAATTTATCAAGTAGTCTTTGAGTAAATTTCTCCCTGAGTAATTTCCTTAATTTTTTGAAAATTTACTTGCTTTTGAAATACCGTTCTTAGTCCTTCTAACAGGCAAATTACCATGTGGTCTCTCTTTGCCCTATCCTCACTCTTCTGATAATCCCATCCTGGATCAGTAGTGGGAATAGCAGCTGGAACTGGAGGGTACTTTGTGGGGTCATCGATAGCAAAACAATCCCCAAATTTTTGGGATTGTTCTCAGATTCTCCTTTTCAGTGGTACAAGAAGTGGAGAAGAGGATATGCAAATCACCCCAAGAAAGCTCGAATTGTAGGGACACATCCCTAAAGCCCTCAGTAAACTTAGTGGGATCTTCTGAGTATCGCCCCAGTATCTGTTTGACCTGTATGAGGTCTGAAATGGAGAATGGAACATGCACCCTAATTGTTCCATTAAGCAAGACAGCAACTTCCCTTAGGGAAAAAAGCCCTGAAGGCACTATGGGAACTGGGGCTAGGGAGGAAGGGAGATAGAAGTCCCACTTCTTGGGAGTGAGGGACTGGGGAATGCTGGCTGAACTGGACTGGACTGCAAAGCCAAGGGATCCGTCTGGCAAGGGGAAAAATCAGCTGGCACCAGAGGAGACAGAGGGGTCAGGCATGTAGATACCACTGAGACTGGGGCCTGGGTAGTCCTTGTCTCAAGGTAAAGATCCTGGGAAGAAGGTGTCCAGGCAAGGCCCTTGTCCAAAACCTGAGTACAGGTCGCCCCTAGACCAGCAACCTGGGGAGGAAATGCAGGGTATGATACAGTGAAGGTGAACAAGGCAGGATATAAAGGGAGGTGGGCTACAGGAAAAGGGAAGGTAAACCAAGGGAAGGAGACAGGGGCATGGGAATAAGGGGTGGCTATGGGAGAATAGGGTGGAGATAGGAGTTGGGGATGTGGTATTAACAGAGTATGGGAAGAGGGAGGATACTCTAGCACTGGGGGCCATAAAAGGGTCATCTAAAAAGTCTAGTTGATCCCCATTCCCCATTTGTGGGGCAGCTCTAGCTATGAGCATCCTACAATCTTTTCTGAGAAAGGGGTCATGAGAAAGTTCTATAAAAGTCATTATGTAGGGAATCTCCACCCATTTTCCTTTTCTACTACAATATCTTTCTAACTCTGAAAGAGTATGTTGCTGTAATGTCCCAAAAACAGGCCTTGCCTTGTAATTTTCCAGGTGATACTGAGGTCAAACAGTGTTGCAAAATAACACCATCCTTTTCTTTTTTTTCTTTAGAGAAAGTAAATTTTCCCAATTTTGTAAAAGGCAGCCCAAAGGTGAATCTTCTGGAATTGAAGAGGATTGACCCTTTGTGGGCGTGGGGGCTGGAAGTCCCTCCTTCCTTAAAGGAGAATTTGAGAATAAGCCTCGAGAAACAAACAAAAAAAACCAGAAGCCCAAAGAAGTACCTTTCCTAAGTCCCTATTACTGAGAGAATTGAGAGAATTGGACCTACGCTTCCTGATAGGGAGTCTATACCCAGGTCCATGGTCTTGAACAGAACCACTGAACTGAGAGACTGAGAGCATCAACCTGAGTTTGAGACAACCTCATAGCTGTCTGACCTAATGGGACCTGAGAGGTCAGGCCTGAAAAGCACTTGCTAGTTGTTTGGAAATCCACTCAATTGCAGGGCAAAAAAAAGAGATTAGGGGAAGAGGGGAGGCTTATGCACCTTCTAGTCTTGGCTGGTGAACAGCTTGGTATTAGGCAGTTTTTCCCAGTCAGGGAACCATATGATGAAGTCTAGAGTTTTAGGGGTTCTAGAATCCCAAAATCACAACATGCAGGTCCTGCCTGAAAGAATTTGACCCAAGCCTTCTTTCAGCCAAAGACAAGGTTTATTAGAACATCCATCGTATTGGGCAGACTCTTAAGGAGTCTGAACATTAGTGAGCTATTGGCTAGATTGTAAGAATCTGAGCCCATGGCTAAATTGTAATAATCTAAGCATCTTAATGGAGACAAGATGGACCTTATATACAGAAGGCCTATGGGAGGCATCTAGGCGTGATCTAGTAGTCTATGAGGTAATAGAACTCCAGGGGTGGCCAAGGGAGAATGGAGCATAGATGGGATTAAGGGTGGGAAGTGGCCTGGGGACATAGGGAGGTCTAAACTAGGTTAAAGGTAACAGAGAATTGGGAGATTGGGTGTAGCCATAAAGAAAGGCCAGTGGCCTCAGGCAAATGCCAGAGATTTGGCCATGTGGGAAAGTCCAGGATTTTTCCTTTTTGGGTTCTAGATCCCATTCTCATCAGTTGCATTCTTTGTTTGCAAATATCCAACTAATTGAAAACCATTTCTTGGCATGTTCATTGCAAACCATCTTTGAAACCATCATGTATCATCATAAGCATTCTGTAACAACAAACCTTATATTATTTCTCATTCTGCATTAAAGTTATTTTCCAACATAAATTTAAACTTCATTTTTTTTAAATTTACAAATGAATTGATTGTCAACCCTGGTCAGTTATTCAGTAGAGTTTATGTGAGAGTATAGCTGGTGTGCCAGTGGCTGAAGAAAAGAAAGTCATGTCTGAGGAAATTATTTCCTTACAAAGATTAGATTTTTTTTTTAAAATTGTTAAAAATGAAGGCATAAGGGTAATCCAGTGGATAGAGCACCAGCGCTGGATTCAGAAGGAATTGAGTTCAAATCCAGCCTCAGACATTTGACACTTACTAGCTGTGTGACCCTGGGCAAGTCACTTAACCCCATTGCCTAGCAAAAAAGAAAAAAAGAAGGCATATATGTAATTGCACTTTAAACACATCTATCTTTCAATACAGAACTTGTCATTAGCTAAAAGAAATGTAAATATTTTATATCATAACTTGCTATTCATTTTCATCAGTTGGTTAGCTGGCTAAAATAGCCTTTGTCAGCAAGGGATCTTATAAAATTCTCCTACCATTTTATATTCTATATTTCTACAAGCAAACATAAAGAAATACACTCTGTGCAGAAACATATTTAAGAATGTGTTTGTCTGGTATTGAGCCAAATATTACAAACCTTTATTCAAATAACAACATCTTACCATCAAAATTACTTATATTTATATTATGTTATATAGCTTACAAGTTATAAGTTCTTTCATTAAAATTCTATTCCTATGAAATAAAAAAAGAAAAGAAATGTAGTATAAAGTCTTATAGATAATAATCAGAATTAGATCATGATGGATGAAAATTCTTATAGGATATCCCACACAAATTATCTGCAATTGTTTGTTATGTCAAATTTTCATAAATATGAGTAAAATAAATATTTATATTTTATAGTTATAACTATATACCATACATTTAAATTTGGGACTTTTTCAGTGAAAGTTATGATTGCAGGTGTTACAACTTAATAAATCTAAAAGAATATTTTGAGCAGTATAGTAAATTACCTTGTTCACAACATATTTTGTTGTTGTTCTTGATGAAAAGTGTTGATGAAATACAAAATGTTGGGGACCACTGCACTAAATAAACCATGGTGAAAAAAAATATAGTAAGTAAAGCTGAAATAATTTTGTAGTTGAAAAGAAATTTCAAAATTAAATTTTAAATCTATAATTTCTCACTAATATCTCACTAATAAAGACTGTGAAGTCTTAATAAAATTAAGAACATTAACTTGAAGGTCATTATGTCATGAGGGAACTTTCAGGCTTTTCTCCCAATCAAAAAACAAAACAAAACAAAACAAAAACAAACAAAACAAAACAAAATAAAACAAAACAAAACAGCACTACCTTACCCCAAATACAGTTGATAAATTGTTATAATTTTCAGATATATGAATTCATTGAATTTGTTTATTGGATTTATTGTTGGTGGTGGTGGTAGTGGTCTAATTGTTGTTTTTAACAAAATGTCCCAGGAGCCAAGACAGAGGAGTAAGCATTAAATTCCTGTAGTTCTCCCATATTCACCTCCAAACAACCATAAAGTATTGCACCAGAACAAATCCTGTAACAGTGGAGCCAGCAGAGAGATAAGGTAGATCAATAATTTAGCCTGGGAGACTTATAGGATGGGGAAGAAAGGTCCCTCTCACTCCGGTAAAAGGGGAGCACAGTCCAGGACTAGAAGTTCCCAGCAAGCCAGTAGTAAGCCCCACCTCAGCAATCCAGTGAGAGATCCTGAGCCCCAGTATATTGCAGCAGGCAAATACCAACACCAGAACCACCATGTTCCTTAAAATAGCCCAGGAAACTGGTAAACTCAAGCTCTAAGAACTACCACATGCTTCAGTGTAGCCCTAGCCTGGGGCTTAGATAAGATTAGGGGTTAGATAATAAGAATAAGTCTTAGACAGCTATTCATTGTTTAGAGTGGTTAAATAATTTGCTCATGTTACCAGAGTTCATATGCATCAAAGACATGGTTGTAATCCATTTCTCACTAAGCCCAAGTCCAGCAATATATCCATTATGTTGTGTTATCTAAAAGACTGAATGTGTGTTAGCATATTCCTTTCTAACTTCACATAAATTCTGTTTAAGTAAACCAAAGTGATCTTACTAAAAAAAAATGTTAAAAAAAGGCATGAAAACATACTAGTGTTACTTACTCTGTAGTAAAATTTAAGATAAGTCTAGTCTAACTTGGACTTCAACTAAGGGGATTCAACAATAAAGTGTCCAATCTTTCCTATTATAAATTGCTTTTACTAATGAGGCAGGCAAGAACTCTAAGGATACAATAATTGGTTAGCATTTTAATATGTGTAGGTTTCATACTTATCTTTTTAGACATATAAATGTCTGCAGTTTATAACAGAATCAAAGGATCGCAGAATATGATTTGGAAAGGACCTTAGAACTCCAAAGATGCAATGTGTAATTCTCTTTCCAAAACAGCTAACATTTACCCTTTGTTTAAAAGACCACCATTGTGAGGAATTAATGACCTTCTGAGGCAACTAATACCAGTTTGATATATTTCTATTTCTCAGGAAGTTCTTCCTTATATCAATCTTAAGTTTGATATGTTATCACTTCCATGAATTATTTCTACTGTTGATTTCTGGAACCAAACAGGAAACATCTAATTCCTCTGCCACCTGATAGTCTATCAAATATGTGTGCCCTACTCCTCCTTCATGTCTTCTCTTCTTCAGATTAAATGATCTTAATTTCCCAATTATCCACTCAATTGCCCATTTTTTTATTTAAAGAGGAGTGATATTATCCATAGGACCAACTGTAAAAAATGGAAGATGAAAGTATTCATTAATATTGAGGATTAAGTATAACTATTACTTAATATTTCACAGCACATGTGCATATATTCACATGTGATTACAAGTTTCTTGTGGCCATGAACCATTCAACAGTTCCCTCACTAACTGGTATGATATTTAGTCCATACCATGTTTTCCAAAAGTATTAATTTAATTTCATGCCTTAATGAATTAAAACTGAACTAAGACTTTTGGGACACACTGTAATTGTAAAATTTCAAACAATTCCGGAAGGTAAGGCTTGGGGATAATATGTGTGTGATGAATATCTCTGTCCTGGAATAATGTAAAAAAAGCAAACAAAAAAACAAAAACAAAAACATAACAAAGCAAAACTAGTATGGCCTGTGGAATGGTGAGTGATAAAGTGTTTTCCATTTGTATGGGGAGGAGGAATATCTTGTGAAGAAAATTCCCAATTAGGGAAAAATAGTAAATAAGAATTCCCAATTTTCCCCACATTGAATTATTAACATCCATATGGAGGGACTGACATTCTTGTAAGCTTCATTTATTTCAGAAATTAACTTTTTAGTACAAAAATGAAATGTTTTGGGAGAAGTGTAAAGTTACAATTAAGTATGCAGAATGAAGAATCTACAAAGTAAATTTAATTGAATACCAGATATGGATAGACAGGAGAATATGGGGATCCCAACTTTTGACACTAGTAACTTGACCATAGGCAAGTCACTTAAGTTCTCTGAGCCTTTGACAAACTCTATGACTTAAGTGATACATTACAGGCAACTTGTCCTTTGTATAGGTAGAGGAAGACAACATAGCATGGAATTCTCAGATTCTTAAATTATTAAGTAAAATAAAATTTAGAAATGTAGTATATTAATTTGAACTCAGTTTATACCTGTGAAAAATATATGACTAAAAATATTCTTGGATTGGATACTTCATAAATATAATACTATTTCATAAAATTGAAGTATTTAATATAAATTACTTTCATTCATTGATTGTGGAAAGACAATCAAACTAATATATATGCTAGTAAAGATGTGAAATGGCCTAAAGATTTTAAAAAGCAATTGGCAGTTTTGCTAGGAAATGTCCATACTCTTTGACCAAAAGATGCTATAATTAGGTATATATTCTGCCAAACAGATTAAACATAAGAAGGTATCAAACTATAGCACCTCATTTTTAGCAGAACAAATAAAGAGAAATAAAATAAATTCCATAATAAGCTAAAAAAAACCTGTTACCTATGTATGCAATGGAATATTACATCATCAAAATATGCTGAATAAGAAACACATTAGGAGTTCTGCTTTCGGGAGCCAAGATGGGGGAGTTAGAAGTAAGTCACTCTCACCCTCCCTTATTAACCTCTGAAAGCCCAGAAAATATCACCACAGGAAAAACCCTGAAACAACTGAACCAGAAGAAAGACAGGGTGCATCAGTCAGGTAGCACAGGTATCTTGAGGGATTAAAGGGAAATGCCCTTCTTGCCCTGGGGGAAGGGGAGCAGTACAGAATGGGAAGCATCTCAGCAAGCTAACTGAGGGCCCTACCTCAGAATACCAGGGGGAGATCCTGAAACACAAGTGGTGGATCAGTCAAACACCAACACCGGGATGCCTGAGTGCTTCAGTAAGGGCCGGGGAACGAGGGGAAACCAGCTCAAAAAACCACCATGTGCCATGGTGTACTACAGCAGTTAAATCTCCTAGTGCCTCAGCAAAACTCTGGGAAGGGCTCCAAGGGCCCCAGGTGGAAAAACACCCCCAAGCAGCAAAACATCCATCTGAAAGGAGCCAAAGAAAGTGAAAGGAGGAAAAGGAAAGGTCTGGGTGAGTAGGAAGCCTCCAGGGACCAGACTACCCAATCCTACCCCCAGAGTTTCAGTGTTGCTGATTTCAGCCCAACACCAGGCAACTTGCCAGAACTCTACAGCCTCCAGCTGTCAACAGTTGAGGCCCCAGCTCACAAAGCCAGTGACCAGGCCCCAAGCCCCCAGCATAAGAAGCTTGGGTCAGTGCTCTCTGCTCCCCAGCAGGAGAGCTCAATTTTTTTAAAGGCCAGGAAATAAGCAAACATGAGCAAAAAAGAAACATATTATAAATTCTTAAACTGAGAACTGTGAGGAGATCAAGGCAAAATTCTGAAGAAGACAGCATTGTCAACAAACCCACATTTGGAACCTCAAAAGGGAATATGAACTGGTCTAAAGCCCAAAAAGCCTTCTTGGAAGAGCACAAGAAAGATTTTAAAAGTCAAATAAGAGAAGTAGAAGAAAAATTGGGAGAAAGAAATGAGAGGTATGCAAGAGAGGGTCAATAGCTTGGAAAAGGAAGGATGAAAATTAAAAATTACAATTGGTCAACTGGAAAAGAAGTACACTGAAGAAAACAAGTCCCTAAAAAATACAATAGGTCAAATGAGGAAGGAAGTACAAAATCTAATAGAAGAAAATAGTTTGTTAAAAATTAGAATTGAGCAAGTGGAAGCTAATGACTCTTGTGAAAGAGTGAGAATCAGTCAGCATAAAATTTGATCTTTAAATACAAGATTCAAGAGAGACATAAAAAGGTAAACAGGAAAGAAAAAAACAACAACAACAACATGAAAGTTAAGGAGGTGAATAGAATTCTTAAAAAGTTACATATGGTAGACCTCTGCAGAAAACTGAATGGGGATATAAAGGAATATACACTTTTTTTTTCTTGGCAGTACCTGGCATGTACACAAAAACTGATCGTGTACTAGGGCATAAAAACCTCAGAATCCAATGCAGAAAGGCAGAAATATTAAATGCATCCTTTTCAGTCATGATGCAATAAAAATTATATGTAGTAAAGGTCCACAGAAAGATAGAATAAAAAATAATTGGAAACTAAATGATCTAATACTAGAAAATGAATAAGTCAAAAAACAAATCATAGAAACAATCAATAATTTCATTCAAGAGAATGACAATAATAAGACAACATAACAAAACTTATGGGATGCAGCAAAAGTAGTTCTTAGGAGAAGTTATATATCTCTAAATGCTTACATGAATAAAATAGAGAAAGAGGAGATAAATGAATTGGGCATGCAATTAAAAAAAACTAGAAAAAGAACAAATTAAAAATCCTCAATTAAACACCAAATTGGAAATACTGAAAATCAAAGGAGAAAATAATAAAATTGAAATGAAGAAAACTATTGAACTAATAAATAATACTAAGAGCTGATTTTATAAAAAAAAAACAAAATACATAAACTTTTGGTTAATTTAATTTAAAAAAAGAAAGAATAAAACCAAATTACCACTATGAAAACTGAAAAGGGTCAATTCATCACCAATGAAGAGGAAATAAAACAATAATTAGTAACTACTTTGTCCAACTCTATGCCAATAAATTTGACAATCTTAGTGAAATGGACGAATATTTACAAAAATATAAATTACCCTGATTAACAGAAGAGGAAGTAAAATACTTAAATAACCCCATCTCAGAACAAGAAATTGAAAAAGCCATTGATGAACTCCCTAGAAAAAAATCTCCAGGGCCAGATGGATTTATAAGTGAATTCCATCAACCATTTAAAAAACAATTAATTCCAATACTATATAGACTATTTGGGAAAATAGACAAAGAAGGAGACTTACCAATTTTTTTTATGATACGAATATGGTGCTGATAGCTAAACTGGGAAGAGTCAAAAGAGAGAAAGGAAATTATAAACCAATTTCCTTAATGAATATACATGCAAAAATTTTAAATAAAATATTAGCAAATAGATTAAAGCAACTTATTACAAAAATAATACACTATGACCAGGTAGGATTTACACCAGGAATGCAGGGCTGGTTCAATATTAGGAAAACTATCAGCATAACTGAACATATCAACAACAAAACTAACAGAAACCACATGATCATCTCAATAGATGCAGAAAAAGCTTTTGACAAAATACAACACTTATTCCTATTAAAACGCTAGACAGCATAGGAATAAACAAAATCTTTCTTAAAATAGTAACTAGAATCTACCTAAATCCTTCAGCAAACATCATATGAATTGGGGACGAGCTAGAAGCATTTCCAATAAAATTGGGGGTGAGAACAAGGATGTCCATTATCACCATCGTTGTTCAATATTGTACTGGAAAAAATACCTTTCGATATAAGAGGAGAAAAAGAAATGAAGGTATTAGAATAGGCAAAGAAGAAACAAAGCTATCACTATTAGGAGATGATATGATGATATGCTTAGAGAATCCTAGAGAATCAAGTAAAAAACTACTTGAAATAATAAACAACTTTAGCAAAGTTGCAGGCTATAAAATGAACTGACATTAATCATTAGTATTTCTATAAATTACCAACAAAGCCCAACAGCAAGAGATAGAAAGAGAAATTCCATTTAAAGTTACTGTAGACATTATAAAATATTTAGGAGTCTACCCATCAAAACAAATCCATGAACTATATGAACATAATTACAAAACACTTTCCACACAAATAAAGTCAGATCTAAATAATTAGAAAAACATCAGTTGTTCATGGGTAGACTGAGCTAATATAATAAAAATGATAATTCTACCTAAGCTAATTTACTTATTCAGTGCCATACCAAACTACCAAAAAATTATTTTATAGAGTTAGAAAAAATAATAATGAGATTCATTTGGAAGAACACATGATCCAGAATATCAAGGGAACTAATGAAAAGAAATTCAGGAGAAGGTGGCCAAGCTGTTCCAGAACTTAAATTGTATTATAAAACAGGGATCATCAAAACTACTTGTTATTAGATGAGAAATAGAGTGGCGTATCAGTGGAATAGGTTATGTATGCAAGACACAGTAGTTAATGACTATACTAATCTACTCTCTGATGAACACAAAGATCCCAGCTTCTAGGATAAGAACTCACTATTTGACAAAAACTACTGGGAAAACTGGAAAAGAGTATGGCAGAAACTAGGCATAGAGCAAAATCTCACACCATATTCCAAAATAAAGTCAAAATGGGTTCATGATTTACATATAAAGGCTGATACTGTAAGCAAACTGGGAGAGCAAGGAATAGTTTACCTATCAGATTTATAGAGAACAGAAGAATTCATGACCAAACAGGAGATAGAGAACACTACAGAATGCAAAATGGATAAGTTTGATTACATTAAATTGAAAAGTTTTTGTGCAAACAGACAATGCAACCAAGGTTAGAAGGAAAGTAGAAACTTGGAAAAGAATTTTTATAACCAGTCTCTCTGAAAAGGGCCTCATTTCTAAAATATATGGAGAACTAAGTCAAATTTACAAGAATACAAGTCATTCCTCAATTGATAAATCGTCAAAGGATATGAACAGGCAGTTCTCAGATGAAAAAATTAAAGCCAACTATAATTACATGAAAAAATGCTCTAAATCACTATTGATTAGAGAAATGCAAATCAAAACAACTCTGAGGTACCACATCACACCTATCAGATTGGCCAAAATGACAAAACAGGAAAATGATAAATGTTGGAGAAGATGTGGGAAAATTGGAACATTAATGAGTGGTTGGTAGAGTTGTGAAATGATCCAACCATTTCAGAGAGCAGTTTGCAACTATGCTGAAAGGGCTATAAAAATGTTCATACCCTTTGACCCAGCAATGGCATTTCTAGGGCTGTATCCCAAAGAGATCATACAAACGGGAAAAGGACCCACATGTACAAAAATATTTATAACAGCTCTTTTTGTGGTGGCAAAGAATTGGAAATTCAGAGGATGCCCATCAATTGGGGAATGACTGAACAAATTGCAGTATATGAATATAATGGAATACTATTGTGCTATAAGAAATGATGAATAGGTGGATTTCAGAAAAACCTGTAAAGACTTGTATGGTCTCATGCTGAGTGAAGTGAGTAGAACCAGGAGAACATTGTACACAGTAACAGCCATGTTGTGCAATGACTAATATTTATAGATTTAACCCTTCTCAGCAATGCAAGGCTCTAAGACATCTCCAAAGGCCTCATGATGGAAAATACTATCCAAATCCATAGCAAGAATTATGGAGTTTTAATGCAGATTGAAGAATGCTATTTGCCATTTTTTCTTCTGTTGTGTTTTGTTTCCTTTTAATGGTGGTTCCTCCTGTTTGTTCTAATTTCTACTTACAATATCACTAATGTGAAAATATATTTAATAGGAATGTATATGTACAGCCAATATCAGATTGCATGTTGTCTTGGGGAGGGAGGCAGGGAGGGAGGAGGAGAAAAATTAAAAGCTCAAAAGCTTATGGAAGTGAATGTTGATGAATCAAAATAAATTAATAATGATAATAATTTTTTTAAAAAATAGAGTAATCCAAATGGCAAAAGAGGTCCCAAAAGCCAGTGTGTAGAAGAATGACTTCAGAAGCAGAATTGGACAAATGAAAAAGGAAGTCCAAATGCTCACTGAAGAAAACACTTCCTTAAAAATTATAGTAGAGTAAATGGAAGTTAATGACTATGAGAAATCAAGAAATTATAAAACAAAAGTAAAAAAAATGAAAAAATAAGAAACAATATGAAAAATCTCATTGGAAAAACTACTGAGCTAGAAAATAGATCCAGGAGAGTTCATTTAAAAATTATCAGATTTTCTGCAAGCTATGAAAAAAAATAGCCTTGACATCATGTTTCAAGAAATTATCAAGAAAAACTGACCTGATATTCGAGAACCTCAGGGTAAAATAGAAATTGAAATAATCCACCAATCACCTCCTGAAAGAGATCCCAAAAGGAAAACTCTTAGAAATATTATAGCCAAATTCCACAGTTGCCAGGTCAAGGAGAAAATATGGCAAGCAGCCAGAAAGAAATAATTGTGGAAAGAAATGTGGAAAGAAAGTATTGTGGAAACACAATCAGGATAACACAAGATTTGGCAGCTTCTACATTAAGTGATCAGAGGACTTGTGATATGATATTCCAGAGGTCAAAGAACTAGGATAACAGCCAAAAATCACCTACCCAGCAAAACTCAGTATAGTCCTTCAGGGGAGGAATGAACATTCAATGAAATAGAGGACTTTGAAGCATTCTTGATGAAAAGAGTTGAATAGAATATCTGACTTTCAATTGCAAGACTCAAGAGAAGCATGAAAAGGGAAAAAGGACAGAGAAGTAATAAGGGCTTTATCAGGGGAATTGGAGGGAATAGATACATACATACATATACACATGTGTATAAGTGTGCATATACATGTATACACACATATATACATATATGGTATGTATGTGTGTATGTATGTATATATATACATATATGTATACACACATATATACATATAGATAGATATACATATATACACACATATACATAGATACATAAATAGATAGATACACAGATAGATAGATAGATATAGATATAGACGAAGGTCAGACAGTGAGCTGAATATGGAGGAATGATATCTAAAAAATACAATTAAGAAATCAGAGAGGATTGTACTGGGAGAAGGATAAATGGAGAGCGAGAATGTGGTAAATTTTCTCACACAAAAGAGGGAAGAAAAAGCTTTTACAGTAGGGGGGTGGAAGGGAGAGGTGAGAGGGAATGAATGAATGTTACTCTCAATGGATTTGGTTTAAGTAGGGAACAACATACACACTTAACTGAGCATGGAAATCTATCCTACTCTACAGGAAAACAGGGGGAAGGGAATGAGAGAGAGGGAGATGATAAAAGTAGATAAATACCCGGCAGCATCCATCTAAAAGGAGTTGAACAAAATGCTAAAGGAAAGGAAAAGCAGGCAACTTAGATTTGCCTGAAAGTGCCAACCTTGCTGATTCCAGGCCAACACCAGGTAAGCTGTCAGAACCGTGCAGCCTCCAATTGCCAACATAAGAGGCCCCAGCACACAAAGCCAGTGACCAAGACCTAGGCTCCCAACACAAGAAGCTTGGGTCAGTGCCCTCTGCTCCCCAGCAGGAGAGCATAATCTCTTTATAGGCCAGTGAATAAAGAAACACTGTAAGTAAAAGGAAACATATGATAGATTCATATTATGAGAAGAATGAAGATCAAGACAGAAATTCTGAAGAGGACAACATTGTCATCAAACCCACATCTGCAACATCAAAAGGGAATATGAACTGGTCTGAAGGCCAAAAAGCTTTCTTAGAAGAGCTCAAGAAGGATTTTAAAAGTCAAATGAGAGAGGTAGAGGAGTCCTTAAAAAGTACAATTGGCCAACTGTAAAAAAAAGTACATTGAAGAAAACAAGTCTCTAAAAAACACAATTGGCCAACTGGAAAAAAAAAGTATAATGAAGAAAACAAATCCCTTAAAATAAAATTGACCAATTGGACAAGAAAGTACAAAATCTTACAGAAGAAAACAATATGTTAAAAATTAGAATTGAACAAATGGGAACTAATGACTCTATGAGAGAGCAAGAACTAGTCAAACAGAAACAAAAAATGAAAAAATAGATATAAACATAAAGTACCTCATGGGTAAAACAACTGACCTGGAAAATCGACCCAGGAGAGACAATTTAAAAATTATAGGCCTACCTGAAAATCATGATGAAAAAAAGAGCCTGGACAATATCCTTCAGAAAATCATAAAGGAAAACTGCCCTGAAATCCTAGAACCTGAAGGTAAAATAACTATAGAAAGAATCCACTGCTCCCTGCCTGAAAGAGATTCCAAATTGAAAATGCCAAGGAATATAATAGCTAAATTCCAAAATTACCAGATTAAAGAGAAATTACAGCAAGCATCCAGAAAGAAACAATTTAAATATCATGGAACCACAGTCAGGATTACACAGGACCTTGCAGCCTCTACATTAAAAGACCGTAGGGTGTGGAACATGATATTCCATAAGGCAAAGGAGTTTGGAATGCAGCCAAGGATTAACTACCCAGCAAAAATGAGCATGATTTTTCAGGGAAGGAGATGGATATTCAATGAAATAGGGGACTTCCAAGCCTTCCTGATAAAAAGACCAGAGCTCAACAAAAAATTTGATCTTTAAGTACAAGATTCAAGAGAGACATAAAAAGGTAAATGGGACAGAAAGATACAATATGTTGTTAATAAGGGCAAAATGTTTACATCCCTACAGGGTAAGATGACACTTGCAACTCTTGAGAACTGTATTGTTATTGTACCATGTTAAAGGAGTATACATAAAGGGGGCGAATATAACTTGACTTTGATGTAATGATAAAAAAAAATTAATCAAGTGGATTAAATGGATACAAGCAAGTGGATTAGTCTGACCTAAGAAAATGTACTGAGAAAGGAGGAGGCAGACAACGGTTTATTACATTACAGGAAAAGATACAAAAACCTATTAGAGCAGAGGTAAAGAAGGGAGGGGGATGAGCATTGTTTGAAACTTACTCTCATGAGATTTGGCTCAAGAAGGGAATAACATAATCAGTTAGGTATAGAAATCTAACTTGCACTATAGGCAGTAGGAGGGAAATGGAGAAAGAAAAGGGAGGGGGGATAAAAGGCAGGGAAGAAGCAGAAAGGGTAAAGGGGAAGAAAAGGCAATGGATAATAGAAGGGAGGTGGGACTGAAGGAGGCAGTGGTCAAAAGCAAAACACTAGTGAGGGTGGGAAAGGAGAAAGAAAAGCATCAACGCGGGGGGAGGGTGGAAAAGGATGGAGAAAAAGACACAGATAGTAATCATAACTGTGAATGTGAATGGGTTGAATTCTCCCATAAAACAGAAATGTATAGCAGAGTGGATTATAAAACATAATTCCACAATATGTCGTTTACAGGAAACACATTTGAAAAAGAGTGACACATACAGGGTAAACATAAAAGGCTGGAGCAAAATATATTATGCTTCAGCTGAAGTAAAAAAAAAAAAGCAGGGGTAGCAATGCTGATCTCAGACAAAGCAATAGCAAAAATAGATCTTATCAAAAGAGATAAAGAAGGAAACTACATCCTGCTAAAAGGCACCATAGACAATGAAGTAATATCATTACTAAACATATATGGACCAAATGGTATAGCATCCAAATTCTTAGAGGAGAAGTTCAGGGAGTTACAAAAAGAAATAGACAGCAAAACTATGCTAGTGGGGAACCACAACCTCCCCCTCTCTGAACTAGATAAATCTAACCACAAAATAAACAAGAAAGAAGTTAAGGAGGTGAATATAACATTAGAAAATTTAGGTATGACAGACCTCTGGAGAAAACTGAATGGGGATAGAAAGGAATATACCTTTTTCTTGGGGGTACATGGCACATACACAAAAATTGACCATGTAATAGTGCAAAAAACCACACAATCCAGTGCAGAAAGGCAGAAATATTAAATGTATTCTTTTCAGATCATGATGCAATAAAAATTATATGTAATAAAGGGCCATGGAAAGATAGACTAAAAAATAATTGGAAATTAAATAATGATTGGATCGAACAAAAAATCATAGAAACAATCAGTAATTTCATTCAAGAGAATGAGAATACTGAGACAACATACCAAAACTTATGGGATGCACAGAAAGCAGTTCTTAGGGGAAGTTTTATATCTCTAAATGCTCACATACATAAAATAGAAAAAGAGGAGATCAATGAATTGGGCATACAACTTAAAAAAAACTAGAAAAAGAACAAATTAAAAATCCTCAATTAAACACCAAATTAGAAATATTGAAAACCAAAGGAAAAATTAATAAAATTGAAATTAAGAAAACTATTGAACTAATAAATAAAACTAAGAGCTGGTTTTATGAAAAAAAACAATAAAATAAATAATTCTTTGGTTAATCTAATTTTAAAAAAAGAAAGAAGAAAACCAAATTACTAGTATCAAGAATGAAAAGGTTGAGACTACCACCAAGGGAGAGAAAATTAAAACAACAATTAGGAATTATTTTGCCCAACTATATGCCAACAAATTTGACAATCTTAGTGAAATGTATATATATTTACAAAAATACAAATTGCCCAGATTAACAGAAGAGGAAGTAAAATACTTAAATAACTCAATATCAGAAAAAGAAATTGAACAAGCCATTAATGAATTCCTTAGGAAAAATTCTCCAGAGCCAGATGGATTTACAAATGAATTCTATCAAACATTTAAAGGACAATTCATTCCAATACCATATAGACTATTTGGTAAAATAGGTGAAGAAAGAATCTTACCAAATTCTTTTTATGATACAAATATGGTGCTGATACCTAAACCAGGAAGAGTCAAAACAGAGAAAGAAAATTATAGACCAATTTCTCTAATGAATTTAGATGCAAAAATTTTAAACAAAATATTAGCAAATAGATTACAGCAACTTATCACATGAATAATACACTATGATAAGGTAGGATTTATACCAGGAATGCAAGGCTGGTTCAATATTAGGAAAACTAAGAGCACAATTCATCATATCAACACCAAAACTAACAGAAACCACATGATCATCTCAATAGATGCAGAAAAAGCTTTTGGAAAAATACAATACCCATTCCTATTAGAAACACTAGAGAGCATAGGTATAAATGGACTCTTCCTTAAAATAATAAATAGCATCTAAAACCTTCAGCAAGCATAATATGTAATGGGGACAAGCTAGAAGCATTTTCAATAAGATCGGGGGTGAAACAAGGATGTCCATTATCACCACTGTTGTTCAATATTGTACTGGAAACATTAGCTTTAGCAATAAGAGAAGAAAAAGACATGGAAGGCATTAGAATAGGCAAAGAGGAAACAAAGCTATCACTCTTTGCAGATGACATGATGTTATACTTAGAGAATCCTAGAGAATCAAGTAAGAAACTACTTGAAATAATAAACAACTTTAGCAAAGTTGTAGGCTATAAAATAAACCCAAATAAATCATCGGCATTTCTATATATTACCAATAAAGCCCAACATCAAGTGATAGAAAGAGAAATTCCATTTAAACTTACTGTAGATACTATAAAATATTTAGGAGTCTACCTTCCAAAACAAATCCAGGAACTCTATGAACACAAATACAAAACATTTTTCACGCAAATAAAATCAGATCTAAATAATTTGAAAAACATCAGTTGCTCATGGGTAGGCCGAGTTAATATAATAAAAATGACAATTCTACCCAAGCTAATTTACTTATTCAGTGCCATACCAACCAAACTATGAAATAACTATTTTATAGAGTTAGAAAAAATAATAACAAGATTCATTTGGAAGAACAGAAGGTCCAGAATATCAAGAGAACTAATGAAAAGAAATTCAGGGGAAGGTGACCTAGCCATTCCCAATCTTAAATTGTATTATAAAGCAGCAATCATCAAAACTGCTTGGTACTGGCTAAGAAATAGAGTGGTGGATCAATAGAATAGGTTAAATGTGCAAGACACAATAGTCAATGACTATAGTAATCTATTATTTGATAAACCCAAAGACCCCAGCTTCTGGGATAAGAACCCATTCTTTGAAAAAAACTGCCGGGAAAACTGGAAAAGAGTATGGCAGAAACTAGACATAGACCAAAATCTCACACCATATACCAAAATAAAGTCAAAATGGGTTCATGATTTAGATATAAAGGCTGATACTATAAGCAAACTGAGAAAGCAAGGAATAGTTTACCTGTCAGATCTATGGAGAAAAGAAGAAATCATGACCAAACAGGAGAGAGAGAACATTACGAAAAGCAAAATAGATAACTTTGATTACATTAAATTGAAAAGTTTTTGCACAAACAAAGCCAATGCAACTAAGATTAGAAGGAAGGTAGAAAATTGGGAAATAATTTTTACAACCAGTCTCTCTGATAAGGGCCTCATTTCTAAAATATATAGAGAATTAAGTCAAATTTGTAAGAATACAAGCCATTCCCCAATTGATAAATGGTCAAAGGATATGAACAGACAGTTCTCAGATGAAGAAATTAAAGCCATCTATAGTCATATGAAAAAATACTCTAAATCACTATTGATTAGAGAAATGTAAATCAAAACAACTCTGAGGTACCACATCACACCTATCAGAATGGCCAACATGATAAAACAGTAAAATGATAAATGTTGGAGAAGATGTGAGAAAATTGGAACACTAATGCATTGTTGGTAGAGTTGTGAAATGATCCAATTATTTTGGAGAGCAATTTGGAACTATGCCGAAAGGGCTATCAAAATGTGCATACCCTTTGACCCAGCAATAGCACTTCTATGGTTATATCCCAAAGAGATCACACAAACAGGCAAAGTACCTACATGTACAAAAATGTTCATAGCAGCTCTTTTTGTGGTGGCAAAGAATTGGAAATTGATGGAATTCCCTTCAATTGGGGAGTGGCTGAGCAAGATGTGGTATATGAATGTGATGGAATACTATTATACTAAGAAATAATGAACAGGCTGACTTCAGAAAAACCTGGAAAGACTTGTATGGACTGATGCTGAGTGAAGTGAGCAGAACCAGGAGAACATTGTACACAATAACAGCCATGTTGTATGATGACTAATATTGATAAACTTAACCCTTCCTGGCAATACAAGGATCTAAGACATCTCCAGAGGCCTTGTGATGGAAAATGCTATCCACACCCAAAGAAAGAACTATGGAAACCAAATTGCTACTTTTTTTTTTCTGTTCTGTTGAGTTTTGTTTCCTTTTTCTGATGGTTCCTCCTATTGTTTTTAATTTCTACTTACAACATCACTAATGTGAAAATATGTTTAATATGAATGTAAATGTATAGCATATATCAGATTGTGCACCATCTTGGGGAGAGTGGTGGGGAAGAAGGGGGAGAAAAATTTTAAACTCAAAAGTATATGGAAGTGATTATTGATAAATCAAAATAAATTAATAAAATAAAATAAAATGTACTTTAAAGAAATAAAATATAAGGATGGGAAAAATAATATGTATCTGAATGTTAGAAGAAATACAGATATCTTAAGAAATGAAGATAACCTAAAATATCAAGGTAAAAATTAAAGATTTCAGATTTGCATCATGTTTTTTTTTCAGAATGTCGATAAAAAGTATTTTAACTTCTCTCCTAGCAGTATTGTCAACAGATTAAAACACTGAAGAATAGGAAAAATATTTGTAAAGTTTATTTTTTTGTTTCTTTCTTTTTCTTATTTGAAGACCCCTTAAGTAAATGAGAAATAGACCAATTTAACCCTCCCTACAAGATATCAGTGGAATCAGCATGATAATTCTATTTATTCCCTGCAGTGATCTTAAAAAAATAATAATACTTTATGGTCATTAATATAAAGAGCACTGACAGACATCAATGTTTTAATTCTTCCCATTTTTCATACTTGGTAATCAAACTGAACCATTTGGGCTAATGGGTATCATTGAACAGTGGTGCTTTGACACAACTAGTGTAAAATCTTCACTGGATAAGTGAAAACAGAATTATCTGAATGGACCTATCAAAAATGTTTATCAATTAAAGGTCCTTTTACTTCAAACTCTGGTTGAATGTACTTTGAAATATTTATTCAAATGATCAAAATAAGTGATGAAAGATGCCACTAAATTACATTTTGACCCATTTTATAACTCTTAAGGTGCTGTCTTCATTGAAATGGTTAATTAGTCCCTTTTCTAGTGGTCAGTTGATAATCACCACACCAAACTGTACTCATTGACGGTGGTTTGGACAGATTCAGGATAAATGCTAATGACTGAATGCAGTTACTGCTGTCTATTATGAGATTGCAAATTGTCTCAGTCAAAATTGGGACATATTAATGAAAAAGTGGGGATGGGGATGCTATTCTTTCTCACTGTGTTTTGTTTTTGCTCAGTAAAAGGGTACATTTAGATCTCAAGATAGTATATCTAACATAATCCAGTTCAGGGATATTGAATGTTCTTATAGAATGTATCAGCTCCTTGGTAACAAAAAAAAAAAAAACATACCTCAGTAGGACTTGAGTTCAAATCCAGCCTCAGACACATAACACTTACCAGCTGTGTGACTCTGGACAAGTCATTTAACCACAATTCCTCACAAAAATGAATAAATGAATGAATAAATAAGTAAATAAATAAATAAAAACCCTAATTAGAAATTACTGTCATGGGAAATGTTGATAAGTTCTAGAAATATAGTGTGCCTTTATCTTTTGGCTTGAAGTAATACCTCATTGTATTGTAAAGGCCAGTGTTCAGTTTACAAATCTATATACAGTGCAATATATCAGTACAAATTATCTAAGTTGTTTATAAAGAAAGACATGGGCATAACAACATTTTCATGTGTAGTGCACATGATAGTGGAAGTAACTGCTTTAATTCACAAGTACCTCAGTTTAGAACTCTTTGCTTTTCTTATCAGGTATGCTAGAGAGGTTAGTCAACAAAATGACTTCTGGGATTTCTTCCTCCTGTAAGAGACTAAATCTCAAGCTGTGGAAAATTAAGGAATAATTATCTCTCTGTGGCTATATTTACCTAATTAAATATTTTACCACTTTTATTTTTGTGGACACCTCCATAGCACTTTTCTTCCTTCCTTCCTTCCTTCCTTTCCTTCCTTCCTTACTTCCTTTCTTCTTTCCATCCTTCCTTTCTTCTTTCCTTCCATCCTTTCTTTCTTCCTTTCTTCTTCTTTCCTTCATTTCTTTTTTTCTCCTTCATTTCATTATGATAGCAAACTCTGGATGAGTAAGCTCTCTTGCCCAGCAAAGATCTGTCTTTTATCCCCAGTTTATGGTATTAAAGCATTGCCCATGATACTTTAAGGATAAATGACTTGATGACAAGGTCTTCCTGGCTGCTTCATTTAGCACTGACTATACTTTCATTCATATCTCCTTACTCATTGATCATAGTAAGAGAAGTGACTTACTACTTATTCCCCATCGCTACCTTTAGGCTCTCCCCCTATGACTATCACTTAGTTATTCCCCTTCCTTTGAGAACACATTCAATTCGTATATATCACTCAATGAAGATTCTAGTAGATTTTGTCTAGAGATTTTTCCAGTGCACTCTCCTTCCTTCCTCAGTGAGTTCAATGCCTGGCTGTCTTTCTCTCCTCTTCACCTAATTCTGTGATAATAGGGAATTTCAAAATACATATTAACACTCATTCAAATAAGTTTAAGTTCCAATAATTCAACTTATTCATTTCCATAGACACCTTCTCCCCACCACAACTACATGCAGATATCTGTCCATACCATTAACCTTATTATCATCCACAAGTGCTCCAAGAGAAATAGGTTGTTCTGTGACAGTGTTGGGGGTGGTGGTAGTGGTGGTGATGATGTCACTCCCTTAGCTATTTCCAGCAAGATTCTTGCCAGAGTCCTCCTTAATAGGCTTTCACCTGGAACATGATCATCTACCTGAGAGCTAGTGAGACTTTAGAAAAGATCAAGAAATGATTGTAATGGTGTTATTTGCTTAACAACTCCAAGAGAAATGCTAGGAGAAGAGGGATCTGTATGTAACACTCATACATCTAATGAAGGTATTTGACAGGGTCTGTCATGAGAACTTGTTGAAAATTATTACAAAATTTGATTGCATGGAGAAGGTCATCAGTATTGTACATCTGTTTCATGAAGGCATATTTGCCCAAATTCTGGATAATGAATAATGCTTTCACAATTTCCCAGTCACTAACAGAATGAAGCAGGGCAGTGTGCTTGCTCCCATGCTTTTTAGCATGATGTTTTCTGTGATGTTGCTTGACGCCTTCAATGAAGACAAAACTGGCATCCTTAATGTCAGCTACCACACTGATGGTATATTCTTCAGCCTGAAAAGACTACAAGCCAAGACCAAAGTGGAGGAAGAATTGATATGACTTTGTTTACTGATTGTGCACTCAATGCAGCCTCTGAGGCTGAGATGCAATCAAGCATGGATCAGTTCTCTGCTGCTTGTGCCAATTTTGGTCTAACAATTAACACTAAGAAAACACAGGCTCTCCACCAGCCAATAGCACACCATCCATACTTAGAACCAGCAGTTACAGCAAATGGAGAAATTATGAATGCTGTGGATAAGTTCATTTAACTTGGCAGTATACTTCCTAGAGATATACACATTGATAATGAGGTTGACATATGCATTGCCAGAGCTAACTCACTGTTTGGGAGACTGAAGAAAAGTGTGGGAGATAAGAGGTATTAGACTGCCTACCAAACTAGAGATCTACAGAGCTGTTGTGCTGACCTCACTGTTGTATGCCTGTGAAACTTAGAGAGTATATCAATGTCATGCTAGGAAATTGAATCACTTTCATTTCAATTGTCTTAGATTCTGAAGATCACATGACAAGATAAGGTACAGGACACTGAGGTCCTTTATCAAGTTGAATTGCCACACATTCAAACTCTATTGCAGAGAGTGTAACTCTAACAGGCAGACCACATTGTTTGGAGGTACAAAGTACATTTGCTAAAAATACTATTTTATAGGTAACTCATAGAAGGCAAGTACTCACATGGAGATTAGAAGAAGCAATACAGGACACTCTCAAGGTCTCTCTCTGAAGAACTTTGGAACTGACTATGAGACATGGGAGAAACTGGCACATGACCAACCAGAATGGCATGCCTGTTTCAAAGAAGGTTCTGTACTCTATGAGCAAAGCAGAATTGCAGTAGCACAAAAGAAATGTGAGATGCGCATAGATCACCACTACAAATATTCATATGGACTATTTGTGCCCAATCTGTGGTAGTGCCTTCCAAGCTCAAATTGACACATCAGACACATTGTATCTTCATAATGAGGTCATGGTGGTCCTTTTTGAGAACAAAGGAACAACTATAGATCTTTATAATATTGCTAATGCTGCGTACATTTTTCTCCTAGTTCTCCTTACTTTACTCTGCAGCATTTCATACAAGTATTCCCATGTTTTTCTTAAATAATCTCCTTAATTTTTTCTTATAGCATAATAGTATTCCATCACATTCATGTACCTTAGCTTGTTAAGTCATTTTCCAAATGATGAGCATTTCCTCAGTTTTAAGTTCTTTGCCACCACAAAAGACCTACTATTAATATTGTTATACATATGAACCATTTTCCTCTTTCATTGATTTCTTTGGCCTATAGACTTAGTAGTAGTATCCCTGAGTCAAGAAGTACATACGATTTAATTGTTTTTTGAACATAGTTTCAAGTTGTTTTCTGGAATGGTGGGACTACTAAACAATTTCACCAACAATACATTAATTTGTTTATTTTCTCACACCCTATCAGATATCCATCATTTTCCTTTTTTGTCATGTTAATCAATTTGGTAAGTCTGAGATGATTCTTCAGAGCTGTTTTAATGTGGATTTCTCTATTAGTTTTTAAAGCATTTTTTTTTTGGTATGGCTATTGATAGTTTGGATTTCTTCCTCTGAAGCCTGCCAATTCATATCCTATAGTCATTTGGGGAATGGCTCTTATTTTTTTTTTAGTGTATTCACTGCAATATGATGCATTTATTTACAACAGAATTGAACTGGACAACAGCAACCACAAATCATAATCTGTATTTCCTGTCAGTTCAGTTTCATTTATCTTCCTCTTAGGGCCATTTTTTTTTCATTGATCCGCTCCAATCACTCACAAATCTAAGAGGCAAAATTTCTTTGTAACCAAAGTGGATGTTTGGAAATGCTAGTGAAGTCATTATCAGCATCTCTGCTCAGGTAACTAGCAATCTTTATTTACAAACCATTCTTGATTTCTTGGTAGTGAGGAAGTTTCCTCATTTTTTCTGTTTATTTCTATGACCTTGGACAAGCTTCTGGTCTTCATCTTTCCTTCTAGTGGTGAATGGCTTTTATTTTTGTATATTTGACTCAGTTCTCTATATTTTTTGGAAATGAGATCTTTTTCAGAGAAATTTGCTGCAGATTTTCCCAGTTTTTTTTTTAATTTTAGCTGCATTTTTCGCTTAAACAAAGACCTTAATTTAAGATAATCAAAATTACCCACTTTAGCTCCTGTGAATCTCTGTCTCTCTCATTTCATTATAAACTTTTTTTCTATTCAGAGAAGCAACAGATAATTTCTTCCTTGCTCTAGTAATCCCTACCTTATTTCTAATTTTAAAAATGGCTATTTACCAAAAGCTCACCCTCTCCTTTGTTTTCCATCTCACATCACTCAGATACTTTATGCCCCTATTTCCTCAACTCCCAATTCACATAAAGTGGCCCATCTCCATCCAAAAGACACTCCTCTGCATTCATAAATAACTGCAATCCTTTCTGCCTTCTCCAGCAAATTTCCCCTTCTAGTATCCATAATCTTTCAATAGACTTTAAACTTTAGCTGTCAACTAGCTATTTCCCTGTTGTGTACAGACATGCCCATGTCTAATCCATTCTGAGAAAGTCTCACTTGATCCATCTATCCATGCTATCACCTTTTATATCTCTTCTCCTTATGGCTAAGTTCTTTGGGAAGGATATCTCCAATAGATGCCACCAGTTTCTTTCCTCTCACTCTTTTCTTAACTGTTTGAAGTCATAATTCAAGTGAAATTGCTCTTTCCAAAGTAACTAATGTTGTATTCATACTTAAATATTGTAGCCTTTTCTCAATATAAATCCTTCTCAACCTCTCTGCATCCTTTTGCACCATAAATCACGCTCTTCTCTAGATACTCTCTTCTCTCTAGATTCTTGTGACACTACTCTTTCTTGTTTCTTCTCCTACCTGTCCATCCACTCATTCTCTTTCTCCTCTGCCAGTTTTCATCTATTCTATGACAGTGAAAATTTTGAGGTCCCCAAAAGTTCTGTCTTGGAATCTCTTCTTTTCTCTTTTCTTATATTGTTGATCTCAATTCAATTATCATCTATATGAAGATGACTCAAATTTATCTGTCCAAATAGAGCTTAATCTCTTTCCAGCTTCCATTCTCCAGGTATCTATTAGACATCTTTAACTGGATGTTCAGTAGACATCTTAAACTCAAAAACATAAACAAAATGAAACTCATTATGTCGCCCCCTCTCCCCACCAAAAAAAATCCTTGACTCTTCCTAACTTTCCTATTAATGTTATGGCTATCACCATTCTCCCATTTATCCAGTCAGGCAATCTAGTTATCATCTTTTTCTCTTCACTCTTTCTCACCCAGCCCTGTATCCAATCAGTTTTGATGGACTATATTTTCTACCTTCTCATTTATATCTCCCCTGGTTCACTCTGTAAACACCCTGGTAAGTTCTCATTTTATTCTTTTTTTTTTTTTTTAGGCAATAGGGGTTAAGTGACTTGCCCAAGGTCACACAGCTAGTAAGTGTCAAGTGTTTGGTCTGAGGCCAGATTTGAACTCAGGTCCTCCTGACTTCAGGGCTGGTGCTCTTCCACTGTGCCATCTAACTGCCCCAGGTAAGCTCTTATTAACTCACATCTGGAATGTTGTTATAGCTTTCTCTTATCCCTTCTCCAAGTCTCTCCCCATTCTAATTCATTTTCTACTCAGCTGTTAATTTTATCTTCCTAAAACACCTTTCCAACCAAATATGACTCTTACCTCCAATTTCATAAAGCTCCAGTGGCTCCCTATTCATAACCATTACCTTCATTACTTGGCCCCTTCCTACTTTTCCAGTCATCTTACACCTTAATCCCTTTAACATACTCTTATGATCCACTGACACTTGGCTCTTTACTATTCTTTTCACATTATACTCCATTTATTGGCTCCCAACATTTTAACTGGCTATAGTCATTAATCTTAGACACTCTCTTCTTATCTCCCTGACTCCTGTTTTCATTCTCAGCTAAAGTTCCACTTTCTGTAAGAAGCCTTACTCAATCTTCCTTAATGTTAGTATCTTCCTTCTGAAAATAGTCCCATTTTAGCCTGTGCGTATTATCTTTGAACATAAATGTTTTCATATTATTTCCTTCATTAAAACACAAATTACTTGTGAGAGCAAAGTGTTTTGTTTGTATCCCTAAGGCTTAGCACAGTACTTGAGACATAGTAGGCATTTAATAAGTCTTAGTTGACTGATCAACCTATGAGGTCCCACAGACAGTATGTGTTAGACGTAAGATTCACATAGGTCTTACAAACTCTCAGACTACTTCTGTAGCAACTTAACAATGCTGAACTACTTTGAATATTGTAATGTTCTGGAGCGAGGGAAAAATTACTTCAGATTTCTATATTTTAGGATGTAAAAGAACCCATTTCTGCTCATTTGTTCTGCATAAGGTAGCAAAAAAGTATTGCTCAAGATGATTTGAAGAAAGACAATTTCTTTATAGCTTCCCATTCTGGAGCAATTTAAATTGATATCTTAGTCTTGCTCATAATAGCATATGTGTTCTGTACTAGCATGGCCAATTTATTCATAGTACTAGCAATGGCTCAGGCACATGAGAATGTGGGTTCATATCATATTTCTAACATTTACTTATCCTCAAGTAAGACCTTCATCCTTAATTTCCTCATTTATAAAAACATAGAGTTGGATTAGATGACCTTTGAAACCCATTCATTTGCTAGCTCATGATCCTATTATCCTTTATTTCTTGAACCCAGGGCTATTTAGAAAATGGAAGAAGTCCCAATGGAAGCATCCCGATGCTTAGAACAAAGTCAAAAAACAGTGTGCCAGAGAACCATTTAAATGACAGTTCTTTAATAGTTAACCCATTTTCAGTAATCAGTGTTATCATGCTGTGTTTGGAATTATATATTGTTATTTATTTGGTTACTTTACAATAGCCAGGGTTCCTGGATGCATTACAAAATTAAAACTGTAAATTAACCAACCATGTCCAATGATGGTTGGCACCAGAAATGGAGAGCCTAGTCTTGCCAAGCAGCTGCCAATGAAGAGGGGAAAATGGACCCCCCTCACTTCCACTTAACATTATAAGTAAACACTGACCTTTTGAAGTATTTTTGAAAGTATTCCAGTTGATTAAATGTCTGGTACTGAGAATTTATTTTTTATCTTAAAAGTGAGGGTAAGAAATCCTCAGCCAGTCTTTATTGCTGAATATATACTAAGCTCAATAAATACTAAACTTTATTCAATTATCATAAGACTTGAAGATTCACTAGATCTGGAGTGGTACATTCCTTGTTTTTTGTTTTTGTTTTTGTTTTTTTTTTGTAACTGCTTTTGTTAAAGAGCTACATTTGGAAGAAATCTATTAGATTCTTACTGTTCAAACTTATATTTAACATTTTCCTTCTCAAAGGAAGTTTTGTAAAAGGGACTCCTTTGGGAATATTGAATTTGGGTTTTTTTTAAACATTTCTTTCTGACTTCTCCTATTTCTTATTTTAGCATCTGAACTGCATTGTGTGCACATGCACACACACACACACACACACACACACACACACACACACTGACAATTCATTTTCTCTATGAGGAAGAATTGCCTTCTGGCCTCTGGTCATCTTCCTTCCAAGGTGTTGACAATACTACTTCATGTTGGAATGTAGTTAATCTTCACCAAACCCCTCCTGGCTAATTCAAATATGTGTGTGTGTGTGTGTGTGTGTGTGTGTGTGTGTCTATATATATATACACACATATATATACATATATATATATATATTTTGGATATTATATACATAGTTTTTGGAGATATATATATATATATATATAGTTTTTGTGCATGTGTATATATATAGATATATCTATATCTATATATATCTCCAAAAACAAAACTATATATATATATATATAATATTATATATATAGTTTTGTTTTGTTTTTGGGTTCCTTTTTCATCTTTTCAGTAATAAATTTCTATTCACCAATATTTGACAAGGCTTTTGTGAAACCCTAGTACATTTTACTTAGACCTTTAATCCAGAATAAACGAACTTTCTGCTTAGTCCAAATATTAAAGTTTTCACTTGTTGGCTTTTAGGCTTCTCATTTTGCACTTTTCTCCATTTTCAAGCAGCAAGGTGATTTGAATTATTGAAAGAAAACATAGGCACAAATAATGAACAATCATTTAAAAAAAAAAAACTTACAGAACCTGAATTTCTAGTTAAAGTGAAATGAATAACAATCCTGATAATTCATATTCCATGAATTTAAAACTTGAAACCGAAGAAGTTTGAGTGTGTGTGTATGTTTATGCATCTATGTATCTATGTGTTTGTTCCTACAGCACCCAGCAAATATTAGGTGCTGAATAAATCTGTTTTTGCATGTAAGTGAACTTACCATATTGACTTTCCATAATGATTTAACTATATGAATATCATCTGATATTTCTTTAATATTTTACTACTTTAAGGTTTTATTACTGTTGTTAAACAGGATCACATGGTTAGTAAGTGTTTGAGACTGGATTTGAACTCAGATCTTTCTAACTCCAGACCCAGTGCTCTATACACTGAGCCATTTACCTAACCTACTTTAAGGTTTACAAAATGCTTTATGTACTTTGGTTCATTTGAATGCCATAATGATATTTTTACACAGTTATTGTTATTCTCATGTTATGGATGAGGAAGCTGAATGATTTTGAATCCATTCAGTTAGGAAATATCAGAGGCAGAATTTGAATCCTGATCTTCCTGGTTCTAATTCCAGTGCTCCTCTTTTTCGATATACTATTACTAACTAAATTTTTTGATGCTTAACCAACATCTTTAGGCTGATCAAATCATTAAGTTTGTGGAACATCAGACCACACGATATTCAGGAACTCTCCACATTGATGCCTTACCTGGAAGCCATGTCTGGACTTAATGATTATAGCGAACTCCTCAACAATGCTCAAAATTGTCCTAAGAAAGGAAAATCCTTCTTTCAATTAGAAATGTCCAAAAACTGAAGAGCTTTTCAAGGATCTAGTTGGTTCCCATTTATTCTAAATGTTCAAACAAAAGCTGAATATGTCTTTTGTTGTTGTTGTTGTTATACTGTTACAGAGAGGATTCTTCTTCAAGTATGGATTAGAGGAGACAAGATAGCATCTAAGATAACATTCAGCTCAGAAATTCTGTGATTCTTTTCTTAAAGTTTTTTGAATATTGGAAAGATTGTCTATTCCATATTATTTGACATAATCAAACAGTACATATATTTTTTCTGTATGTAATGAAAAATAACCTAATTTTGCATGATCATTTCAATGGAAGACTTTTAGGATCATCATAATTTCAGAATGCCTCCTTAATGTCCTTAGTTCTCTCATGGACCAAGCCTCTGCTACAACAACCACAAATTTCAATCCAGTTGTTTGCAACATAGATATTGTCAATTTCTGAGAACTAATGTGTTCTCGTCTTAAGTGAAGTTTCAGAATTTGTTGAGAAATTGTAATTTAGCTTTTACCATTATGTCTCATCATTCTCAAGACAATGGGCTGAAATATTTGAGTGATCTATTAGTAATATTGTCAATGCTAGCTCAAACCACAACTACATGTTATGAACAGGCTGCAAAAGGAAATTGTACCTGCCTCCCACCCACATTCTTAATAAATGCACACTGCAACCACATTCAAAGTGAGTTTGTCTTGGCATATGCACTCAAGAGGTCTTTATCCAGCTAGATCTACAAACCTATTAGGTCCATATTATTAGTTCTCTGAATGGGAGCTGATTTCTATCCCCTCATGGTTGTCTATTGTCATGGGTCTTATTTTAAAGTCTCAAATTATTCAATCAATCAAATGCCTGTTTCTTGCACAAAAGTCAGAAAAGTCAAAGTCTTGAATTGGACTACTGAAGTAGGGTTGGCTAATCGAGTTTGTCAATTTAATACCTCTCAATGGGTTTTCAACAATAACAACAAGAAGAGTCAATCATACTGATTTGCTCAATTACTAATTGTTCTGAGATTTTTCTACAGATAATGAGGCAGGAAATGTGCCATCTGAAGAAGCAGTTACCAGGTTACATTTCCATAAAGGTTGGCTCCCTGGATCAGGGCTGCTGGGGGCCAGGCTAGAAGCTGGACCAGTGATCTGCAGAATATTGCTTTTCCCAGGGCTCTTATGTTCAGGGTCCTGGGCTAGTTCCATTTGGTTTAAGAGATGGTGCCAAGATGGTGGAGTAAGCAGTAAGTTGCTCTCACTCTCCTTTATTGACCTTGAAAAACCCAGAAAATACCACCGCAGGAAAAATCCTGGAACAGTGGAGCCAGCAGAAAGACAGGGTACAACAGATTTTTAGCTCATGAGGCTAGGAGGATTAACAGAAATGGTCCCTCTTACTGTGGCTGAAGGGGATGAGTACAGGACAGGAGGTATCCCAGTAAGCCAGTGGCAAGCCCCACCTCAGCAAACCATTAGGAGATCCTGAGCCACAGGGAGGTGGAGCGAGCAAGTGCCAACACCACGATTCCCCATGTGCCTTGGCACAGTCAGGGGAACTGGCAGACACCAGTGCAGAGAACCACCAATTGTGCCGCAGAAGAACATCCACCAGCGGATGAGCTTACCTGTGCTCTAGCATAGCCCCAGGTAAGGAGTTGACCTCCAGTGGTCAGACCACCCCCACCCACACACCCCTCCCTGCCAGCTTCAGTGTAACCCTGGGGAAGTGCAGAAAAAACCCACATGGCCTCTGCACACACCAGCCACTACCACCTGCTCCAGCGTAGCACCAGGTAAGCTACAGCCTCTACTGGCTCTAGCTGCCAGAACCTGAGGCCCCAGCACACAAAGCCAGTAACCAGACCCCTAACCCCCTGCACAAGAAGTGTGAGACAATAGCCCCTGTGCCCCAGAAGCAGGGATCAACTTTAAAAGCCAGTAAAAAGGAAAACAACATGAATAAGAAGCAACATAGGAAAGCAAAGACCATAGATTGTTACTATAAGGACATGGGAGATCAAAACACAAATTCAGAAGAGGACAGCATTGTCAATCTACCCACATCTGAAACCTCAAAGGGGAATATGAACTGTTTTGAAGCCCAAAAAACCTTCTTGGAAGAGCTTAAGAAGGATTTTCAAAGTCAATTAAGAGAGGTAGGAAAAAAATGGAAAAGGAAATGGCAGATATGCAAGAAAGACTCAATAGCTTAGAAAAGGAAGGACAAAAATTAACTGTAGAAGAGGAGACATTGAAAAGTAGAATTGGCCAAATGGAAAAGGAGGTACAAAAGCTAACTGAAGAAAATAATTCACTGAATAATAGAACTGGGCAATTGGAAGCTGATGATTCTATCAGACATCAAGAATCAGTCAAACAAAGTCAGAAGACTAAAAAAAAATGGAAGAAAATGTAAAATACTTCATTGGAGAAACAACTGACCTGGAAAATAGAACCAGGAGAGATAACTTAAGAATTATTGGCCTACCTAACAGCCATGATGAAAAAATTTAAAAAAAAAAAAGAGCCTGGGCAGCATCTTTCAGGAGATCATCAAGGAAAACTGCCCTGAGGCCCTAGAACCAGAGGGTAAAGTGGTTATCAAAAGAATCTACTGATCACCTCCTGAAAGAGATCACAAATTGAAAACACTAAGGAATACTATAGCCAAATTTCAGAATTATCAGACCAAAGACAAAATAATATGAGGAGAGAGGAAGAAACAATTCAAATATCATGGAACCACAGTTAAGATTAAGCAGGACCTTGCACCCTCTTCATTAAAAGATCGGAGGGCTTAGAATATGATATTCCATAAGGCAAAGGAGATTGTATTACAACCAAGAATCAATTATGAAGCAAAATTTAGCATAATCTTTCAGGGGAGGAGATGGACATTCAATGAGATAGGGGACTTCCAGACTTTGCTGATGAAAAGACCAGAGCTCAATGGAAATTTGATCTTCAAATACAAGACTCAAGCAAGGCATAAAAATGTAAACAAGAAAGGGTTAAAAAATGTTATTCAATAAGGTTAAACTGCTTACATCCCCACATGGGAAGATGATACTTATAATTCTTGAGAACCATATCTTTATTACGACATTTAGAAGGAATATATATAGACAGAGGGGGTGGGATTAAGTTGACTTTGATGTGATGATAAAAAACCTAATGAAATGGTGTAAAGGCACTATAATGGGAGAAGAGGAAAGGAGGAAGCAGAAAAGGGTAAATTACATCATGTGAAGAGACATAAAAATACATGACAGTAGAGAGAAAGAAGGGAGGGAGATGATCATTGTTTGAACTTTACTCTTATCGGATTTGGCTCAAGGAGGGAATACTCAGTTAAGTATAGAATTTGAACTTGACACAGAGTCAGTAGGAAGGGAAAGGGGAAAGAAAAGGGAAGAGGGAATAGAAGGGAGGGAAGAAGTAGTAAGGGAAAAGGGAAAGAACAGGGAGGAAGATGATAGAAGAGAGAGAAGATTGAGGGAGGCAGTGGTCAAAAGCAAAACTCCTTTGGGGAGGGAAAGGGAAAAAGGACAAATAAAAACATAAATTGGGGGGAGAGAATAGGAAGGAGAGACATGTTGTTTATAAGAAACACATTTGAAGCAGAGGGATACACACAGAGTAAAGGTAAAATAAAAGGCTGGAACAGAATATATTATATTTTAGCTGAAGTTAAAAAAAAAATCAAGTGTAGCAATCCAGATCTCAGGCAAAGCAAAAGCAAAATTAGATCTAATTAAGAGAGATAAAGAAGGAAACTATATCCTGCTGAAATGCACCATAGAAAATGAAGTAATATCATTACTAAACATATATGTACCAAGTGATATAGCATCCAAAATGTTGGAGTAGAAGTTAAGGGAATTACAGGAACAAACAGACAACAAAATTATACTAGTGGGGACCTTAACCTCCCCCTCTCAGAACTAGATAAATCTAAGCACAAAATAAACAAGAAAAAAAGTTAAATTGGTAAGTAGAATTTCAGAAAAATTAGGTATGATAGACCACTGGAGAAAAGTGAATGAGGACAGAAAGGAATATACTTTTTTCTCAGTGGTATATGGCACCTACACAAACATTGACCATGTAGTAGAGCATAAAAAAACTTCACAATCCAATGTAGAAAGGCAGAAATATTAAATGCATCCTTTTTCAGATCATGATGCAATAAAATTATATTTAATAAAGGACCATGAGAAGTTAGACTAAAAATCAATTGGGAACTAAAGAATCTAATCCTAAAGATTGAGTGTGTCAAACAACAAATCAATTCTAAGAGAATGAGAATAATGAGAGAAATACCAAAATTCATGGGATGCAGCAAAAGTGGTTCTTAGGGGAAATATTTATCTCTAAATGCTTACATGAATAAAAAAGAGAAAGAAGAGATCAGTGAATTGGGCAGGCAACAAAAAAGCCAGAAAAAGAACAAATTAAAAATCCTCAATTAAATACCAAATTATAAATACTAAAAACCAAAGGAGAGATTATTAAAACTGAAGAAAACTGTTGTTCTAATAAATAAAAATAAGAGCTGGTTTCATGAAAAAAAAAAACAATAAAATACATAAACCTTTGGCTAATTTGATTAAAAAAGAAAGAAGAAAGCCAAATTACCACTCTCAAAACTGAAAATTGTCAATTCACCACCAAGGAAGAGGAAATTAAAACAATAATTAGGGACTATTTTGTCCAACTGTATGCCGATAAATTTAACAATCTTATTGAAATGGATGAATATTTACAAAAAAGTAAATTGCCCAGATTAACAGAAGAGGAAGTAAAATACTTAAATAATCCCATCTCAGAAAAAGAAATTGAATAAACCATCAATGAACTCCCTAGGGGGAAAAAAATCTCCAGTGTCAAATGAATTTACAAGCAAATTCTATCAACCATTTGAAGAACAATTAATTGCAATACTATATACACTATTTGGGAAAATAGCTGAAGAAGGGGTCCTACTAATTTCTTTTTATGATACAAATATGATGCTAATAGCTAAACTGGGAAGAGTCACAACAGAGAAAGGAAATTATAGGCCAATTTCCTTAATGAGTATAGATGCAAAAATTTTAAATAAAATATTAGCAAAGAGAGTACAGCAACTTATTACAAAAATAATACACTATGGCCATGTAGGATTTATACAAGGAATGGAGGGCTGAATCAGTATTAGGAGAACTATTGTCATAACTGATCATATCAACAACAAAACTAACAGAAACCAAATGATTATCTCAATAGATCCAGGAAAAAAAACTTTTAATAAAATTCAACACCCATTCCTATTAAAAACACTAGAGAACATAGGAATCAATGGAGTTTTCCTTTAAATGATATGTTACATCTCTGTAAAACCATCAGCAAGCTTTATATGTAATAGAGATAAGCTAGAAGTATTTCCAATAAGATCAGGGTGAAATAAGGATGTCTGTTATCACCAATATTGTTTGATATGGTAATTTATACATTAGGTTTAGCAAAAAGAGAAGAAAAAGAAATTGAAGGAATTACAATAGGCAAAACAGAAAGTAAACTATCACTCTTTGCAGATGATATGATGATATACTTACAGAATCCTAGAAAATCAAATAAAAAATATTTGAAATAATAAACAACTTTAGCAAAGTTGCAGGATATAAAATAAACCCACATAAATCATCGGCATTTCTATATATTACCAACAAAGCCCAACAGCAAGAGATAGACAAATAAATTTGATTTAAAGTTACTGTAGACATTATAAAACATTTGCTAGTCTACCTGCCAAAACAAAGCCAGGAACTATATGAACACAATTACAAAACACTTTTCACACAAAGTCAGATCTAAATAACTGGAAAACAACATGAATTACTCATGGGTAGGCTAAGCTAGTATAATAAAAATGACAATTCTACCTAAATTAATTTACTTATTCATTGCCATACCAAATGAAACTAACAAAAAATATTTTATGGAGTGAGATTAAAAATAAAGAAGAAAATTCATCTGCAAGAACAAAAGATCCAGAATATCAAGGGAATTCATGAAAAGAAACCCTAGGGAAGGTGGCCTAGCCATACTAGATCTTAAATTGTATTATAAAGCAGCAATCATCAAAACTACTTGGTACTGGCTAAGAAATACAGTGGTGGATCAATGGAATAGGTTAGGTATGCAAGACATAGTATTCAATGAATGTAGTAATCTACCAATGGTTAAACCCAAAGACCCCAACTTCTGGGATAAGAACTCACTATTTGAAAAAAAAAAAAAGACTGCTGGGGAAACTGGAAATTAGTATGGCAGAAACTGGGTATAGACTAACATCTTACACCCTATACCAAAATAAAGTCAAAATGGGTACATTGTCTAGATATAAAGGCTGAACCAATAAGCAAAATGGGAGAGCAAGGAATAGTTTACCTGTCAGATTTATGGAGAAGGGAAAAATTCATGGCCAAACAAGAATAGAGAACATTATGGAATGCAAAATGGAAAATTTTGATTACATTAAATTGAAAAATTTTTGCACAGGGGACAACTAGGTGGCACAGTGGATAGAGCACTGGCCCTGGAGTCAGGAGGACCTGAGTTCAAATCCAACCTCAGACACTTGACACTCACTAACTGTGTGTTAGTGAGTTAGGCAACGCTATTGCCTAATCCCCCCCCAAAAAAAATCAATGGCATTTTTTGGGCAGTTAGGTGGCACAGGGGATAAAATAGCATCTCTGAAATCAGGAGGACCTGAGTTTAAATCTGGCCTCAGACCAAACACATGACACTTACTAGATGTGTGACCCTGGGCAAATCACTTAACCCCAATTGCAAAAAAAAAAAAAGTTTTTTTGTACAAACAAAGCCAAAGCAACCAAGATTAGGAGGGAAGTACAAAATTGGAGCAAATTTTGATATCCAATGTCTCTGATAAAGGCCTCGTATCTAAAAATATATAGAAAACTGTCAAATTTTTAAGAATACAAGTCATTCCACAATTGATTAATGGTCAAAGGATAAGAACACACAATTTTAAGAAGAAATTAAAGCTATCTACAGTAATATGAAAAAATGCTCTAAATCACTATTGATTAGTGAAATGCAAATCAAAACAAGTCTTAGGTATCATATCACACCTATCAGATTGGCTAACATGACAAAATAAGAAAATGATAAATTTTGGAGAAGATTGGGAAAATTGGAACACTAATGTACTGTTGATGGAGTTGTGAACTGATTCAACTATTTTGAAGAGCAAGTTGGAACTATGTCCAATGGGCTATAAAAATGTGCATACCCTTTGATCCAGCAGTACCACTACATGGTCTGTATCCCAAAGAGATCAGAATAATGGGATCACACCCCTGTACAAAAATACTTAGCTCTTTTTGTGGTGTCCAAGAATTGGAAATTGAGAGGATGCTCATGAACTGGGGAATGGCTGAACAAGTTGTAGTATATGAATGTAATGGAATACTAATGTGCTATAAGAAATAATGAGCAGGAAGACTTCAGAAAAACCTGGAAGGACTCATGTGAACTGATGCTGACCTAAAGATGTTGAATGAAGGCTGAATGAGCAGATCCAAAAGAACATTGTACACAGTAACAGCCGTATAGTGTGATAATTGACTTTGATAGACTTAGCTCTTCTCAGCAATACAAGGATCTAAGGCAATTCCAAAAGACTTATGATGAAAAATGCTATCAACATCCAGAGAAAAAGCTATGGAGTCTGAATGCAGATCAATGCATTCTCTCTCTCTCTCTCTCTCTCTCTCTCTCTCTCTCTCTCTCTCTCTCTCTCTCAGTTCTTTTGTTTTGTTTCTTTTTTTTCTTGGTTCCCACTATTTTATTCTAATTCTTCTTTACAACATGACTAATGTGAAAATATGTTTAATAAGAATGTATATGTAAAGCCTATATCAGATTGCATCCTGTCTTGGGACGAGGTGAAGGGAGAGATGCAGAGAAAATTTAAAATTGAAAAGCTTATGGAAGTGAATGTTGAAAACTAAAAATAAATAAATTAATTAAAAATATTGTGTCACTGATTCAATTCAAATAATTCATTCCACCTCTTCTCTCTCTCTCTCTCTCTCTCTCTCTCTCTCTCTCTCTCTCTCTCTGTGTGTGTGTGTGTGTGTGTGTGTGTGTGTGTCTTAGAGTGCATCAATAACACTTACACCTTTGGGACTAAGCATAGCTTCAACACCAAAAATTAAAAAATTCATTATAATGAATGATAGATTGCTTTTTTTTTTTACAAAGCATTAGCTTTGTGCTATAGTAAAAAAAAAAAATGACTCTCCAATGGATAACCTGGATTCAAAGCAAGCATTTGAAGCTTACTATCTATTTGACTTTGAACAATTCTCCTAATATCTCTGACTTTAGCCTCCTCATCTATAAAAGTATGGACTCAGACACAATGGTTTCTGAGGTTCTTCGAACCTCTACATCTATAGGGTATCATAGACTCAAAAGTCAATAGCCACTTAACTTTTCAGAAATAATTTTCTTTTAGTCTAGTGCCAGGGGTGGGATATCTGTGGCCTCAAGGCCACAGGTGGCCCTCTATGTCCTCAAGTATGGCCTTTTGACTGAATCCTAACTTCACAGTACAAATCCCCTTAGTAAAAGAATTTGTTGGGGGGGGGAACTAAGATGGCAGAGTAAAAGCAGTGACTTGCTTGTGTTGTCCCCCAAGTCCCTCTAAATAGCTATTAAAATTACTCTAAACAAATTCTAGAACAGCAGAGTCCACAAAAAGACAGAATGAAATAAATTTCTAGGCCAAGACAACTCAAATGTTTGATGGGAAAGGTCTGCTAACACATCTACAATCAGGCCACTAACACAATGAAATAAGATTTTCAGAGGCAATTGTACAGGGTGTATTTAAGCATGTCCTAGTATCTTTAAAAAGTTTTGTATTTTAAATTAATCCCATGATACATCATTAAAAAAAAAAAGAAGATCTGCCTCCATTGCTTAGTGGCAATATGTTATTGTGGAATTTCTGTCTATATGTAATTCTCTAGGAGAGGAAGATAAAGAAACATTAATCTACCTTGGTCAATTTGTACTAGTTCCTTCTCTGGTAAAAGATAATTGTCACAAAATTTAAATGTATCTTTTTATGTTCTTGGTTATTCACAAGGGCACTTTTATTTTTGCTTATATCTGTTTCTCTTTCTTTTTCCTTTTTTGATTTAATATTTTATTTTTTCCCAATTACATGTAATAACAATTTTGAGATTCTATTTTTTTTTCAAATTTTGAGTTCCAAATTCTCTACCTCCCTTGCCTCCCTTCCTCATTGAGAAGGCAAGTAATTTGACATGGGATATAAATGGGTGGTCATGCAAAACACATTTTCTTGTAAGTCAGGACATACTTTAAAATTTGTGTTGTACATGTGTCATTGTTCCTTAAAAAACAAACAAAAACACTTTAAGTTTTAGTGTCCTTAGTCTCTAATTAACTAAAATTTTGCCCTTAGGAATAAATAATCAATAAATGTCTACCTTAAATAAATACTCAGAGTGTACTCTCTAATGAAAATAATATACACACCTTTCATAATCTTTGAGAAAACAAAATTACTGTGAGTTCCTGCAACATATAATATAACTAAAATTTTACCAATCGACTCCTGCAACAAACAGGGTCATCCAAATAGTGTTTGCCTCACAGGAAAATCAATCCTGATGAAAAGTAATTGAACTCAGAAAAAAGCCAAAGTGATATGAGGTTGATTACTTAAGGTTTCCTAACCACAAGCAAAATATAAATCTATGGGCATATAATCCATTTGTATCTCAAATAAACCCTTTGGACTCATGCTATAAGACAAACGGTCCAGATCCTTTCAAGTCAAATAATATACACACCATACACATACACACACACATATGCACACACACACATACACACACACTCACTCACACACATTTGACTTGGAAAAAGTCTCATAGTATATTTTAAGTCAATTGCAAGACACTAGCATTGTGGAGATGCAACATTCATATTGAACTTAATAAGGGATTTATCAGTACATAAGCAATAATACATAAAGCTATCTTAAAGCAATCATTCTGACTTTTAAAGGAAAAATACCAGAAAACTAAATGTCCAAATAAAATATTAAAACAAAAAGAAAAAAAATTAAACAAACCTCTAAATTTTCTGTGTACTTGTTCCCTGTGAGCATATCTTTTGGCTAGCCTTCCCCCTCTTCATCTCACACTCTTAGCTTGGTTCCGCAGGGAGAGACTATGTCACATTCAAATATACTCTATAGAGCCTCACCAAAAAACACTATAACTCACTATTCCCCAACTGGGCAATAATCTTTAATACTCTTGTCAAATAGTAAATACAATAATCTCAAAGCAAAGACATTTACTAAGATAGCATGGTAAGAATATTAGTTGTCAAGTATTACTCCAGCAAACTTGGGGAATATCCTGCTACAAATATCTGAAGTATATATAGTAAGGAACATATGTAGGGAACACTTGTGGCCAAAGTAGCTTACAATTCTGGCACCTCAGGGTTATATTTCCTATCTGGAAGTTCCATCTTCACGCTGATTTCTTGGGGTAGGGCATCTATGGTATGCAAGTTGTTCAGCTGGGCTCCAAATAGCAGCTCCTATTCACATCTTAAGTTATAACTGCCAAGGGATACTTGTATCCTGAACACATAGCTTCCTTTCCATTGACCTGCTAGGAATCCACTCCTCAGAGGTCCCTCTCCTGTTCCCAGATACTTTTATCTACTATTCAGCAAACATATTTGATGCAAAACATTGTGACTAACATAAGAGAGGAGAAAAACTCCCTACTTACCTTCTCTGTTGTAGAAGTGAAAAAGAAAAGACATAATTATTGCTTCTCAAAAGCTTAATTCTTCCTCTTATAGATGGCTAAAGGACATGCTACTTGAAGCTGCAGTCAATCCTCAACATTTACACGCTTTATTTTCACAGCTTCTTTTTCCCTTTTGCATTGGCAACTGAGCATATTTGCAGCTATGTGCACTACATAAAAAACAAAAAATGAGATAAGTGATGTGCACAAGTTTGTGGAGGAGCCAGCATCTTACTAGGTGCTTCACTGTTTCTGTTCACCCTACAGTTGTAAGAGTTCTTCATTCATTTATTGTATATTTTCTATATTTGTCTTTAAAACTCAGATTTTGGGTTGTAATTATGCCCTCAAAGCATAGGAGAAGTCCTTTGGGCACTAAACCAAAGTGTTAAGTCAATGATTGGGCTAGTGAGAAAATAAAGGTGTTAAATAAACTTCATGCCATAAAATTTGGGGTCATTGTCTGCCAGGAGACCCTAAAGGATCTCAAAGGGAATGTGAAGCAGATCTCACTGAGGGAATATTTCATCCCTCATTGAGGGATATACATCATGGTGTATCTTTCATGATCTCCAACCCCATCCACCAGCTATGAAGAATAGAATGTCAAAGGTGAGGTCAAGACCTCACCAGTCTCGATATCTTCCAACAGCAGTCACTAAAATTCCAGTAACATCCCACTTGGAATTCAGAGGGAGGCCAAGATAGAGAGGTTTACAGTAACATAGTGTATAGGACAATATCCTCACACCACCATCCAATACAGTGGAAGGTAAGATTAAGGTTAAAAAATGTTTTATGGGGCCAGAGTCAAGATGGCAACTGAAAGCAGAGACTTGCTTAAGCTCTCCCCCAAACCCCTCCAAAAACCTGTAAAAATTGGCTCTAAACAAATTCTAAAGCAGCAGAACCCACAAAAAGACAGAATGAAACAAATTTCCAGTACAAGACAGCCTCGATGGTTGATCAGAAAGGTATAACACGCCTGGCGGGGAGAGGAGCTCAGTTCAGCATGGGTGCACAGGCAAAACAGGCCTCAGTGAACCTGGAGCAGGCTTCAGACGACTGAATCACAGGCAACTCTGGCTGTTTTCAGACTTCTCAACCCATAAATCCAACGACAACTTAGAAGCAGTGGGAAATTGTGACTGCTGTGAAAGAGGGAAGCTTGGTACCAGCCCCAGTCCCAAGCGTGGCACCAGGGCAGTGGCTGCCTCCAGAACTTCTGGCCCATGGACCTAGCAGAATTGGGTGGCTGATCAGAGGGGAATTGCAAGGATCTCTTTGCCAGTGCTAAGGCAGGAATCTCTTGTTTTGCCCATGTTTGGATCTGGGTCACAGTTCTGGATGGAGGTCCTAGGGCGAGGAGGTGTGCTACCATGGTAAAGCTTATAGTGCTGGTGGAGAGGGAATTCTCCTCCCAGTTCCAAGGTAGAAAAGAAGGCTTATGGTCATTCATAGACCAGAGCACAGGCCATGAAAGGAGTAAACACCTTGCCCCTTATCATACCACCTTGGAAGAACTGAAAATGTACAGGTCCCTAAAAGTATCTCTGAAAACAGCTGCACAAAACCCCCAAAGCTTGGGACAGCACATTCTCCACACTGGAAGCAGAACTCTACCTTAACAAAGAGTTAAAAAGTCTAGTAATTGGCTGGGAACATGAGCTAACAGCATAGAAAATCTCAGACTATAGAATCCTTCTTTGGTAACAAAGACAATCAAAACATACAACCAGAAGAAGACAACAAAGTCAAAGTTCCTCCATCCAAAGCCTCCAAGAAAAATATGAATCAGTCCCAGGCCATGGAAGAACTCAAAAAGGATTTTGAGAAACAATTAAGAGAAGTAGAGGAAAAACTGTGAAGAAAGATGAGAGGGATACAAGAAAATCATGAAAAACAAGTCAACAGCTTGCTAAAGGAGATCCAAAAAAATACTGAAGAAAATAACACATGAAAAAATAGCCTAACCCAAATGGCAAAAGAGGTCCAAAAAGCCAATGAGGAGAAGAATGCCTTAAAAAGCAGAATGTGCCAGAATGTGTAAAAAGAAGTACAAAAGCTTACTGAATAAAATACTTCCTTAAAAATTAGAATGGAGCAGCTGGAAGCTAGCGACTTTATGAGAAATCAAAACACTGTAAAACAAATCCAAAAAAAATGAAAAAATAGAAAATAATGTGAAATATTTCTTTGGAAAAACAACTGACCTGGAAAATAGATCCAGGAGAGAGAATTTAAAAATTATTGGACTATTTGAAAGCCATGGTCAAAATAAGAGCCTAGAGATCATCTTTCAAGAAATTATCAAGGAAAACTTCCCTGATATTCTAGAACCAGAGGGTAAAATAGAAATGGAAAGAATCCACTGATACCCTCCTGAAAGAGATCCCCAAAGGAAAACTCCTAGGAATATTGTAGCCAAATTCCAGAGTTCCCAGGTCAAGGAGAAAATATAGCAACCAGACAAGAAGTAACAATTCAAATATTATAGAAACACAATCAGGATAGCTCAAGATTTAGCAGCTTCTACATTAAGGGACCACAGGGCTTGGAATATAATATTTCAGAGGGCAAAGGAGATAGGATTACCACCAAGAATCACCTATCCAGGCATACTGAGTATAATCCTTCAGGGGAAAAAAATTTGTCATTCAGTGAAATAGAGGACTTTCAAGCATTCTTGATGAAAAGACCAGAGCTGAATAGAAAATTTGACTTTTCAATACAAGTCTCAAGTGAAACATGAAAAGGTAAATAAGAAAGAGAAATTATAAGAGACTTATTAAGGTTGAACTGTTTACATTATTCATGGAAAGATAACATTTGTAACTCATGAGACCTTTGTCAATATTAGGGTAGTTGGAGGGAAAAACATTATATGTGTGTAGATGAGAGAGAGAGACAGAGAGACAGACAGACAGAGAGAGAGAGAGAGAGAGACAGAGAGAGAGACAGAGACAGAGAAAGAGGGAGAGAGAAGGCACAGGGTGAGTTGAAGATGAAGGGGTGATATGTAGAGAACAAAATTAAGGGGTGAGAGTGGATTATACTGGGAGTAAGAAAAAGGGAGAGGTAGAATTGAGGCAAATTATCTCACATAAAACAGACAAGAAAAGGCTTTTACAGTGGAGGGAAAGTGGGTGAAATTGAGATGGAATGAGTGAATCTTATTCTCATAGAATTTGGCATAAGGATGGCATAAATACACACTCAATTGGGTATGGAAATCTATCTTACCCTACAGGAAAATAGGAGGGGAAGGGGACAAGAGAGCAGGGGGATGATATAGGGGAAGGCAGATTGTGGAAGGGGGTAATCTAAAGCAAACACTTGTGAGGAGGGACAAGGTGAAAAGAGAGAATAGAATAAATGGGGGGCAGGGTAGGATGAAGGGAAATATACTTAGTTTTTCACAATATGACTACTATGGAAGTGTTTTGCATAACTACACTTGTGTGGCCTGTATCAAGTTGCTTGCCTTTTCAATGAGGGTGGGTGGGGAGGGAGGAGGGGAGAAAATTTGGAACCCAAAGTTTTAAAAACACATGTTAAAAAAAAATTATCTTCACAGGCTACTGGGAAATAAGAAATACAAGAAATGGGGTATAGAAATCTATCCTACTTTATAGGAAAATAGAAGGGGAAGGGGATAAGAGAAGAGGGAGGGAGATAGAAGGAAGGTCAGATTAGGGGAAGGGGTATTCAGAATTCATGCCATCTTGGGGTGGGGAAGGGGCAAGATGGGGAGAAAGTTTGGAACTCAAACTCTTGTGGAGGTGAATGTTGAAAACTAAAAATAAATAAATTTAAAAAAATAAGTAGGAAATAGAAAAAAATATGAAAAATGTTTTAGCTTTAAAATTTTATTTGCTGTACAGCATTTATGGTATTATAAATTTAATGTGTTATAAAAAGTGAATATTGTCTGAAACAGATGTTTGTTTCTTAAATTGAGATGTTAGTACAAAAGGTCACAGAATTCTAGAAAATTACTAGTGAGAAAAATATTTTCATGTAACTAATTTTTTTTGGTGTAAGACATTTTGTGCGTTATTTCATGGTTATTGTATTAGGAAAAGTGCATATTACCGGAATTAATGTTTTGTTATAAAGAATTATATGCAGACAAGTGTATTTTCAACAATATCTAGTGAAAGATTACTGATTTTGATTGTCACAGGAACATAATCTATTATTTCCTATAGTTTCAATGTATCAACATATGCATTTTTAATTGTGCTGTTTTCTAGGAATATAAACCCCAAGAAATTTGAGGATTGATTGTAGTTCCTGTTTTGACTGTGTCATTCTAGAGAACATGTCCTGATTAAAAAAAAACAAAACAAAAAAACAAACTACTGGAGAATAGTCTATCTTTCTTGAGAAAAGAGGTAACAGTTCTCTATAATTCCATCGGTCACATAGATTGAGTTTCTCAAAGAATAATTTATTAGAAATTAAGAGGAAAAAGGCTTTAATTTCTTTTTACAAATGATAATATTGTTGAGTGACAGAACATAGGCTTTCACAGTACCTTTGGGTAACCAGTGGTAAACAGTTTTCCCACTATTTAACTGTGTTCTAAGCTTGACCTAGACACAAGGCTAGTTTCACACTGATGCTGGAAAAGTGTTAATAAGGGATTCTTCCTGTCTGTGTCCATTGCAGATCTTAATTACTTTCTTGTATTTCAAATTTAAAAGCTTTTCTTATCTCACCACTTTAGCAAACTTGGGCCAGACTAAAACCATGAGAGTATAACTGTTTAATACTTCCTTCAGTTGCTTCTGGAGAAAAAGACTCCATTTATTGAAGCTAAGGATGACAAGTCATGATTCACATCCCTTCATTAGAGAAGTTCTCATCTACAATCCATTGCAACTCTACATTACCATATGTACATTAAATGCATGACAAAGTATACACTACCAGTGATGGACACTGCCATTAAGAAGAAGACATTTTTTATGTGATCACTGAAGAGATAGAATAGAGAGAAAAGTAAAGAGGGACAAAGGCAAGTCCTTGAGGTATGTTTTACATTTAGAGAAGAGATGGAATTTAGTGACTCATAAAAGGAAGGAGAAGAAAAGTGATTATTGATGGAGAAAAAGAATGAGAAAAGTACAAAATCATGGAAACTGAAGAAGAAATGAAATGCAAGAAGCAAATGATGGCCAATTATGTCAAAAAGAGCAGGAAGGTCAATAAGAATGAGGCCCAAAGTAAAGGCTCTTGGACAAGATTTCATTAATGATCATCAATGGAGGAGAATCAATAGAATATGATGGCAGAAGATTGATTAGGAAAGATTGAGAGATTGAAAGAGAAATTGAAACAAATGAATAACTATTTATTAAATGAATTTCAATACAAAGTTTAACAACACAATTTTCTCAAATCAGTTTTTTATTCAATTAGTAGATGTAGGTATGTTGTTACTTTCTAGTTAAAAGGGAATAGAAAACAACCCTGGGTCGTAAAAGTAACCATCGACGAACATTTTTGATTCTATATGTTGGGCAAAATTTGTAAATTAGTAGATATTTGGGTGATATTGTCATTTATAGTATGAAGATGCAACCTGAAAGCACATGTTACCTTCAGTCAGATATGTAATGATACCTACTACCAATAAATAATGAATAGCTCTTGTCTATGGGGAATCATTTAAAGCTAAGGTAATTCAGGCAAGTTTCCTAGAGAACCAAATGGAATACATAATTCCCTCACAAGTGATAAAAAGATAGATAATAGATAAATAGAAAGGTAGATGATATAATCAAAAAACATGTAAGTATGCATACATACACATATACAAACATATATCATAGATGTGTGCATATATATATACACATGTGTTTATATGTATATACATGCATTTATATGTATTGTGTACTATATATATATATGTGTGTGTGAGTATGTATACGCCCATTTGCTAGAAACATTTCTTTCCTTAATTCTTTAATTTCTGACATTATACTAGCAGATATTTTAAAATGAAAATTATTTTAGAAATACATACCATTAACATTTAAAACTTTTTTTTTCCTTCTGTTTTCCTGCATAGGCCTGGAATAGATATATATGTTGAAAACTTAAGGACTGAAGTGGTATTTGATTTCATGTATGGCCCTAAATTGTGACTACTTTTGCTTTTGTGAGGTGAGACTGTAATAAATCAATAAACATTTATTAAGCTCCTATTATGTGCCTGATACTATGCTAAGCACTGGAAATAAAAATGGGGGCATAATAAAATCTCTGTACTCAAGGAGTTAATAATATAATGAGGGAGAAAACATGCACACAAATTTATTCAAATCAAGCTATATACAAACTAAATAAAAAATAATTAACAGAGGGAAAGTGCTAGGATTAAGAGGGGTTAGGGAAGGCTTCTAGTAAAAGGTGATTTGTAACTGGCATTTAAAGGAAGCCAGGGAGATTAGTAGTCAAAGCAGAAGGAGATCATTCCAGGCATGAGGGATAACTAAAGAAATGCCCATAACCAAGAGTTGGAGTCTTGTTTTTGGAACAGCTAGGAAGCCAGTGTCACAAAGAATATTTGTTAGAGGGAAGGTATAAGAAGACTGGAAAGACAGGAAAAGGTTAAATCAGTAGGGCTTTGAATACCAAACAGATGATTTTATGTTTTATCTTAGAGGTGATAGGGAGCCATTGGCCTCTATTGATAAGGGGATAGGTGACTTGATCAGACTGGCATTTTAGGTAATCCCTTTGAGGACTAAAAAGAAGATGAACTGGAGTGGGGAAAGACTTCAGGTAGGCAGACCCATTAGCAAGCTATTCTAACCAACATGGTGGCAGTGTAAGAGGAGAAAGGGGGATTTTTCAAGGGATATTACAAAGGTAAAATTGACAGACATTGGAAAATGATATGATTGGGGAGTGAATTAGAGAGATAGTTAGGAGTTGAGGATGACACCTAAGTTGTGAACCTGAGGGACTGGGAGGATAGTTTTGCCCTCCAGCATAACAGAGAAGGCAGAAAGTGAGTGGGTTTAGGGGGAAAGAAAATGAGTTCAGTTTTGGACTTGTTGAGCTTCAGATGTCTACAGTTAGGAATGATGGATGGAAGGTCAGCAGAGAATTTGAGGCAAGATAGGTAGATTTGATGATCATCAGCATAGAGGTGAATTTATAAAAGCTGGTAAGATAACTAAGTGAAGGAGTATAGAGGAAGAAGGCAGAACAGAACCCTGAAAGACACTTATGCTTAGACAGCATGATCTAAAAGAGAATCTAACAAAAGAAAAAGGGATGGTGTAGTCAGATAGGTAGGAAGAGAGTCAGGAGTTAGTGGTGTCCTGAAATCCTAAAGAAAAAGGCTATCATGGAAAAGATAGTGACCAACAGTACCAAAGGCTGCAGATAGGTCAAAGTGAATCAGGATTGAGCAAAAGGCATTGGATTTGGCAACTGGAAGATCATTATTAACTTTGGAGAAAATAGTTTCCGGTAGAATAATAAGTTTGGAAACCAGATTATAAAGGATTAAGAAGGTAGAGATAAGAGAGAAATGGAGGAAACTATTTTAGATGACCTCTTCCAGAAATTTAGCTATAAAGAGAATAAGACATATAATATGATAGTGGAAATACAAGGATCAAATGGGGGATTTTTTTCAGGATAGGGGAAACATAGGTACATTTATGTTCAGTAGAGAATGAGACAGGAAGAGATTGAAAATAAGTGAAAGAGCAGGGATGACAGAGGGAGCAATCTGTTGGAGGAGATGGGATGCAATGGGATCTAATCTGTAATCTATGAAAATCAATTTGGCAAAAATTTATAAATTAATCTTACATCTCCTACAAACCCTTAGATTCTTCTGCAAGGTTCAAGTCAAGTACCATTTGCTACCAAACCTTTTACTAATCCCCCACACCAAAGTGTTAGTGTGCATCTATTACCCCATCATCATCATCATCATCATCATCATCATTGTCATCATCACCATAGCTAGCATAGCACTATGGTTATGTACTGCATTTAAACAGAACATTAGCATTTGCAAAGAAGTTTACATATGTAATCTATTACTTATGTTATTACTTAATTTGTGTATTTTTTCATGTTTACTTATATATGTACATGTTGTTTCCTCTCCATCAAAAATAAGTTCCTAGAAGTGAGGACTATTTCAATTTTACCTAACAAAGAGCTTGGCAGACTAGGCAAATACTTATTGAACTGAATTGAGTTGAACTGAATTATATTCTCACTACAATTGTAATCATTCATTCATTCATCAAATATTTACACAACACCTACAATGTAAAAGGGAGTATGATGGGGCAGCCAGGTGGCACAGTGGATAAAGCTCTGGTCTTGGAGTGAGTAGGACCTGAGTTCAAATGTGACCTCAGACATTTGACACTTACCAGCTGTGTGACCCTTGGCAAGTCACTTAACCCTGATTGCCTCACCAAAAAGCAAAAACAAACAAACAAAAAAAAGAACAGTATGGAGAAGAGAAGCAAAGATAATTTATGTCCCTTCCCTCAGAAAGTTTGCAATCTAATAAGAGAAGGGATATAGAGTTATATGTGAGAATTGTACAGTATCAAGAATCCAATAACAGTTATGAGGCAAATACAAACAAAAGGAACTAGGGGATGATTACAAAACTTCTATCTGGCATCCACCTTAAAATGTGACTTCCTCAAAATGCCTCAGCATGATTATGGCCTTGTAACATAAGAAGTATAAATAAACAAATTTGTAAATAGAAACATAAATATCATATACATGTCTTTTGTACTAAAAGAGAATTTATTAAACTTGATGATCTCCATTCTCCTTCAAGCTCTAACATAGAGTGACCCCATAAATCTAAATTATAATGATAAAATCATAGAAATTTGTATTTTCAAGGAACTTTGGATGTAATTTAGTAATTGAACAAGGTCTGGCTTCTAACATATCACCAACAAATGATCATCCAGTGTGAGATTGAAAACTACACTGTTGAGTAGTTATTATATCTCTAGGTGAAATATCTTTAAATCAATCCTTATTTGGCATTTTCATCCTGATTGCCCTTGACTGGTTATGCTACAGCTTGTTGTTGTTCTTCCTAAAATATCCTGTCTAGAACAGAACTAACCTCTGATGTGACTGGGATCACAGTATAGTAAAGTGGATATACAAATGGATACCAAAGCATTTGTTAAGGGCTTACTATTTGTCTAGTGCTGGGGCACAACTAGAAAAGTGAGTCATTTCCTTATCTTAATTAACTCACATTCTAATGAGGGACTGAAAACATACAGCAGGGTTCCGTTAGAAGGTGGATGGAAGGGACCAATTGTCCTTAGAGTTCTAGAGTAAGGTAGATGGCAAATCCCAGCAGTGGTCCATCTTACCAGAAAAAAAAAATGGTAGTTTCTGACTCCCTGATTATTAAAGCAGTGTTATTTCAATATACCCCACAACTAGGAGTGGAGAACCAGTGTTCAAGCCATTGGTTAGGGGTACTAGAAACAAAGATTGAAGTGGAATGGGCACTGTCACTCCCTTTCCCAGAGGTGGGGTATACCTATGATCAGCCTCCATTCAGGAGGAGGAAAAGAGAAAAGGGCCTTGGTAGGATCTTAGGAGATCTTAGTAGGATCTGGTCAAGGAGCATGTTGTGATGGGAGGAAGTACTCGCTATGTCAATGTCTGCTAGACTCTCTAATGGCCAGAATATTTGATTTGATGATGTAGCTTTATTTCTTTTGTACAAGACACTCCATTTTTCAATACAGGTTGATTGGGCAGGAAAAGTCCATCATCAAGAACTCTAGTGTCTCATATATTCTTAGTAAAGACAATAGAGAAGCAAAGGTTTGGGGAATTAAAAGTACAAGAACCTTGAGCCACCTAGGCATTATCTATGTATTACTCCTGCAAATTCTGTCCCTTCCTTAGTGAATAAAAGTTCATTCACTCTTTTGCATTCTTATCTGGAAACCAAAGTACTTCAGAGAAATAAAAAAAAAAAAACTGCACCAATTTACTTTTATAGACAATGAGGATAGAGTGACTTTATCTTTCTAACTCCCAGTCACTTATGATCTAAGAGGAAGGCCCAGTCATTAGGAATCAGGCAGGTAAATTATTTGTATTCTCTCAAAAAGGTAAAAACATTCATGCCTTCCATGAATGTTGCCTTTCAGAGGCTCCCCTATAATCTTATTAATTTGCTTGGGGACCTCATCAAATTGATCCTCATGTCCCTTACTATTTGGGCCAAGCCAAAATTAGACTTAGTCTTGAAAAGTAAAAAAATATAATGAGAACCCATGGGCCACAGAATTCAATTAAACACAACGTAACTATTTAAGATTAGAAAAAACACACTTTAAAAGGATACCCAGTTAAGATAAAATACTTCCTGACTTCCTCTAAAGCAACAAGACAGGTAGGCAACAACTGCTGATGTAAATGAAGCTTCTGAACTTGTTCCCTCAAGGCTAAACCCTTTATACTCTAAGCAGAAGAAAAACCTTCAAATTTTTAAAGGGCCAACCTAGTACATTTTCCTACTGTGTGAAGACGTGAGTGAGGCCACCAAGATGAAAAGAAAAGTGAAGCAAGAGAAAGAAGCAGAAAGAAGTTTTTGTGCCAGCCCAGCAGAGTCCCGAAAGCTATCCCTCCCTGAGAAATGCATAAGCACTTGCATCATATATGGCTCCCCAGAAACAAATCTCCATTGGTCTATTAGTTACCCACATAAAATCATTACTGCTCCTACCACACATAAGCATCATTAAGGCAATTGCTTTGTCACAAAGAAAGCCCCAAGGAATGTCCAGCTATTTGAAGATCTCAACACTTCTATTATCAGACTTCTATATCAGACATATAATAAGCATCCTGGTCTCCTTATCTAAATTACTCCCATGATCCAGGTAAGCTGTAGTATACTCCCATGAAAATATCAGTCTGTTTCTTTGTCTAGCCTCACCCAAATGCTCCCCGGAGTACTTCCTCTTTCAGGTTCCTAAATCTATTCATAGTATCTATTTGTAATATACCAAGAGGCTGAGCCCTATGGTGTTTTAGTAGATTGCTACTGTTCCAGTTCTATGATTTTATTGCTATTAGCATCTTTGTGATATGGAAATTCTACATACCTACATATATTCAGATTTGCAAGTTGCCTGAATTGTATGAACCCAGAGAGTTGTACACGGGTACTGATCAGGAAAATCACTTCCTCATAATCACCCATCTAGTTTGTGTCAAAAACAAGGCTTGAATGTATATTTTCCAGACTTCATCCCTGGCTACCTTTTCACTATTTATCACCTCTATATATATGCATTTTATGTGTGTGTGTGTGTGTGTGTGTGCGTGTGTGTGTATGTGTATGTGTATACATACATGCATATAAATGCATATACATGTGTATGTGGCACAACATACATATTGAATCATACATTGTATTATATTAAACACTGTATATTGTATATTATGTGTCCCCACTCACTTCAATTTATGTAGAAATAAAAATGCATACACAAATTCAAGCTTATATGCAAACATCACATAAATACTTTTACAAAAGTGAGAGATAAGGAAGAAATTACTAATATCTAATAATTAAAAAATATATTTGGAGGGTCTACTTTGCACAAGAAACTCTGTTTGAGCAGAATTTGTAGAAATAAAAAGAAATGATCCTTTTCCTCACAAAACTTAGAGTCTTTTCAAAAAGGTAAAAGATACATGGGAATATAGACAGTGACTGGAGATCCATATGAGAATTTCCCAATCACACAAGATAATTTCATGTGATAAGTACTAATTGAGTGGTGTAGGCAAGAATTTCTAACCTAAGAGGAAAACTGGCCAAGATCTGAAAGATTAGCAATAGTTTCATAGGGAGTAAGAATTTAAAGAGTTAAGGGACATTAAGGATAATTTCGCTAGGCAGAGAACAGGCAAGAAGACATGAGATTGCCTGATGTTTTATTATTTCAGGAGTCTAGAAAGTTTTTTTTTTTTTTTTGCTGTTTGAAGTTTCTGAAGTTTAACCCATTGCAATTGATTCTTTTCAAAAGAAAAAAAATAAGTGTTCATTTTGTTGGTATCAATTATGGATGTGCCTACGTAAAACAAACACCTCAGTATAAGCAATTGAAGCTAAAGAAGCACCCTAAAATAGAACTGAGTATATAGAGAGACCCTCCAGAGACTTTCTAATGAAAAAAAGATCAGTGTCTCATTAGAAATAGGATTTAATGGCAGAAGAGAAAAGTCATAGTTCCCCAATGTTCTACTTAACAATGTCATCCTTATTCATGATACGCACATTTAGAATCACTGCTTTTGTCTATGGAGCCAAAATCATCTTTGGTCTTTTGGATTTCCATGTTCACCTTTCTTGTGGAGTACTTTTACTTCCCTCTGTCCAAAGTTCTGAGCTGTTAAATTTTGATGAGTTTCAGCCTTCCAAGTTTGTAAATGGCTCATTAAAGTATATTAAAGAATTGAGGCATGAAAACAACATAAGGCCATAGTTTGATGTTTTCATGAATGTAAAAATATATATGAGGAAAAAGCATAGATTTTTTTATGCATGTGGAAGGCTAATTTGGCTAAGGTTTGTTTTAATGTTTTGAGTAATTTGATTTTGATGGATAGCAAGGCTGAAATGTACAAACAACTGGGAAAACTCAATCCCATCCAATTCTCTCTTCAATCCATTTTGCTGAATATACTCAGATATTAGACTGTGGGGGCTAGTTAATATTAAAAACAACTGATAAAGAAGACACTTAACATGATTTGTGTAATTAGTGTGATGTAGTTTGCCTCAGAAATTGCCATGCCTAAAAAAAGGATGACAACATTTTAATTAAAATAGAATATGCCAGCAGAAAATTTCCTAAGGAAATCAGGCAACATTATTAAATAATAAGTAAACTAATGCTGTGGGAGATACTCTCTAATGTTTATAATTAAGGCTAACACATAGGGAATATCTATTTTTTTCTCTACCTTGCATAGGAATTCTAGAGGAGATAGGTAGAAAAAGCTGATTATAAGGCATACCAAGAAAATTAAAGAAAAAAATCTTGGAACAACAAATGAAAGACTGCCATCAATATAATGCTAACTTTACAATGCAAAAGATAATGTTGAATAGATAAAGTGGTATCTGAGTGGGTTTTTAAAGTTGTCTTCAACACAATTTAAAATTCTCTAAGTACTTATCATCATAAGGATTTCATCTCAGAGGGACCTTAGATATCATTTAGTCCAATTTTACAAATGAGGAAACTGAGACTCAAAGACTTTGAAGTTACCAAAGGAAATAAGCAGATCTGTTAGGTTTTGAATCCTGATGCCTTTATTCCAAAGATCTTTTCATTGACCACAGTATTATTCCAATTCATAGGTTTAGAATTCAAATACAAAAAAAAAAAGAGGGAACAAATCAGAAAATTATCATTTTTGCTACTATCCTTTCTCGGCTCTGGGGCACCAATGAGGTTGCATGCCCTTAACTGTAACCGAATGGTTTGAGAAGAAATAAAGTGGAATACGGAGGATAAAGAGTTCTGGATCTGCACAAAACAATGTAGTGTAGGATAAAGAGTTGCGGATCTACAATAAGAAGACCTGGGTTGGAATCCCAGTTCTCCTCATTACTACCTGCATGAACGTGAACAGTCCTTTACCTCTCTGGGTCTCAGTGTCCCCATTTGAAAAATGAGACAGTTAGGCTATATGACCTCTGGCATCACTTTTAGGCTTAGGTCTATGATTCTACCATTATACCTTTTTTTTTCTGCTCAATAATGAGGTTTATTGATCTTAGAAAGTATCCAGTCAGCTTCTGCCCTCAGGTTCTTCCTCCTTTTCCCTGACTCTCCTGAGACAAAATCTTCTTACACTGAATTTGCACCCTGAAGTATCATTCTGTGAAGGACATAAACCCTTTCAGCAAAACAATCTGTTGGCTTAATTTGCATCACTAGCTTTGGTGTCACAATCACTTGCTGCTTATGAATGACACAAATATCTACTGGTACCTAACCTTAAGGAGGGGGTGATGAGTCTGTCATTAAATTCTATTTGAACTCAGGCAGATTTGTAACTTGAATTAAGTCATAACATCTAATACTTTGAGAAACTCATTTTTTAACCCTCTTAACATCACACAGTTTATACTGCCCTTGCTATAATAACACAATCATCTCTTGATTTGTTTAATCAGACTGGATTTACATAGCCAAAAGGAATTTAATACAACATGAGAAAATATCAGGCAGAGGTAAGGCACCAAATTTCTTTGACCATGAGGTCACTTTATTAATTCAAATCTAAGGTCAAAATAAGTGAGAGGCAGAAGGTCTAATTCTTGAATCAGACAAGATTTGTACTATCTATATTCTTTTTTTGTGGTTTTCTTTTTTCTTTTTTAAGATTCATTAATTTATTTATTTTTAGTTTTCAAGATTTTGAGTTCCAAATTGTCTCTCCATCTCGTCCCTTCCCCAACCCAAAGACAATGTGCATTCTGAATACCCTTTCCCCTAATCTGCCCTTTCTTCTATCTCTCCCCCTTCTCTTATCCCCTTCCTTTTCTATTTTCCTGTAGGGCAGGATAGATTTCTATAATATTCACTCATTCCTTTTCACCTTCCCCCACTTCCCCTCCACTGTAAAAGTCTTTTCTTGTTTGTTTTATGTGAGATAATTTACCCCATTCTACCTCTCCCTTTCTCCTTCTCCCAGTATAATTCTCTCTCACCCCTTATTTTTATTTTTTAGATATCACCCCTTCATCTTCAACTCACCCTGTGCCCTCTATCTATCAATCTATCTATACATAGAATTTTTTCCCCTCCAACTACCCTAATATTGACAAAGGTCTCATGAGTTACAAATATCATCTTTCTATATAGAAATGAAAACAGTTCAACCTTAATAAGTCTCTTATGATTTCTCTTTCCTGTTTACCTCTTCATGCTACTCTTGAGTCTTGTATTTGAAAGCAAAATTTTGTATTCAGCTCTTGTCTTTTCATCAAGAATGCTTGAAAGTCCTCTATTTCACTGAATGACCATTTTTTCCCCTGAAGCATTATACTGACCTTTGTTGGGTAGGATTCTTGACTGTAATCCTATCTCCTCTCCCTTCTGGAATATCATATTCCAAGACCTGTGATCCCTTAATGTAGAAGCTGCTAAATCCTGTGTTATCCTGACCGTGTTTCCACAATACTTGAATTGTTTCTTTTTGACTGTTTGCAATATTTTCTCCTTGGCCAGGGAACTCTGGAATTTGGCTACAATATTCCTAGCAGTTTTCCTTTGGGGATCTCTTTCAGGAGGTGATTGGTAGATTCTTTCCATTGCTATTTTACCTCATCATTCCAGAATATCAGGGTAATTTTCCTTGATAATTTCTTGAAAGATGAAGTCTAGACTCTTATTTTTTTTATCATGGCTTTCAGATAGTCCAGCAATTTTTGTGTTATCTCTCCTGTATCTATTTTCCAGGTCAGTTGTTTTTCCAATGATATATTTCACATTGTCTTCTATTTTTTTTCATTCTTTTGGTTTTGTTTTACAATTTTTTGATTTCTCATAAAGTCACTATCTTCTAATTGCTCCATTCTAATTTTTAAGGAAGTATTTTCTTCAGTGAGCTTTTGAACTTCCTTTTCCATTTGGCCAATTCTGCTTTTTAAGGTATTCTTCTCCTCATTGGTTTTTTGGAGCTCTTTTGCCATTTGGGTTAGGTTATTTTTTAAGGTGTTATTTTCTTCAGGATGACAAACATTGATAATGAGTTCAATTAACCTTATTTTTTTTATTTAATGGGGGGAAGCACTAGCAAAACATTATAGGAATCTACCTTTGGAACTCTCCTAAAACTGATTCTATCCCTTTTCTTCCCAGAGAGATAGAGAGGAGGAAAAAGAAAAAGATCACATGTTTGTATGCATACATATACATACACAATATACATATATGTATATCTTCCATTACATCTCAAATATTCTAAATAGCCAACAATAAGTATCTCCTCCATTCTTGCTATCAAAAGGGAAGATGTCTTGAAATATCCATTTCCATCTCTTCCTACCACTCAGTGCTGAGTTCAGGAAGGCGTTCATAGACACCACATGCAATTTCTATGGATATAGGGAACAAAAGACTTCAGGTGGAATGTCCAACTTTTAGTATACTCCACCCCTTAAAAATAACACTTTTATGTATCTTCACAGAAGGAAGTACAATGATGGGAAATGATATAGTATGAGTGTTTTTCTTTACATAAAAGCTGTGTTTAAAAATATCTGATATGAGTGGCATGGGTAGCCTGAGGCAAGGCCCCCCAAATTCCCTATTATTTAACTTTTTTTCTTACTTGTTTTGCCCTTGCTCCAAATTCTTCAGGTGTCTTGTAATCCCAATTTTGTCTCTCTTATTCTAGCAAAACCTGATATTTAGAAAGGATATGAAACACATTCATATTAAGATTTATTGACTAGTGGCACCAGATTAACATAACATTTCGCCAGGTATATTTACATTTTGACACAGAATTAAGGCATAATTTTAAAGTAGGTGGAAATTCAGGAGTCAGCCAGAAGGTAAAAGAGAGATTTCTTAGCGGAGCTCCTGAAATCACTTTTCCTTTGTCTCTGTGCATAGTTAAAATCACAAAAGAGACTGCCATTTTCATGAGCCAAGATAGTGAAATAAGAAGTAAGTCACAGGGCAGAGCCAAGATGGTGGAGTGAAAGCAGTGACTTTCTTGAGCTCTCCCCCAAACCCTTCCAAATACCTGTAAAAAAAATGGCTCTAAACAAATTCTAAAGCAGCAGAACCCACAAAAAGACAGAGTGAAACAAATTTCCACCCCAAGACAACCTGGATGGTTGATCAGAAAGGTATATGGCGCCAGGCTGGGAGAGGAGCACAGTTTGGCGTGGGCAAATAGGCCGCAGTGACCCTGCAGCAGTCCTCAGAGGGCTGAATCATGGGCAGCTGTGGCGGTTTCCAGACTTCTCAACCCCTGAAAGCCAAAGACAACTTAGAAGGTCAGTGGGAAAAGTCTGTATCTGCGGTAAAAGAGAAGTTAGGTCTCAGTTGCAAATTCCAAGCATGGCCTGTGGGGCAGAGGCTGCCTCCTGAGCTTCCGGCCCACAGACTGAGGGAGAATAGAGTGGCTGATCACAGGGGGATTGCAGGGATCTCTTTGCTTGTGCTGATGCATGAATCTCTTGCTTTGCCTGTGCTTGGATCTTGGTCACAGTTTTGAGGGGCAGTCCTGGGGCCAGGAGGGGTGCTGGTGTGGTGGAGCTTGTTGTGGCTGTGAAGAGGAAACACCTTGTCCCTTATCATACCACCTTGGAAGAACTGAAAATTTACTGGTCCCTAGAAGTAGCTCTGGAAACAACTGTACAACCCCTCAAAGCTTGGGACAGTACATTCTTCACATTGGAAGCAGACTCCTACCTTAACAAAGAGTTTAAAACTCAAGTAACTGGTCAGGATCATGAGTAAGCAGCACAAAAGGAGTCAGACTATATTATCTTACTCTGGTGACAAAGAAGATCAAAACATACAACCAGAAAAAGACAACAAAGTCAAATTTCCTACTTCCAAAGCCTCCAAGAAAAATGTGAATCAGTCCCAGGCCTTGGAAGAGCTCAAAAGGGATTTTGAGAAGCAAGTAAGAGAAGTAGAGGAAAAACTGGGAAGAGAAATGAGAGTGATGCAAGAAAATCATGAAAACAAGTCAACAGCTTGCCAAAGGAGACGCAAAAAAATACCAAAGAAAATAAGACCTTAAAAAATTGACTAACACAAATGGCAAAAGAGGTCCAAAAACCCAATGAGGAGAAGAATGCCCTAAAAAGCAAAATTGGACAAATGGAAAAGGAAGTTCAAAAGATTACTGAAGAAAATGCTTCCTTAAAAATTAGAATAGAGCAATTGGAAGCTAGTGACTTTATGAGCAATCAAGACACTGTAAAACAAATCCAAAAGAATGAAAAATTAGAAAACAATGTGAAATATCTCACTGGAAAAACAACTGACCTGGAAAATAAATCCAGGAGAGAGCATTTAAAAATTATTGGACTATCTGAAAGCCATGATCAAAAAAAGAGCCTAGACATCATCTTTCAAGAAATTATCAAGGAAAATTGCCCTGATATTTTAGAACCAGAGGGCAAAATTGAAATTGAAAGAATCTACTAATCTCCTCCTGAAAGAGATCCCCAAAGGAAAACTGCCAGGAATATTGTAGCCAAATTCCAGAGTTCCCTGGTCAAGAAGAAAATACTATAAGCAGCCAGAAAGAAACAGTTCAAATATTGTTGAAACACAATCAGGATAACAGGATTTAGCACTTTCTACATTAAGGGACCACAGGGTGAGGAATATGATATTCTGGAAGACAAAGGAGATAGGATTACAACCAAGAATCACCTGCCCAGCAAAACTGAGTATAATCCTTCAGGGAAAAAATGGTCATTCAGTGAAATAGAGGACTTTCAAGCATTCTTGATGAATAGACTAGAGCTGAATAGAAAATTTTACTTTCAAATACAAGACTCAATTGGAACATGAAGAGGTAAATAGGAAAGAGAAATCATAAGAGACTTATTAAGGTTGAATTGTTTCCATTCCTATATAGAAAGATGATATTTGTAACTCATGAGACCTTTGTCAATATTAGGGTTGTTGGAGGGGAAAAAAAATTCTATGTATAGATAGATTGATAGATAGAGGGCAAAGGGTGGGTTGAAGATGAAGGGGTCATAACTGGACGATAAAATTAAGGGGTGAGAGAGGATTATGCTAGGAGAAGGAGAAAGGGAGAGGTAGAACAGGGTAAATTATCTCACACAAAAACAGAAAAGAAGAAGCTTTTAAAGCAGAGGGGAAATGGGGGAAGGTGAGAGGGAATGAGTGAATCTTATTCTCAAAGGATTTGGCTTAAGGAGGGAATAACACACACTTAATTGGGTATGGAAATCTGTCTTACTCTACAGGAAAATAAGGGGGGAAGGGGACAAGACAGTAAGGGGATGATAGAGAGGAGGACAGATTGGGAAAGGGGGTAATCAGAAGCAAATACTTCTGAGGAGAGACAGGGTCAAAAGAAAGAATAGAATAAATGGGGGGTCAGGATAGGATTAAGGGAAATAGAGTTAGTTTTTCACAGCATGTTTACTATGGAAGTGTTTTGCATAACTGTACATATATAACCTATATTGAGTTGCTTGCCTTTTCAATTAGGGTGGGTGGGGAGGGAGGAAGAGAGAAAATTTGGAACCCAAAGTTTTAAAAACACATGTTTAAAAAACTGTTTTCACATGCAACTGGGAAATAAGAAATATAGGAAATGGGGTACAGAAATCTATCCTGCCCTATAGGAAAATAGAAGGGGAAGGGGATAAGAGAAGGGGTGGGAGAGATAGAAGGGAAGGCAGACTAGGGGAAGGGGTATTTAGAATGCATCCCATCTTGGGGTAGGGGTAGGGTGAGATGGGTTGAAAATTTGGAACTCAAAATCTTATGGAAGTAAATGTTGAAAACTAAAAATAAATAAATTTATTAACAAAAAAAAGAAATACATTAAAAAAAAAAGAAGCAAGTCACTCTCACCCTCCAATATCACTATAGGAAAACTCTGGAACAACTGAACCAGCAGAAAGAAGGGGTGCAGCAGTGTTGTAGACCAAGAAGCTTAGGAGATTAATGGAAAAGCCCTCTTGCTCTGTGGAAGGGGGAGCAGCATAGGATGGGAGGTGTCCCAACAAGCCAGTGGCAAGCATTACCTCAACATAACAGGAGGAGATCCTGAACCCCAAGGTGGTGGAACAGAGAAGAACCAACACTAGGACACCCAAGTGCCTCAGTATGGGCAGAGGAACCAGTGGAAACTGGCTCAGAAAACCGTCACATGCCATGGCATTCTCCAGTAGCCAAGTCTCCTTGGGTCTCAGCAAAACTCTGGGAAGCACAACTTCAAGAGGGAAAGCCCCAGGCAGAGAAACATCCTGCAGCAGCGAAACATTCTTGAGCAAGGCCCTGGTGAGCAAGAGCCAAATAAAGGAGTACAAGACCTGGATGATCAGGCATCCTCCAGGGGACAGATTCCCCACCCCTACACCTAAAGCTCCAGTGTTGTTGATTCCAGCCCAACACCAGGTAAACTGCCAGGCCCTTACAGTCTCCAGCTGCCAACACCTGAGGCCCCAGCACACAAAGCTAGTGACCACATGAACAATTGTGAAAATCAAAGGAAAAGTAATAAAGTTGAAATTAAGAATATTATTGAAATAATAAATAAAACTAAGAGATGGTTTTATGAAAAAAAAACAATAAAATAGATAATTTTTGGTTAATTTGATTTTAAAAAAAGAAGTAAACCAAATTACCAGTGTCAAAAATGAAAAGCGTGAATTCACCACCAATGAAGTAGAAATCAAAACAATAATTAGAATCTATTTTGTCCAGTTGTACACCAATAAATTTGGCATTCTTAGTGAAATGGATGAATATTTACAAAAGTATAAATTGTCCAGATTAACAGAATATGAAATAAAATACTTAAATAACCCCATTTCAAAAAAAGAAAAAAAAAGAAATTGAACAAGCCATCAATAAACTGACTAAGGAAAAAAATCTCCAGGGCCAGATGGATTTTCAAAGTAAATTCTATGAAATACTTAAACAACAACTAATTTCAATCCTATATAAGCTATTTGAAAAAAATAAGGAAGAAGGAGTCCCATCTAATTCTTTTTATAATACAAATATAGTGCTGATAACTGGAAATAGCCAAAACAGAGAAAGAAAATTATAGACCAATTTCCCTAACAAATATGGATAAAATTTTGAATAACATATAGCAAAGAGATTACAGCAATTTATCTTAAGGATAATACACTATGACCAGGTAGGATTTATACCAGGAATGCAGGGGTGGTTCAATATTAGGAAAACTATCAGCATAATTGACCATATTAACAACAAAACTAAGAGATATCATATGATTATCTCAATAGATGCAGGAAAAGCATTTGACAAAATACAATACCCATTCCTATTAAAAAAAAACACTAGTGAGCATAGGAATAAATTTAGTCTTTCTTAAAATGATAGGTAGCAACTACTTAAAACCTTCAGCAAACATTATATGTAAGGGGGATAAACTGAAAGCATTCCCAATACGATTGGAGGTGAAACAAAGATGTCCATTATCACCACTGTTATTCAATATTGTTAGAAATGTTAGCTTTAGCAATAAGAGAAGAAAAAGAAATTGAAGGAATTAGAATAAGCAAAGAATAAACAAAGCTATCACTCTTTGCAGATGATATGATGTTATACTTAGAGAATCCTAGAGAATCAAGTAAAAAATTACTTGAAATAAGAAACAAATTTAACAAAATTGTAGGATTATAAAATAAACTCACATCAATCATCAGCATTTCTGTATATTACTAACAAAGCCAATAGCAAGAAATAGAAAGAGAAATTCCATTTAAAGTTACTATAGACATTATAAAATATTTGGGAATCTACCTGTCAAAACAAACTCAGGAATCATATGAACACAATTACAAAATAATTTTTACACAAATAAAGTCAGATCTACATAATGGAAAAAAAAAACATCAGTTGCTCATGTATAGACTGAGCTAACATAATAAAAATGATAGTTCTACCAAAATTATTTTATTTATTCTGTGCCATATTAATCAAACTACTATGGCAGAAACTAGACATAGACCAACACCTTATACCTTGTACCAAGATGAAGTCAAAATGGGTATATGATTTAGATATAAAGACTGATATTATAACCAAACTAGGAGAGCAAGGAATAGTTTATCTGTCAGATCTATGGAGAAGGGAAGAATTTATGACCACACAAGACATAGAGAACATTATGAAATGCAAAGTGGATGACTTTGATTACAACAAATTAAAAAGTTTTTCAACAAACAAAGCCAATGTGACCAAGATTAGAAGGGAAACAGAAAACTTGGAAACAATTTTTACAGTCAGTGTCTCTGATAAAGGCCTCTTTTTTTTTTGAAGTGAGGCAATTGGGTTAAGTGACTTGCCCACAATCACACAATTGGTGAGTGTTATATGTTTGAAGTCAGATTTGAATTCAGGTCCTCTTGACTCCAGGGCTGGTGCTCTATCTGCTGCACTACTTAGCTGCCCCTAAAGGCCTCTTTTTTAAAACATAAAGAGAATTGAATCAAATTTATAAGAATACAATATAAGAATACAATTCTCCAAATAATAAATGTTCAAGGGATATGAATAGGCAGATTTCAGAGGAAGAAATTAAAAATATCCATAGTCACATAAAAAAAAATGCTCTAAATCACTAGTGATTAGAGAAATGCACATCAAAATGACTCTGAGGTACTACCTCACACCTATCAGATTGGCTAATATGACAAAATAAGAAAATGATAAATGTTGGAGAAGATGTAGGAAAATTAGAATACTAATACATTGCTGTTGGAGTTGTGAACTGATACAACCATTCTGGAAAGCTATTTGTAACTGTGCCCAAAGGGCAATTAAATTGTTCATACCCTTTGACTCAGAAATAGCACTTCTAGGGCTGTGTCCCAAAGACATCATACAAATTGGAAAAGGACCCACATGCATAAAAATATTTATAGCAGCTCTTTTTGTAGTGGGCAAGAATTGGAAATTGAGGTGATGCTCATCAATTGGTGATTGGTGAATAAGTTGTGGTATATGAATGTAATGGAATACTATTGTACTGTAAGAAATGATGAGCAAGCAGACTTCAGAAAAATGTGGAAAGACTTATATGAACTGATCCTGAGTGAAATGAGCAGAACCAGGAGAACATTGTACATAGTAACAGCCACACTGTCTGATGACAGACTTTGATAGACTTGGCTCTTCTCAGCAATGCAAGGATCTAAGACAACTCCAACTCACTATGGAAAATGCTATCCACATCCAGAGAAAGAACTATGGAGTCTGAATGCCAATGAAAACATGCTATCTACTCTGCTTTTCTTTTGTCATTTTGTTTTGTTTCTTCTTTCTCATTGCTCCTCCCATTAGTTCTAATTCTTCTATACATCATGACTAATATGAAAATATGTTCAATATGAATTTATAAGTAGAGTCTATATCAGATTTCATACCATCTTGGGGAAGGGGGAAGTGCCAATTTAGTAAACATCAGCATCAAAAACATCCTGTTCAACATCTTCATCTCTGTTGAAATCACTTCACTGCTGCTGCATTGCAAAGAGATTAAGTACTTTTTTTATTCAATATAGCATGTAAGGTCAGGTCCTTTGATTGTCCAACCATCCATCTCCCTATCACAAACTGG
>NW_020947186.1:1497478-1510003 GCF_900497805.2 Vombatus ursinus
TTATTATTATTTGTCCTATTGTGAGAAAAATCTGAGGGCAAAGAAGTCATTATTTGATAGCACCTGTGTGGTTGCTTGCCAAAGCTAAAGAAGGTCTATTTGAATTATCCTTATTTGTGAAAATGTATGGATGTAACTGGATTATTAATAACTGATAGGTTAAGGATCATACTCTGAATTAACAATGCTCATGGTCACCTATCAAGTTTAGTAAAATAAATTTTAAAAATCTTTTTATATCTTTAATACTTGTGAAGAAATACAGTAATAATTAAAAGATACAACATGGAAGCTAATCATTTAACAAAATCATAGGTGTTGCATATAGTTCTGCCTTGCTCTAGAGCAGTTTGAAAATCACTGTTCCTTTTTTTTTTACCATATTTGACAGTGATGTACACACAATAACTTAAATTTATCTTTATGATTTTGCATCTTCATTTTCCCAGGGTACAATATAAACATCAATTTTAGCCTGTATAGCTATATAACTAGGAAAACATGCACCAGAGTATGTTAAAATGCCTTAGCAATAAGGAACAGGTAAGAAAAGCCTCATCAATTTATCATGAGCAATAGAGTGGGAATTAGGCTGCCTTTAAAGATTTTATGGCCCTACCTCATTTCCTCAGCTTGAATTGCTCAGCCAATCAATGGACACCTGTACTCCCCACCCAACTCCCTGGGTATAATATTCTGATTGTCTGTAGCTTATGGAAGGGCCATATAATTGCCAGGTTGTATTAATTTGTATACTTCACCTTCTCCATTATTTCTCTTGTGATACAGAATTGGAATTCAATGAGCTAGCAACTCCATTCAAGGCAGGTCAACATGTATTTATTAGGCTGACTTTATTTATTTATTACAAATTATCAATGGAGTTCCAGCCTTTTTATCTGAGGGTTATTCAGGGAAACTATTTGACAGCAAGTGCCTGGGGAATCAAAAAGATTTGGGTTAGACTAATGTGAAAATAGGTTTAATATGAATGTATATGTAGAGCTTATATCCAATTGTATACTATCTTGGAGTGGGAGGAGCAATTTTGGAACTCAGCACCTTATGGAGCTGAATGTTGAAAACTAAAAATAAATAAATTAATTTAAAAAAAATTGGGTTGGAAAATTGGGTTGTGTGTGACATGTAGGATTCCCCAGGAGTTTTCTCACCAGAAAGATTTTTATAAAGTAAAAAGTTTCATTGCATGCTTCCATTCCAGGACTGCTATAAAGCCTTATTAAAATGCAGAGGTGATCCTGGGTTCTTAAAGCCTCTGTATGGGGACCACAGAATCTAGCAGATCCTCTTATCCTGCAGAAGTCTGGAAAGATCCTGTGAAAATTATCTAAGGAAGAGCTGAGCTGGGTATGCAAAAGTTCACCACCATTGGAAGACTGGACACTAGCTGCTGATTTATATATATCTATATATCTATATATCTATATATATCTATATCTATATCTATATATATATAGATATAGATATAGATATATATATATAGACCTTCTTGGCATTGTCTGTTCAGAAATGAAGCGGTTGTGACTTGGACCAAGTGAGGGAATACCCATGCCAATTTATCACCAATCATTGAAACATTAAAGATTTCACTATGAAATTTGGAAAATTGTAGTGTTGCTGGTGATTGTGGTGTTGTGGTTTTGTTCAGAGTTTTGATTTCATTACATGGGAAACTGCCAATATAAAAATTATCTCTACTATTGTAGACTGGCATTTTACTTGTAATTTTTAGTCTTAAAGAGTTACCTTGGAAAATTAAGAGTTCAGTAATTTCACCACGATCACACAGAGATCTTATATAAGAAAGACAGGACTTGACCCCAGAGCTTCCTTATTCTAAAGCTGACCAATGTCAGACAATGGAAAAGATCATTGGCTTTAGAGAATGAGTGTCTGGCTTCAAATACTGCCTCTTGTTACTTACTTACTATTGTTGACTTGAGCAAGTTTGGGCCTCTTTTTCCTGTTCTGGAAAATGAGGCAGTTGGACAAGATTATGCTTGATGTCATTTCTATTTTAAAACTCTTATTTCCTACACAAAACTGCCTCTGGTCATTATGTAAAACAAGGTTTTGGGGACTGTTAAAAGCATTGTATAAGTAAAATGGAGCACCTTTTACTGATTATCTCTTGAAACATTGGAAGCTATGACTTCTTTTGTTTGGTCTCCTTCTTTAGTGTTGTAGTTATCCCCTTATAAGACTAACTTTTAAAAGCACTCTAAATCCTAAAGGGAATTAATAAATTTTAATTAATTTAAATATAACGAGTTTTGCAGTAACCCTATAGGATAGGAAGCATAATTACTATTCTCCCTATTTTACAGATGAGCAAAATGAGATACAGAGAAGCTTAATACATTAAATTTGGGCCTTAAATTCTAATCTTCTGATTCTAAATTCAGTAATCTCTCTATTATTTCCATATAGCAGTCAATCATTTCAGGGATATTCAATAGCACTAGCTGAAAGTGAAGAGTTGGGTGATCTTAGGTTAGATGAAATTGGAGATGATCTTTCTGGGATTCAGTTTCCTCTTACGTAAAGGAAGAAAATTAAGGCAGTTATCATTAACTTCCCCTCCATAAATAGAAAATGTTGTTAAATTTTATTTTCCAGTGGTCAATGTTCATTTTAGGAAGGAAAACTTTTCCTAATAAATTTGTCACAGGAAATATCTAATACACTGCCATATACACAATGGACATTCAGTAAGATTTGATGATCATGGGACAGAAACATACAATCATAACTTTAAAATCTTAAGTAACCTTTCAGTGTGATTTAGTTCAGTTCTATTATTTTAAATATTGGGAGACTAAAGGTCATAGAGGTAAAATGGCTTGTCCATGGTCACATAGGAAATGAGAAAGTCTAGATTGAACCCAGATTTTCTGACTTCCAATGCAATATTTTTCACTATCACACACTGTCTCTTAAGTACTGAAGTTAAAAGGAAGCTGATTTTTTATTAAGGCGACTTGTATAATTGTGAAAATGGAGAGAAATGTGAGTAAACATTCAAGGTTTACCCAAATATTCCTAAAAAGTCATTTTTCATTTATCTCACAGACCCTGCACCAAAAGCAGATGGGCTATAGGGGAAATGGAAAGAAGTCAAGCTTTCAATTTAGTGGTAAAATGTGTCAAGAAATGGAAACATATCAAGATTCAAAACCAGATGAGAAATGGGATCATTTCTACCTGAGACCATCATGTTTCATGCAAACAATCTTGGTCCTTTGTTGTCTGATATGTACAGGGGAAACAACTCAATACTGTCATTCTATCACAGTTAATTAAAGGCATTTTTAGAAAGGCTCTTCCAAAGACATCAACCAAATTAAAGATTCTGGCTTTCCCTGGTTGTAGACTTAATTTACTCTAATTTAAAATGAACATTTTTAAGTGCAAAATTGAATAAGCCTGTCAGACTTACATGAAAAATCAAGACTAGGGAGTCAGCATACTAACACACTACAACATTGGAATATAAAAATGGCAAGATCCCCCAAGGACAAATTAATCTGGGTTGGGCCTGGGGATAGTTAGGGACATGGCTGTCTACTGCCACACCTAGATTGCTAAATGGAAAAATGTTATTTTAAAAAAAGATTAGCCATTGGTGCTATGCCAGAGACCTCTTCTCCCACCACCACCCTTCCCTTAAAAGTATTGGCTGTAAATGGATAAAGAGGTACAAAAACTCACTGAGGAAAATAATTTCTTGAAATTTAGAATTGTGCAAGTGGAAGCTAATGACTTCATAAGACTTCAAGAAAAAATAAAACCATGAAAAAAATGAAAAAGTAGAAGCAAATGTGGGATATCTCACTGGAAAAAAAAACTGACCTGGAAAATAGATAATTTAAGAATTATCTGACTTTAAGAAAGAACAAATTATAATAAAAATTTAAAAAACTAAAACATTCAACTCATCTATCAGACTTATGGATAGAAGAATTTATGAATAAAAAAGAGTATTGCCTTATATAAAATAGATAATTTTGCTTACATTATATCAAAAACATTTTCTACTAACAAAACAAATATAGCCAAGACTGGAAAGAAAGCAGAAAATTTGAGGAGGGGATTTATAAACAGTTTCTTGGATTAAGGTCTCATATTTCAAATACATAAAAATCTTTGTCAAATTTATAAGAATATGAATCATTCCCCAATTGATAAATGGTCAAAGGATATGAACAGGTAATTTTTTGATGAAGTAATCAAAACTCTATACTCATATAAAAAATGCTCTAAATCATTATTGATTAGAGAAACACAAATTAAATTTTGCATAAAATTAAAATTAAAACATTTTTGAAATATCTCACACCTATCTGATTGGTTAAAATTATAGAAAGGGAAAAGGACAAATGTTAGAAGGGATATGAAAAAATCAGCACATTAACACAGTGTTGGTAAAACTGTGAACTGATCCAACTGTTTTGGAAGGCAGTAAGGAATTATACCAAAAGAGTTCTAAAACTGTGTATACCTAGCAATGCCACTATTAGGTCTGTTTCCCAAGATGATCAAGAGAAAAAAAGAACCTACATATTTTAGAATATTTATAGCTGCTCTCTTTTTAGATTTGTTTCCCAAGATGATTAGGAGAAAAAAAGAAAAGAATCTACATATTTTAGAATATTTGTAGCAGCTCCCTTTGTGGTAGCAAGGAATTGTAAATTGAGGGTCTGCCCCTCAATTGGAGAACGACTAAACAAGTCATAGTATGTGAGCATTGTATACAGTAAAAGCAATACTGTTTGAAGAATAATTGTGAAAACCAAGTTATTCTGAGCACTGTAAATACTCAAATCAACTATAAAGTACCTATGAGGAAGATGCTATTTACCTCCAAGAAAAGTAGTAATAAATTGAAGTACACATAGTACAGTTTTACATCCATTTAAAAATCTGCATCTGTCTTGTCTAGTACAGTGCGGGGAGGGAAGGAGGGAGACAGGAACTTAAAATGTAACAAAAATTAGTTAAATGTAAAAACAAATTGGTCTCCCTGAAACCCACAGTAAAAAAAAAAAGTAACTAGACACCATATTTCACAAATTATTTTTTCTGATTAATAGTATTTTGGTTTTTTTCCAATTACATGTAAAGATAATTTTCAACTTCATTTTTACAAGATTTTGAGTTCCAAATTTGTCTTTCTTCCTCCTTCCTTTCCCCTTCCGCAAGATAGTAAGCAATCAGTTACATGTTATACATGTAGAATCATGTTAAATATATTGCTCATTAGTTATGTTGTTAAAGAAGAATCAGAACAAAAGGGAAAAACCATAAGAAAGAAAAAAATGAAAATAGTATGCTTCAATCTACATTTAGATTCCATGGTTCTTTCTCTGGATGTGTATGTTATTTTCCATCATGAGTCCCTTGGAATTGTCTTGGATAATTACATTGCTGAGACAAGTAAGTCTATCATAGGTAATCACACAAAGTTGCTGGTACTAGGTACAATGTTCTCCTGGTTCTGCTCACTTCACTCAGCATCAGTTCATGTAAGCCCTTCCAGGATTTTCTGAAATATGCCTGCTCATCATTTCTTATAGCACAATATTACTCCATTATATTCATATACCACAACTAGTTTCAGCCATTCCCCAATTGATGGGCATCCCTCAATTTCCAATTCTTTGCCACCACAAAAAGAGCTGCTATAAGTATTTTTCTACATTTGGGTCCTTTTCCCTTTCTTATGATCTCCTTGGGATACAGATCTAGTAGTGGTATTGCTAGATTGAAGGGTATCCACAGTTGTATAGCCTTTTTGAGCATAGTTCCAAATTGCTCTCCAGAGAGGTTGGATCAGTTCACAACTCTATCAATAATGTATTAGTGTTCCAATTTTCCCATATCTCCTCCAACATTTATCATTTTCCTTTTCTGTCATATTAGTCAATCTGAGAAGCATGAGATGGTACTTCAGAGTTGTTTTAAATCGCATTTCTCTAATCAATAGTGATTTAGAACATATTTTAATATGACTATAAGTAGTTTCAATTTCTTCATCTGAAAACTGCATTTTCATATCCTTTGACCATTTATCAATTGCAGAATGACTTGTATTCTTATATATTTGACTTAGTTCTCTATATATTTGAGAATTTTTTCCAGTTAAAAGTATTTTTTTCTAAATACATGTAAAGATAGATTACAACATCCATTTTTATGAGATTTTGAATCCCATTTTTTTCTTCCTCTCTCCTTCCTTGTTCCCAAGATGGCAAGCATTCTCACATAGGTCATTATACGAGTACAATCACATTAAATATATTTCTACATTAGTCATGTTATGAAAAAAATGAGGAAAAAGGGAAAAACTACAAGAAACAAAAAAGTAAAAATAGTATGTTTTGGTCTGCATTCAGATGCCATAGTTCCCCTCCCCCAGTGTGGATCATAATTCAAGAATTATAAAGGAAACTACCCCAAAATCTTAGATCCAGAGGGTAAAATAGAAATTGAAAGGATCCACCAATCACTGCTTAAAAGTGATTGTCAAATAAAGACTCTTAGGGATATTATAGCCATATTCCAGAACTCCTGAGTCAAGGTAAAAAAATATATATATTGCAAACATCCAGAAAGAAACAATTCAAATATCATGGAGCCACAATCAGTGTCATGTAAGACTTAGCTGTTTTCATTTTGAAGGAAGAGGGATTGTGGAATAAAATACTCCTGAGGACAAAAGAATTAGGATTACAACCAAGAATAATCTGCCCAGCAAAACTGAGTATAATTCTTTGGTGGGGGGGAAGGGGGAAGATATTTAATGAAATAGAGGACATTCAATCATTTTTGATGAAAAGACCAGAACTGAATAGAAAATTTGACATTTAAACAGAAGACTCAACAGAGGCATGAAAAAGTAAACATGAAAAAATCATCATGAGGTAGTCAATGGAGTTAAACTGTATATATTCCTATATAAAAAGATGATGCATCTAACTCCTAAGAATTTTATTAGGGCAGTTACGAGAAGTCTGCATAGACAGTGGGCATAGGTGGGAGTCAATTATGTTAGGATCCTTTACAATAAAAAATAATGTTGGGGTTAAAAAGGGGGATGCAATGGAAGAAGGGGGAATGAAAAAATAGAATGAAGCAAATTTTCTTACATAATGGAGGCAAACAAGGAAAAACTTTCATAGTGGAAAGGGAAATGGAGGTGTTGGACGACAGGCAGTTCTTGAACCTCAGTCTCACCTAAATTGGTTCAAAGTGGAAAAAACATATCTTCATACACTTAGTTGGGCATAGTAATCTATCTTACCCAATTGAGAAATAGGAAGGGAAGAGGAGGAGAAATAGGAAGGGAAGAGGAGAAGAAATATGGGAACAAGTATTATAAGAAGGAGGGAGAATTCGGGGAGGCAGTAGTCAGAAAGAAGACAGAGTAGGAGAGACAGAGTAGGAGAGACAAAAAAAGAGAAAAAAAATAAATAAAGGAAAATATGATGGAGGGAAATGCACAGTTAATGATCATAACTGTGAAAGTGAATTGGATGAGCTAATTTAGAGAAAGAAGGCAGATAGCAAAATGAAATGGAAAGCAGAATCCAATAATATGTTGCAAGCAAAAGACACACAGGGAAGGAAAGACTCACAGAGAGACTTAAAATGAAGGGCTGGAGCAGTCTATTATGTTTCCATTGAAATAATGACAGCAGGTTTGGGAATCATGGTCTCAAAAAAAACAAAATTAAAATTAGACCTAATTGAAAGTGATAATCAGGGAAACTATATTTTGCTAAAATATACCATAGACAATGAAGTTTATATATATATATATATATATATATATATATATATAAAGTTTTAAAGCATTATTAAAGAAAGGCAAATTAAAACATCTTTGAAGTACTACCTCAAACCTAGTTTTATTTGAATTTTTCTTTTATTTATTTATTTTTTATTTAGTAATGCATATTTTGATCTCTCAAAAGATGCAAGGAAAGGAGGCAGGAGTTTAACTTGGCTAATGAAAAAAACAAGCAGAGATGAATACTCTACTTTTTTTTAATAACCCAAACCCAGGACAACTTAAAAAAGACACAGCTTGTAAGACATAGAACTCTCAACTACATAACTATATCCAGGAATCTTTGGCTACTTTGATTGGAGCTATCTATTAAGAGAAGAGCTTCTTGTGAATTTAAGTAATGAGTTATAATCATGGTGGTTGGATCAAAACAGCTCCAACTAAGATTGTGGTGAAAAGAAGGCACAGATCATTAGAAAGACCAGGTTATATTTTTCTTTTTTTAAAAATACACTATTATGCATAAGCTAAAATGTCTCTCCAAGTTTTGGAGACATAAAACCACATATGTAAGAGAATCCTAAACTATAAGACAAAAATTAAAATTAGGCTGTTTTCTATCCAAAGCAAAAAGAACATTAAATATTCATTCCTAATTATATGTAGTACAAACATTATAGGAATTTGTGACAAATTGTGACAAATGCTAGAGAGAATGAGGGTAAATAGATACATTAATGCACTGTTGGTATAGTAACGAATTGGTCCAATCATTCTGAAGAATAATCTGGAATCCCAAAGGGCAATAAAACTGGAAGTCATTTTGATCCAGAATACCACTACTAGATCTGTACTCCAAAGAGGTCAAAGAAAAAGGAAAGGTCACATGTATAAAAAGAGTTGTAGAAGCTCTTTTTGTTGTGGGAAAGTATGGGAAGTTGGGGGTATGCTCATCCATTGGGGAACAATTAAACATGTCCTGGCAAATAATTTTGATGGAGTCCTATTGGGCTGTAAAAATTGATGAGGAGAATGCCTTCAGAAAAAGAAAATGTTGCAAGACCTATATGAACTGATGCAAAGTGAAATATGAAGAACTGGGAGATCATTGTGTACAGCAACAGCAATGTTGTAATGATGATCAACTGTGAAAGATTTGGCTACTGTGATCAACACAGTGATCCAAGACAATTCCAAAGGACTCATGATGAAAAAATGCTATCCACCTCCAGAGAGAACAGATGAATTCTGAATGCGAATTGATATATAATTTTCCCACTTTTTTTTGACTTTTTTTGTGACATAGCTAGAATGGAAATATGTTTGCATGATTTCACATGTATAATTTATATCATTATATGTTTGCCTTCACAGAGTCTGGAAAATAAAATTTAAAAAGAAAAGAATGATAAAAATAAATAAACACATAAATGTATTTTTAAAAGTGTGTCCATTCATTGTCTCTTCAGAAATAGTGTTGGCCATTTGCTTTGTCAGAGAAGTAAAGTGTTCACTAGAATTTGCATGGTTTTTAAAACTGCTACAATTCCTTAAGCAGAAGTATTTGGCATGGCTGTTCTAAAGCCATGCTGTTCTTACACATTTCCTCCGTGGAGAGTGTTTGGTATGCAGTCCATGATTAGAACTATTACAGTTATAAAACTCTGAAAACAGGTTAATAATGGAAACCCTGACATAACCTTAACTATAGGTGACATTGGAATAAATAGTGTCTTTGCTCTGGCTCCAAATCAACTCAGTTAAGTGGAAAATGGCTGTTTTAGCTGGATATGCAATCACATAACGCTGTTCAGTAAATTGTAAAGAAAGCTGGAGCTCAGGCTGTTTGTGCAAGTGCAGCATTTGTGCAAAACTACAGGTATTTAAATGTAAGATTAGCTTGCTGATTCAGGATGAACATTTCTAGGACTGGCCTTTGAAAAGTAGTTAATGCTTAATTTGCATTCCTCCTTTTACAGAGTCAGAACCAATTATAACCAAGTGAAGAAAGGCTAGGTGCTATGTTCCATTAAATCTGTGAATTGTATCTTCTGATGGACAGAACCCATCTACTTAAGCAAATTTCCTTAAGCAATTACTAGTCATTTAGTAATTAAGATATTTAAAGGCTAAAAGCATTTATACTTGAAAGTCACAAGATCCTAGAATTTAGAACAGAAAGAGACCTTAGAGGTCATATTGTTTGTCTTCTTGTAAAGAAGAGGAAACTAAGGCCCAGAGTAGGTCATAATAGGTTATAATATCAGTAAATGAGAGTAGAGATTGTTTATTCCAAACCTCTCTTTTTATACAAAAGAGATCTGAAATATATGGAGCAGAAGCAACTTGCCTTTACACATGGAAAATACATATACAACGGAGATTTAAACTAAGGTCTTATGACTTCATGGCTAAGTTCTTTGTGTTATGTGTCATATGACATGATTCAACATACTTGTTTTATTCCAGCTTGTATGTGACCTAGGAAGAGTATTTCAGGAAGTATTAAACATATAACTTCAGAAATTTCTCATTATATGAACATTGGAAATGACATAGAGTTTCTAACAAGGTAACTAGCCAAAGAAAATCAAATGGAGATCTAATAACCAGTTGAAGTTTATTTGCTACAATTTGGTTCACAATAATAGAGGTTCAAGTAGTAAAAATAAACCTCAAATTGAACAAATTTTGTAAACCCATTTCTTAATAATAATGGCTTATAAAACATTCCATAATTACAAAAAAATTATCTTACATAAATTCTCAGTTGATCTTCCCATACATGTATAATAAACACCTCTGTCAGATATTTATTATCTGTTAACAGGTCTTATATTTATTCATTTTCTATTTTACAATTGAAGAAACAAGCTCTATAAAGTTTAGTACCCTTGAATATTAATGTGTATTCTCTTTCTCTTCTTCCTTTCTTCTTTCCTTCCTTTCTTCCTTCCTTTTGATGGAGTACAGACCGAAGCCAAAACCTTTGCCCTTTACCCCAGAAGAATTTCAGTCCCATTTGTTTGAGGAGGGAATGACAGGATACAGGTTCTGCTACTGCTTTCACAGTCCTAAACTTCTTTGCATTTAACCACTTTGTATATGCTTGTATTTATACATATAGGTATGTGTGTATGTATGTATACACACATGCATGCTGTGCACATATAAGTTTATATTTATAATTCATAATATTAGGTCCTTTTGATAAAGGATTGATTCCTTTTATTAGCACCCCCAGTGCCTAGCACAGTTCATGGAACACAGTAGGTTCTTCATACTTATTGACTGACTCATGAATGAATCAATTTAGAAAAAACGAATCTTGTGAAAACTGATCTTAGAGGGGTGTGTGACTTTAAATGGATAGTTCTTTGTAGAGTGCATGGGAAAACTATTATGGAACATTTATATTTTGTATTCTGTGAGGCTCCTGGGTTTAAATTTACAATTTAATGTTTGCAAGTAATGCTGATTACTAATGAGCCTTCCATGAAATCCTTTCCGTTACATTATACTTGATTCACTTTCCGTTTGGTGAACTCAACAACTGGATCTGTCACAAACAATTAAAAGATAATTGTTGAAAATATGTTTCACATGCTCCAATAAAGGAATGAAGTCATTGCTAGAAGACAATACTTAAGTCAGGCTCCAAACAGGTGAATGGGAGAGATTTCTCCCATTATTTTAAGAAGACATAGCCAAAATGAATCTGCATTACAATAGTATTCCCTGAACATAAACAAGACATTTATTCTCAGGAATGGTATCTTAAACTCAAGGAAAAGCTTCTCTGTGTCTTGATATTGTTCCCAGGTCCCTTTGTTTACTGTCTCCTAAAAATGAGGTAGACAAGCATGAAAAGAGATTTGATATTCAAGCCCATTTAAGAGGTTGGGTTTGTTGAGTGTTTTTCTTGCTGAAGTACTGCTGGGTACTTTAGACAGATATTATGGTCACTCTAAATCATTCTAACAATGACTATAAATGAATTATGAGATACAGAAGTGACTCCAGAAGGAGATATGTTAGAACATTTGGAAATATTGCCATTTGATTTTGAAACATGCTTTCCCTTTATGGGGTCTCTAAGGCAAATAGAGCTTAGCAGATATTAATGTGGGACATCATAAAGCATACTTGGGAACAAAAAAAATACCTGCCCAGATAGACTAATCATCTATGTAGGATCTCTACTGTCCAGTGCCAGATAGAAAGGAATACTGTCTTACAATACAGATTGTTGTGCATTTTTAGGCCAATTTTTTGTTTAATTACTTTTAGTTTTTCTTTTTTGTTCTGCAGTCTTTTTTTGACACTAAAATGAAAACCCCCAAACTCTGCAACTAAACACTCAATTCTAATGAAGGTGAGGGTGGGGATGATAAGGCAAACTGACCAAAAAAAAAAATACCCTTACCTGACATCATAGTTGACATTTAAAATTGCCCTATTTTTTTTTCATCAAAAAGAAGGAATTGTGTTGTAATATCTGTCTCTGCCACCTAAACTGGTAATTACAATGATTCTTAGTTTGGCTACATTTTAATCTTTTCATTTCCATTATTAGAGAGAGTAGGTAATAGTGTGACACAGTGTATAGCATGATAAATTTGGAGTCAGGAAAAAAAGTTTCAATCATAAGAACCTGTGACACTGAGGTTCTACTATATATATATATATATATATATATATATATATATATA
>NW_020947186.1:1510013-1586997 GCF_900497805.2 Vombatus ursinus
TATATATATATATATATATATATATATATATATATATACATACACATATATATGGGGAAAGTGACAAAATAGGAAAATGACTTTTTTTAAAGGATGACAGGAAAACAGCTACACTAATGTACTACTGGTATATCTGTATATTGGTTCAGGCATTCTGGAAAGGAACTTGGAACCAATACACTATACTGACTAAGTTGTATATACCCTTTTACCCAGTAAAATCACCATTAGAACTATATCCAAAAAGAAATCAAAGAAGCAGCAAATGCATCCATATGTTAAGAAAGAAAAAGAAAAAGAAAAACAAAACAAAAAACAAAACCCAGTATTTATATCAGCTTTTGTTTTTTTGTTTTGTTTTTTGTTTTTTTGTTTTGTTTTTTGTTTTTTTGTTTTGTTTTTTGTTTTGTTTTGTTTTGTTTTTATGGGGTTTTTTTTTGAGTAACAAAGTCCTGCAAAGGGGTCAGGAGGCTGGGATGGGATATTTGGGAAATGAGTGAACAAAAGTTGGTATATGAATGTAATGAAATATTGTTGTGTTGTAAGATATAATGAAAGGAAATGTTTCAAAGAAAACAAGGAAGACATCAATCAACTTATGTAGAGTGAAGTGAGTAGAACCTGGAAGATAAATTATAACAATAACAAAAACATTACATAAAGAGTAAACAACTTTGAAAGATAAAGACGTAAAACCAAGCAATGGCTAACTGTTTCAAGAAGACTGAAGATGATGCATGTTATGCATATCTTGATAGAAAGGTAATAGATTCAAGAAGCTGAATAAGACATGCATTTTTTGTAGGAATTTGTTGTTTGACTTTGAATATTAGTTAATAAACCTTTGCTTTCAGAGAGGCGGAGCCAAGATGGCTGAGTAAAGGCAGGGACTTTCCTAAGTACTCATCCTAACATGTACAAATGCCTTCAAATAATGACTCTAAACAAACTCTAGGTGGCAGAACCCACAAAGAGAAGGAGTGAAGCAATTTTCTAGCCCAAGAAAACATGGAAGGTCAACAGGAAAGGTCTGCTGCACCAAGGTGACAGAAAAGCACAGCACAACCCCAGCACAAGTAAATGAGGAGCAGGTCTTCAGAGTCACTGAATAATCATCATCATCATCAACAGCAGCAGCAGCAGCAGCAGCAGCAGCATCCACTGCTTCTGGAGCTCTCAGCCCACAGATAACAAGGGGGTAGAAAAATTTGTCCAAAGATTACAGGGATCTCTTTGCTAGCACTGATGCAGGACTCTGTTGCTTTGCTCATACTCAGATCCTAGTCACAGTACTGGGTGGCAGTCCCAGGGTGAGGAAAAGCACTAGCACACTACAGCCTGTGACTGCAGTGGAGCTGTGACTCTGTTCACAATTTCAGGGCAGAAAAGAGTGCTTATGGTCACTCAGACTGGAGCATAGGCCAGGACAGTACTAAACATGCCTCTCCATAAATCTTACCATTTGGAAAAGTTGAAAACTTCTGTATCTCTGAAAATATCTGTAAAAACCCCAGAAGTTTGGGACAGTGCATCCTCCACCCTGGAAGCAGAACCCTACTTTATTTATTTTATTTTTTTTATTTAAATAGTATTTTATTTTTCATCAATTACATATAAAGAAAATTTTTAGCTTTCATTTTACAAGATTTTGAGTTCCAAATTTTTCTCCCTCCCACTCCTCCCCTCTTCTGAAAATGGTAGGCAATTTGATATAGTTTATACATGTGCTATCATATAAAATATATTTCCATATTCATTACAGTTGTGGAAGAAGAAACAGATCAAAAGGAAACAAAACCATGAGAAAGAATAAAGTAAGTGAAAAAAATATGCTTCAATTTGCATTCTGAGTTCATCTGTTCTTTATCTGGATATGGGTAGCATTTTCCTCTGTACTTGTTTTGGATTATTGTATTGCTGAGAAGAGCTGAGTCATTCATAGCTAATCATCACACAATGTTGCTGATACTATGTACAATGTTTTCCCAGTTCTGGTCATTTTACTTTGCATCAGTTTGTACAAGTCTTTCCAGGTTTCTTTGTTTATTTGTTTGTTTGTTTGTTGGTTGGTTTGTTTTCTGAAATGTGCCTATTCAACATTTCTTAATTGCACAATGTAATTCCACTGAATTCATATACCATAGCCTATTCAGCCATTTGCCAATTGATTGGCATACTCTCAAATTCCATTATGTTGCTACCACAGAAAGGGCTGTTACAAATATTTTTGCACATGTAGGTCCTTTTCCAATTATTATGATCTCTTTGGGATTCTGACCTAGAAGTGGTCTGAAGAAGATACAGCAATAGCTAGATCGAAATGTATGCATATTTTGGTTGCTCTTTGGGCATAGTTCCAAATTGTTCTCCACAGTGGTTGTATCAGTTCACACCTCCACCTACAGTGCATTACTGTCCCAGTTTTCCCATATCCTCTCCAACATTTATCATTTTCCCTTTTTCTCATATTAGCCAATCAGATTGGTGTGAGGTGGTACCTCAGAGTTGTTCTAATTTGCATTTCTCCAATCAATAGCAAGTTAGAGTTTTCTCCCCCATGGCTATAGATAGCTTTGATTATTTCATCTGAAACCTGTTAATATCTTTTTATCATTTATCACTTGGGGAATGACTCTTATTTTTTTTTAATAAATTTGACTCAGTTCTCTATCTGTTTGAAAAAATAAGGCCTTTATCAGAGAAACTTGCTTCAATGTTTTTCACAGTTACTATTGATAACTGTATTTCCCAACATCCTCTTTTCCCCCTTTTTATTCTATTCTCTCTCTTCTTTTACCTTGTCTCTACTGAAAACTGTTTTTCTTCTCACTACCCCTGCCCCAATCTGCCCACCCTTCTATGCCCCACCCCACTTCTCTTATCCTCTTCCTTTCCTACTATCTTGCAGGGTAAGATAGATATCTATACCCAATTCAGTACGTATGTTATTCCTTTTCTGAGCCAATTCTGATGAGAGTAAGGTATAGTCACTCCCTCTCACCTTCCTCCTTTTCCCCTCCACTCTAAAAGCTCTTGCTTCTTTTACATGAGATAATTTGCCCCATTCTACCTTTCTCCAAGGAACATTATAGGCAAATTTCAGAACTATCAGGTCAAGGAAAATATATTACAACTGGCCAGAAAGAAATAATTCAAATATCAGGAAGTCACAATCAGGATCACACAGGACCTGGCAGATGCAACATTAAAGAATCAAAGGTCATGAAACATGATATTCTGGAGGGCAAATGAGCTAATACTACAACAAAGAATCACTTACAGGAAAAAATTAAGCATAACATATCAATGGGAAAAATGGTCATTCAATGAAATAGAAGGATTCTAAGCCTTCATAATGAGAACAGTACTAACCCAAAAATGTGACCTCCAGTATCAGAACCCAAAAGAAGCATAAACATGTAAAAAGGGAAAAGAAAACATAAGGAATTCAATAGAGCCAAACTTCCCTACATTGGAAGATGATACTTGTAACTCTTAAAAATTGTATCACTAACAGTACAGATAGAAGGAATATACATAGACAGACAATAAGGGTATAAAGTGAATTTCAGGAAATGACAGAAAAAAATAAGAGATGAGAAAGAGGAGTACATAGTGTGCAGAAGGAAGAGAGAGGTATAAGAGGGCAAATTATCTTACATAAATATGTGAGAAAGATCTTTTTTACAGTGGAGGGGAAGATGGGAGATGAGGTGATGGGTATCATCTGAACCTTATTCTCATCAGTATTGGTTCAAAGAGAGAATAATATACACAATCAGTTGACTGTAGAAATCTATCTTACCCAAAAGGGAAGTAGGAGGGGAGGAGATTAAGTAAAGTAGGGGGGAGGGCTGATGTAAATAAGGGAGGGCAGATCAGGGTAAGTGGTAGACAGAAAAAGAAAACATTAGTGAGGTGGAAAAGGGTGAGAGACAGGAGAAACAGGAGGAAGAATAGAAAGGAGGAAAATACATAGGTAGAAATAATAACTATGAATGTGAATGGTATGAACTCTTCCATAAAACAGAAGTACATACCAGAATAGATAAAAAACCAGAATCCTACTATTTGTTGCTTATAAAAAACAAACTTGAAGCAGAGGGACACACACAGAGAGTAAATGTAAGGGGAAGGAGCAGACTCTATTATGCTTAAGTAGAAATGAGGGGGAAAAAAGTATGTGTAACAATCCTGATCATAGACAATGTAAAAACAAAATTAGACTTAATTAAAAGGCATAAGGAAGAAAACTACATCTTGCTAAAAGGTACCATAGACAATGAAGCAATCAAATTAGAAGAGCAAGGAATAGCTACTTTTCAGATCTATGGAAAGGGGAAGAATTCATGACAAAAGAAGAGATAGAGAGCATTATGAAATTTAGAATAAATAATTTTCATCATATTAAATTGAAAAGCTTTTGCACAAACAAAAACAATGCAACCAAGATTGGAAGGAAATCAGAAAGCTGGGAAACACTTTTTTACAACAAGTGTCTCTGATAAAGGCCTCATTTCTCAAATATATAGAGAACTGAGTCAAATTTATGAGAATACAAGCCATTCCCCAATTGATAAATGGTCAAAGGATATGAACAGGCAGTTTTCAAATGATGAAATCAAATATATATCTATAGACATATGAAGAAGTGTTCTAAATAACTTTTGATTACCAAAATTCTGTGGTACTACCTCAAATCTAATATATTGGCTAATAGGACAGAAAAAGAGTTGGACATGCCTGAATGACTGAACAACAAGTTGATCATAATTGCATAGTAGCTTTCCATTATGTTGATATATCACAAAGTTTGTGTAGTCATTTTCCAAATGATGGGAAATTGCTTCGTTTTCAGTATTTTGCTACTACCCAAAGTTAAGTCGAAAGTTTTTTTTTTTCACAGTTTCTTTTGATGGTTGACTCTGCAGTTCAATCTTAATAATTTCATCCTGCTTTTATTATGAATTTTACATAATTAAAGTCACATGCTTCTAGAACTGCAAGGGTTCATTTCTATTTGAATTCCATCATTTTACAGGTGAGAAAACAAAATATTAAAGAGAGATTAAGTCCAACATCCAAAGTAACATATTTAATATATGATTGAACTTGGACTCAAAACCAAATCTTCCACATACCAAGTCCAAAGTCCTTAACACTATATAACACTATCTTTTTTATGCTCCCTAAGATAATTATTTTATTGTGTGTATATTTTTAATTTTATAGAATTTCAGGAACTCTGTGCTCTAGAAAAAGATCTAGCATTAATTTTTAATTTATATATTGTCAATGACCTTGCAAATATCATTTTATTCTTTTAAACTTCTTAGTTATTATTTCTTCTCTCTACCTTCCCTCCCTCTCTCTTTCTCTCTCTCTCTCTCTGTATATATATATATATATAAAACTTTACTTATTTATTATAGCTAAACTTGCAAACCAATATGCAATATAAATGCAATTCCCTTTTCCTGATGTCTTCTAAGTAAGAATACATTTTTTTCTCTGAACCAGAGAAAATAATAAAAAAAAATTGTCTAACCATTTTGTATTAAATTTACTAACATCATTAATTATTTTTATTGCTTTGGTTATGGTAGTCATTTAACATTTCTATAGGACTATATTTTCAAAAAAGTCCTACTCATTTTCTTTTTTTTAAAAGACAGATGGCATCTTCATCAATAATAATTTTACCAAAATTTGTTATAGTAGCATAAAATCTCACTAATTCATAATACATTAAGACTTTTCTACATTACTGAAAACTTTGAAAAATGAAGTCTCTTAAAAATAATATAATTGGAGAAAATCCTAGAAGGTAGATTAGGAGAAACAGTAGGGCCTCTTATTTCACAAATAAAAATCTCAGATAAATGATAGACCAGGTAGTGATTATAAACCAAAGGATAAACCATAGTGATTCATTCCTTTAAATACAGGAATATAAATTCAACCAGAAGGTACATCATCAGGTCAAGAAGGGTGAAATAGGAGTAGGCCAAGATATGGAGCTAGATCCCACAACAAGAAAAGGATTATAGGGATCTCAGATGTATGGAGCAGAAAATGCCTTCAACTGTTTTCTAAATGTGGGAATCTTTGAGTCAGACCAGTGACCAAAAAAAAAAAAAGTACCATAGCCCTACTTCTCTAACCCCAGCAGTGACATCAAATAAGAAAGGTCAAAACAATAAAGGGTCATGACATTCTCCCCCAAAATGTGCAGAGCCCAGACTCAACATAAATTTCTAATCTCAGAAATAAGACCAGAACAATGAGTAAAAAAAAAAAAAGAAAAGAAAAGAAAGTAAAAGACCTAAAATGATGTATGTGTGTCAAGAATTTCAAATATATGAGCCCCAAAAGGTTAACTCCAAAATTCCTGTAAACAAAGCCTCAAAGAAAAACATAGCCACGCAAAAAGTTCGATCATAATTACAGGAACAAATGAAACAAGATTTTTTAAAGTGTGAAAATGATATAATAAATGAAATGAGTGTTAAATGAAAGATTTTTTAAAAATAGAAATATTGAATAAACATAAACAAAATATTAGCATACCAGCTAGATAAAAATAGTTAACTAAATAACATAGCCCTTGATAATCAGAATGGAATAAATGTAAGTCAACTAGGCAACAAAAATATATTTAAGACAAAAATGAAGATTGACTAACTAGGAGATAATTAATTACATAAAATGCTTAATTGTAAAACATATCAGTAAGAGATATTTTAAGAATTATCATACTAAAAAAAAATTGTACTACCTGAAAGCTATGTCCAAAATATAGCTTGAATAAGAGTACTACTGGATAAAAGTAATCATTTAAAAAACTTCCCAGACATATTAGAACATAAAAGTAATATGAAAATAAAAAGAATATACTTATTACATCTTGAAAAAATTTCCAAAAGAAAATTCCCTAGAATGCATTGGTAAAATTCCAGATCAAAGACATAACAGTTAAAACAGCTAGGGGAAAAAAAACGTACCAATGAATTACATTAAGGATCACACAATATTTAACAGCTACTTCAATAAAAGAATTGTGAGCATGGAATGTGATATTACAAAATCCGAAATATAGTCTTAGACCAAGAATAACTTAGCCAACAAAACTACGAATAATCCTACAGGAGGAGAATGGATCTTCAGTGAAACAGAGGACTTTAAGACATTTCTGTTGGAAAGAATTGAGCTGAATATAATCCTTTTAATACCAGCATGGGGGTCAAGAAGAACACACAAAAAGAAATACTAGTAAAGAATCAGAAGGAAAAGCAACAAGGGTTGATTTTTATATTCTAATGGGATGATATAGGGGTCCCCTTAAAGCCCTTATATCATTAGGGATCATAAAGTGTGTCGAAAAGGTACAAAATAAGACTGGGGGCCTACAAATGGTTTTGTTATCTTTCAATAGACTTGAAAAAAGAAAATAAAATGAGGAGAAAGATAAATTAGAAGGAAAAATGAGAGGAGGAATTTATAGTACATACACTCAAATGTCAAGTAGAAGTTTAAATACATAAAAAAATGCCGAGAAAGGAGAGGTTCTTAAAATATTTTTAAAATACCTCTCACTGATATGTTTTACAATTAAGTGTTTTATGTAATTAATTATCTCCCAGTTAGTCAATCTTGAGCCTCATTTTTTCACTTTCTTTTTTTAAATAGATTTTATTTTTAATTTATGGAATAAAACAAGAATTTCCATACATAGTATAATTAAAAAAAACCATGACTGCACATGAAATTGAAAATCTATTATGTACAACTTGCTATTCCTTTTAAATATGTATTAAATGGCTATCATTAGGTACATACATAGACATCTATATACAACACACATATGCTTACATACATATGTATATATAAATATATAAATAGGTGTGTGTATATAATTATTCTATATATACTTCTATTTATCAGTTCTTTCTCTGGATACAGATAGCAACTTTCTTCATGTCCATTATAGTTAATTTGGGTCTTTATAATAGTCAAAGTGATTTATTCATTCAAAGTCATTCTTAAAACAATATTGCTATTACTACAGTGTTCACTTGGTTCTGCTCATTTTACTATTCATTGTCTTCTGTCTTTCCATATTTTTCTAAGATCATTGAGCTCAGCATTTCTTATGGTATAGCAGTATTTCATCACAATCATATACCACAACTTGTTCAGCCATTCTCTAAATAATGGGCATGCCTGCAATTTCTGGTTCTTTGTCACCACAAAGACAGCTGTTACAAACATTTTAGAACATATAGGTTCTGTTCCTTTTTCACCTAATCATTTTTGGAAATAGACTTGGTAGTGCTATTCCTGGGTCAAAAGGGTTTAGACAGTTTAATAACTCTTTGAACATAATTTGAGAGTGTTCTCTAAAATGATTGGATCAGTTCACAATTCCATCAACAATTAATTAGTGTCCCATTTTTCTCCATATCCACTCCAACAATTATCACTTTTGCCTTCAATCATCTTAGTGAATCTGGTAGGCATAAAATGATATCTCAAGGTTGTTTTAATTTTCATTTATCTATTCAATAATGATTTAGAATATTTTTCATATGACTATAAATTGTTTTGATTTCTTGATTGGGAAACTGCCTGTTCATATCCCTTGACCATGTATCAATTTGGGAAAGAGTTGTATCCTTGTATTTGACAAGTGTAAAGACTTAGGATTTGGAAATTAAAAATCAATCATTTGGTAAAAAATATTGGTAAAACTGGAAAGCAGTATGACAATAGCTGGATATAAACCAATATCTTATACCATTTACCAAAATATGGTTAAAATGAATACATGACCTAGATATAAATAGAGATACTATATAAAAAAAGAACATGGAACATATTACTTATCAGACTTAAGGATAGGCAAAAAAAATTATGAATAACAAAAGACAGAAAGCAAAGTTAGGTATAAAATGGATAATTTCAATTACATTAAATTAAAAACAAAGTTTTCATACAAATAAAAGCAATTTAGGCAAGATCAGAAGGAAAGTAGAAAAATGGGGAAAAGTTGGACAGTTTATCAGATAAAGATCTCACATCTAAAATATATAAAGATCTTTACCAAATCTATAAGAATACAATTCATTTTTCACTTTCACTTGAACTGGTCAATGGGATGGGATAAGAGAGAAATTGTTATCGTTATACATTCAAATCAATAGGTAGAAGCAGTAGAGAATATGAAAAGGAGAAAGGGGGTGGAATGGCAATGCTAGTAGGTTCAGGCAGGATTAGATAAGCAAAACATACCCTAAACTTATATTGGGAATCATGAAAAGTGGTGAAATGAATTAACCCATAAAACAGAAGAGGATAAATAAAGGAATTAGAAAGTATAATCCAACAATGTTTTTAATGTACTTAAAACACAAAGATTTACACAGAGATTAAAATAAAACACCTGTACTAATGCTATTATATTTCAGCTGAAGTCAAGAAAGTCACTGCAGTACCATTATCTCAGGTAGGGAAATAGCATAAATAACTTAAAACATAAAAATAGATAACATATTTTGCTGAAAAGTACCATAGAAAATGAAGAAATTTCAACACTTGACATATATGCTTTGAATGTCATAGCATCAAAATATTTAAAGGAAGAGTTAAATGAATTATAGGGATAAATGGATCAAACTATAATATAGAGAAACTTCAATATACCATTTTCAGACTCAAATTTATAAAAAACAGAAAAGAAGGAAGTTAAGGATTGGAATAGAATTTTAGAGAAAAACTATTTCTGATGGATTCCTGGGAATTATTAAATGGGAATAGAAAGCAGTACACACACACACACACACACACACACACACACATGCATACATATATATATTTAAATCTGAGAATGGCACCTTTACAAAAGTTGACCATTTTTAGGGTATCAAAACATAAAAATGTAAAATGCAAAAATATTAAATATGTATATACTGACAAAAATTCAATAAAAAGTTATCATTGAAGAAAGGATTACAAATCAATTGATTGGAGAATAAATAACTTAATCCTAAATTATTGATGGGTTCAATAACAAAGGAGGAAAACTATATAATTTATTAAGGATAATCAAATCAATGAAGCAATGTAACAAAATTTTAGAGATGAAGCCAAAATAGTCTTTATTTTGAAATTTATATATCTAAGCACTTTCATATATAAAGGGATAAATAATATGTCAATGAATCAATCATGGAACTAAAAGAGTATTTTAGAAAACAAATTTAAATACTTTGATTAAATGCTAAGATATGAATTGTGAAAAATAATAAAATGAAAAATGAAAAAATAAAGAAATGAAATAAATTAAATTAAATTAATATACAAACTTAGAAACTGATTTTAGGAGTCCAGAGGAAAGGGAAATATAGTAAATAAACCATTAGCTAATTGAGTAAAAGAAAGAGGAAAAACAGAATACTAGTATTAAAGTTGGAAAAGGAGAATTCACAACAAATGAAGAAATACATGATATCATTGGAAAACGTATTTGTTCAACCATATGTCAATAAAACTGATGATAAAATAAAAAAATAAAAAATGAATATTTACAAATATCTAAAACATCCACATTACCAAAAAAACAAACAAACAACAACAACAACAACAACAACAAACAATCAATCAATCAGTAAACATTTAAGCTCCTATTACGTGTCCAGGGACTGGGCAGTTAGATGGTGCACTGGATACAGAGCCAGACTTAGAGTTAGGGAGACCAGAGTTCAAATCAGGCCTCAGGCACTTACCAGTTGTCATGGCACCTGTATACCTATCTAGATATCTAATTATAATTAGACCCTGGGCAAATCATTTAATCCCGTTTGCCTCAGTTTCCTTATCTGTAAGAGGAACTAGAGAAGGAAATGGCAAACCACTCCAGTATCTTTGTAAAAAAAAAATGGGGTCATGCATGGTCAGACATGAATGGAATGATCAAACAATAATGTACAGGGTACTGTGTTAAATGCTAGGGATATAAAGAGGTCAAAGACAGTTCCTAGCCTAAAAGAGCTTATAATACAATGATGGAGATAATATGCCAACAGATATATTCAAGATAAGCTATATATAGGATAATAAGGAAATAATATTTTTAAAAAGAGGGAGGGAATTAAGGGTAATTAGGGATTGCTTCTTGTAGAAGGTGAGATTTTAGTTGGGACTAAAAGAAGCCAGAGAGTTTAGTAGTTAAGCAGAGGAGGGAGAGCCTTTCAAACCCAAGGGACAGCCAGATAAAATTTCTGAAGCCTAGAGAAAGAGCCTAGTATCTTGTCTGTAGAACAGCCGAGAGGTCAGTGTCATTGGATTGAAGAATGAATTCCAAGGAGTAAGTTGTGAGGAGATTAGGTTGTGATGGTTTCTAATTATCAAACAGAGTATTTTGTATTTGGTCCTAGAGGCAATAGGAAGCCACTGGAGTGTATTGAGTAGTGTGGTGACATGGTTGGACCTGTGTTTTAGGAAAATCACCTTAGTAGCTGAATGGAGAATAGCTTCAAGTGGGGAGAGACTTAAGGCAGACAGACCACCAGCAGGCTATTGCAGTAATCAAGATTTGAGGTGATGAGGGCCTGCAATAGAATGGTGGCAGTGTTAAAGGAGAAAAACTAGTATATTCAAGAGCTATTGCAAAGGTGAAGTCATCAGGCCTTGGCCACAGCTCAAAGTTTTCATGAATCCAAATAATAATCAAAAATTCAATGAGAAATTAAAATAAGTAAATTCTACACAAGAATTGTACAAGAGATCAGCCAAAATCACCAAGGCAGTTGGAAAATGGGACAGCCAGGAAAGCAAAGCTCACGCAAGGTTGCTTCCCAGATACTAGCACCTCTGAGAAAATCCAAGAATACTCAGAAAGCCCTGGAATGGAAAGTGTAGAAGAGCATCAGTGGTATCACGCTAAGTGGTACAGTGGATAGAGTTCTAGGCCTGGATCTAGGAAGATGTAAGAGTTCAAATCCATCCTCAAATACTTTCTTTCTGGGTGACCTTCATTCAACTTCTAACTGTTAGCTCAACTGTAAATTAAGGATCATAGTAACTTTTCTCACAAGGTTGTGATGAAGATCAAATGAGAAAATATTTGTAAAACATTTAGTACAGTGTGTGGTATATAGTAGGTAATTAATAAATATTTGTTGTCTTGTAATTTCAATCCCTGTTCAGATCTAGATATCCCAAGACTAGGGTCTTCCAGATACCTAGCACCCTCTCTTGAGAAACCAGGGAAAACCCTGTGGATTCAACACTCTAAAATTGAAAGATTCAGTAGGGTCTAATCCTAAGCAGTGGAAAGCAGTACACAGGTGAACCAGTCATGCAAAATATGGCTGACTACTCCAGCAAAAATCACATCTTTTGATGTAGATGTAGATGTAGAGGCAGACACAGACATAGACATAGATATAAACAAGACTCCCAAATCTTGAGGGACAGAAGGATCACCCAGATTCACCAGACCAGACTCTGTCTTTAAGGAAAATAAATGTACAAAAGTCAACAAAGCAATGCCTGTTCTATTAGAGGAGATAAAAGGGGATACTGAACCAATTGTCTGTAGTACTTTACTTTGGATTTCCAAAGAAACTATGAGTTGTAAATATAATTAATTGCACATCCTGTGTTATTTGACAACATTTCATAGGAAAACCAATAAAGTATGTGGCTGAGTGCAAAAAAAAAAATATCAACACACAGATAAGTCATTGGCTTTTTTCTAGGTTTATATTGCTGTTTCTTACATTATGAAACAGAGAAACAGGAAATATTAGGGTTGGGAAATGAAAAATTGCATGCAAAGAGGCTATCAACTTGGGGGAGAGAATGGGATAAGACATGGATTCTGTTATATAAAAAGAACCTTAGAACTTGACAAGTGGTCTACAAATAGGATTATGGTGTTCACTGAAATTGGATATTTAAATCTTAACTAAAATTATTATTATTGATTGACTCAACCTAAATCAAATGGAGTGGAGACTTAAACAATTATTATGATAGCTCATTCAGGATAGAATTATGTTTCTTGGCATTCTGGTGAATTTCAGCTTTGTGTGCAAGTTTTATGTACAAATCAAACTTTGGCTCTTTCTAAATAGGCTGAATGAAAGCATTCCAAATATTTTAGGTCCCAGGAACACAAAATTTAGGAAAAGAACATATTTTCATTCTCAGTTATGAGATCGGTTTTCTAAATTGACCATGGAAAGGTAAGAAAATAAGCATTCATTTTAAGATAATAAGAACTTACTATATACTGAACACTGTGCTATGTGTGCTAAGCCAAAGAAAGATAAATGATGTCCAAGAGTTTACATTCTAAAGGGGGAAGATGATATATAAAAGAGAGCTGAAGAGTGATGTTAACATCCTAAATGTCAGAAACAAAGCCTAGATGGGAGTAAAGTTTGGCCAGCTTAGACCTCTCCCCAAATGGAGGCCCAGGGAGGAACTCACCAATGCTAAAAAGGGCTAGCATGACAAAAAAAAAAGTTCCAGAGTGAAGAGACATTAAGGGCTGCAGGAATTTACTTTGTGAGACTGCAACTGAGGCTTGGTGGCCAAGTCCAGAAAGTCTGAATCAGAGTCATGTGAGGAAAATCATCATTGATAAAACATAGTATTTATTGCTTGACTTGATAGCCATGGTCTTCATTCTTCTTATTAAGATGCAAAACTATTGTGATATTTCTTTTTCAGGGAGTCAAACTCTGGTTGACATAGCTACAATTATAGATAGGTAGATAGGTAGTTACATAGATAGACATATAGATATATACACACATATGTACATATATGTATATAAGTTTTTCTATGTAGCTTTTAACATTGTCACAATTTCAAATCTTTTTCATACTCCTTGAAAAACTGAAAATATAGAATGTTACATTTAATATCTTTAACCTTGTTTAACCAACATGGAACAAAAATTTAGGCAGAGAAGTGAGATAACTTACAAAGGCATAAAAATAATACATTGAAAGAGGTATTTTAATTCAATCCCCATAAATCCATTGTTAGTGCTTCCTTTCACTATACAATTTCCAATAAATTTATATGTAATTACAATTATATATGTATACATACATACATGCATTTGGACAATTAGATTTCATGAGCTCTAATCTCTTCATCTCCAAAATTGCTTTGCCTTGTTTGCATTATTTATTTCACCAAGATGACATATGGAAAATACTTTGCAAATCTTTAAGAGATATGGAAAAATAGAAGTTATTTTTATTGTTAATGATTATATCCTTTTTTCCTAACACATATCAAATGAATCATTTGCAATTTATTTTCTTTTTTCACTTAGGTGAGTGTAAATAATATGTTTTTACAACAAAATTAAGATTACTTGATATAGGAGTTAAAGGGCGCACCATAATCCATATAAAATAGACCTCTACTTCTTTATCAACATTTATGTTGTAATTTGTAATCAGAGTCAAAGATAGTCCCTTTTAAAAGGCAGAGATTCTGCTCACTTAGCCTTGTGGCATTTGTACAAGTACCAGATATAGTCATTTACATAATGTGCAAAAAACCCCATAAGATTGTAGATGGCAACATTTAACCTCTGCTTTTGTTGATATTCCCACATTGTAGTCAACTGGTTGAGGTTTTTAATTTCTTTTTGATATTTGTGTGTTTGTTTCCTTTTGTTGCTAGGAGAATAAAGAGCAAGAATGAATTTCTGTGCTCTGGCAGTGCGTCGTAAAGTGTTTGTATTTTAAATGACATGTTTAACCAGTGTCAGAAATCAATAAAGAAAACATTGTGCAATATATGACGTGGTAGTGGGAATTGAGTTGCTTATTCAAATATATTTTTTATTTTGTTCAATTTTTAAAAAATAGTATGTTAGGCATAGCAAGCTAAACAATTATACAAATGTTATATTAAATTTATAGATTAGTCTCTATATAATAAAAATAGTAAGTGAATAGAAACAGTGCATGAGAAAAAACATAATTTTTAAATTGAGAGAAATAGTAACTTTTGATGGATACACATACCCACACATTCCATCTTGAGCTGCAAAGTATGTTTCCTAAAGTGATATTTACATATTCATCATTTCTGGAATTGGAACCACTATGTATAAATATAGTTTACTTAGTAATTATCCATTGCTGATGAAAATTTCAACACGAGTATGAACTTTTGAAATCTGATTATATTTTGAAACTTGAAAACCAATAATACAACTTATCATTCTTATTAGAGGCAATATGAGTTTAATGACCTATTTGAAAGTAACCTCTAATGAAACAGATATGTATGTATACGTGAATGTGCATATATGCATATGTATATGATAATTTTGATTAAGAGGAAATATCATTAAAGGTCAATCAATTACAAAAGTTAAAAATGAGCTGATAAAAACAGCAAATATATGTATATATTTATAAATGTGCTATATGGATGCATGTATGTATATGTATACATACATGTATGGATGCATATGTATTATTGTTAGCAGCTATCAGTTATCAACTAATTTTTGATTCTTTAAAAGAGATGCATTACTTGACTCAGAAGGAGCTACTTTAAGAAAAGTGCTTTGTTAAGTATTGAAATATGTCATCAATATAAGTGGCTTTTATGGAATTATTACCAAGCAGAAAAGATGCTGAATATGAACTTGGTGATAAAATTTCATCCAAGAACCAACATTAGTAAGATCAAAGAGGTCCATTGCCAAAATTCTTGTCTGCTACATGAGGCATCTTTTGGGGTATGTTAGTTCATGAAACCAGATACTAAGATCTTGTGCAATGGCAATTTTATACCAGTACATGTGGTATTCATACTAATGAAATCATAGATATCTGAAAGTGTTAAAACATTGAATATTTCATTTTTTCAAGTTTTTGTCAACTTTTTTAGAGTTTCAAGTAGTGATATTTAACCCAAGTATTTAATGAACAAACCCATGTTCAGTTTATTAGTATATTATTTATTTCTATAATCTTTGTGTCAGAGATGGCATCAGTTGGCTACCCTACTGGGTAATCCAACATGCTAGTACTTGCTAATATACTGGTTAAAATGTATCAGCATACACATAAACTTTCAACACAAAATATCAGGCAATATTCCCAATGAATAGTTATCAATTTATGTTGGAAAACTGTGTTGTTAATTACAAAATATTTCATGGTAAATGATTGTAATGAAATATTGTTGTGCTGTAAGAAAGGATGTAAATCATATAGAGAAATGTGAATATATTATGTTTACATGCATATAATATTATCCAGTGGGAAAAATCAGCAGAACTACAAAAAAATATTGAAAATTACTATAGCAATGAAAACAGAAAGAATGCCAAGAAAAAAAATAAAACTGAATGTTATGAAGTTATAATGGTTATTTGGCTCCCAAAAAGATATCTGAGAAGACACTATTCTTGCTTCTTTGCAGAAGGGAAAGATTGAGGATTTAACATATTAAATGTAATGACAGTTTTTCTAGATGTTTAGTTTTTCCTAAATTGCTTCTCTGACCCATCACCTCTCCTTTTTATTATTTGTTATAAGAAAATGTTGTCTGAGAGAGAAAGAGGGGAAGATACATTGGGAAACATAGATGATATAGAAACAAAAGTTATCAATAAAATTTATCTAAAAATAATAGCCCTTCTCTCCAAATAATAAATAGATAGATAAATTGGTAGATAGTTAATTATAGGTAAAACTATAGTATTTGATATCCTCAAGGAATTTTGTTTAATATTCAGCTTTCCCTTTCCAGATTTTTGTATTTTGTATTAGAAAATATCAATGAATATTTGGGTAAGAACACATAGTACAGTTTGGTTTGGCCATGTAGAAGAGCAGGGAAAAGAGATAAGACCAAAAAGATAGATGAGTCTCATACATCTATCTGGGTAGGGGAGCCAAGTATTTTCTGGTCCAATGCCTCCCCATGTCTTCAAAATGTATTCAAGTACTCCAAATACTCCAGATTTTACTGGAAAAAAATTTATAACTTTCATAATTATACATACACACACATATGAACATTTATGTGATGCTTCTCTGGAACAAAGTATTTTCCATAATTCTTGCTATTTAAACCTCACAACAAAATTTTTACATAAGTAGCAATATATAATCATTATGATCCATTTTGCGGATATAGAATTGAAAACTCTGAGAAATTAAATGATTTGTCCGTGCTAACTTAGTCAGCAAGTATCAGAAAGTTTTATGAGTATCTAGGTCTGTACAGACTCTAAATCCAGTTCTTTCTACTATACAAAAGTGCCTCTTTTCTTATTAGAGTTAAAAGAAACCTTAACACGTAGGCTTAGAAAGAGGATATGGGAACAAGGTTTTAAAAAGAACATTTGGCTATTGCCAATTGGGATGGAAACTATAGACAAACTACAATAAAAAGTATATTTTTTATTTTATTTTTTGTGGAATTTACAGGGGAAAACTGTAGTCTCTCCTATATTAGTTTTGTTTTTGTTTTTGTTTTTTTTTCCTCTTTCCAAAAGTTATGATAAGGAAGTAGCCTTCTCAACCTCAATGGCAGGGCACAAGGGGGCCCAAAGATGCAAAAAGCATGATTCTACAGACATTTTTTTAATTAATTTATTTTTAGTTTTCAACATTCACTTTCATACAATTTTGAGTTTTAAATTTTCTCTCCTTCCTCCTCCTCCTTCACCCCAAGATGGCATGCAACCTGATATAGACTAAGATTTCAAAGCACATTGTAGAAGAGATCTAACAAACACTTGCCACTGCTTTGTGAAGCAGGCAGGGGATAAATATTAGTCTTTCAAGCCTAAGCTTGAAAATAAAAATAGCAAAATATCAAACAGAATGTTTAAGTCCCCCACTAAAACATATCTAACCTCATCCTTACCATCTTAGCCTAGTTGTACTCCCGCAGATGTCAGAGAAGCTGAAGCATAATCTCTCAGGACCATGTTTGAAGTAATTCATGTGCGACAAAACAGATTATAAAAAACTTCTTTGGAAGAGAAAATAGAATCCATATCCAAAAAGAGATGGAGCGAAGTGTGAATGGTATTGAGCAGTAATCACTAGAAAGCTGAGATAGTGGCAAAAACTTTAACTCAAACTACAGAACAGAATAATTTTCATCATACACAGGGAAAAACATCATTCCTGAAAGCAAGAAAGAGACATGAGGGAACCAGATAAGATCCTGAAATGTAAGAGTTATAGGAGCTCCCTCAGGAGTGGAATTGTCTGGCTCTCCTATATTAATAGAATAGATGATTCCTGGATTGCTGAATTCAAATATGAAAGATTGCCCTTCATAGAGAGAAAATGATATATCATTTCCATATAAAGATAAGATAAGACTGACACAAGGATTGCTTCTTAAGTTGGCATTTGTTTCTGAGGTTTTAGCTAGGGGCCTCTGAATGAATTTTGCCTGAGAAAAGAAGGCATTCAGTCTCTTTAAGTCAATCACTTAATTGATCAATTAATCAGTTAAGAATAATTCATTAAGTGCTTACTATATTTCAGGCACCATGCAAGGTGTTGTGAATAAAAATACTATAATAAAACAAACTCTACTTACAATGAGCTTTCATTATAATGGGGAGATAATAAGTACATATAAAATCTGCAAAAACATATGTGTATAAGTTGTTGATATGCATTCATTTATGCATGTACATATGTATCTATGTGTATATATAAATGTTATATTTATATCTGTATTGATCAAGTCATCAAACATCTCATGTGCCATGCACTATTCTAATCATCCACACATATGTACATATATCTGTATATAAATATGCATGTAGGTATAGAAATGCATGTATATATTTTAGGCCTATAGTATATGCATACACATAAACACACACATAACTTTATGGGTAGTAAGTAATATACATACATTTGATTTTGTGTAGAGAGAGATAATCAAATACTTATGTACTTCAAAACATGTTGCTAAATAGGGCTATTTGTATAAGCATTTTTACCTGTACATACATGTACATACATGCACATGTACCAAATTCTGTTTGCCTAGATCAAGGATTCTGATGTCCCCACTCATGAAGCTGACTTAGAATAACTGAAGGATATGTATACTTTAAGAAATGCTGGACACACCGTTATGTTCAGGATAAAGAAATGTTACTTGAGTGTCCAAGTTCTTGCCTAGTGTCTAATAATTGAAAACTGAAGTACAATTGAAGTATCTGGCCCCATCCCTGATTAATTCAGGAGTAGTACACTGGGAAAGCACATCTTTGCATTTAGTAAATAAATATTATGTATTTATGGAGAAGGAAGGAAAGAAGGAAGGAAGGAAGGAAGGGAGTGAGGGAGGGAGGAAGGAAAATTTGCATAGTTGAAAGGTGACTAATCATAGACTGAAGTGTTCATGACCTTGCACACAAATTGCCAGTGATTTTGGTTCTCTTGGAGATGTTTCAAGAGGAAGCATTACATTCCCTGATCTGATCTCTCATTGAACGAGCTCTAAGCTCTGAAAGAAAATGTGCAATCACCTGTAAGAGTCAGTGGAGAAGTAAGAGGCTTCCTCCACTAACATCTGAGATGTTCATAAAATGTTGCAGTAACTTGAATGGCTATAAGAGTACCCATCTAAGAGAATGTACTAGATCATAATAATAATCGTTATAGTATATATACATATATACACATATACATACATACATGTTTGTATATTTTATACATATACATACATATACATATATAAACATACATGCATATACATACATACAAACATATGTGTATGTATGAATGTCTTGTGTATTTATATACATATGTATATGTAATGAAGAATTTATATAAAAGGATTAAGCTTATGTAGAACAATAGCTAACATTTATATAGCTCTTACTTTGTGACAGGTTTTGTATTAAGTTCTGTACAGGGAAGTAGGTGTGATTATTATGCTGATTTGATAGATGAGGGAACTGAAGCAACTCAGTGACATTCCCATAATCACACAGACAATAAGTTTCTGAGTCTGGATTTTTAAATCAAGTCTTCTTATTGTGGGCCCAGCACTCTCCTCACCGGGCTGTTAAAATACCACAATAGCAGGGAGCTGCCATATATTCACAAAATCATAATAATATTATAGATTTAGAGATGGAAGAAACTAAGTGTTCATGAACACTGGAGAATATGATTCAGTACAAATTGCTCAAGTTGGCAAAATACTTGTTTCAAAATACTCTTCTATCACTTATTAAAATTCTGTCCTTGTTCAAGTAATCCTGCATCTAAGGTTCTTCATCTCATAAAAAAAATAAAATAAAATAAAAAAGAGGAGAGAGAGAAGGGTCAGACTACGTAACCTACAAGGTATCTTCCAGCTTTAAATCTATGATATTTAGGCCCTAATTTTACACATGATGAAAATGAGACCTAGAATAAAGTCTAATTTGACCACAGGTAATGTCAGTCATAATTTGAATCCAGGCCATCTTGTCCCATATCTGCTAGTATATACTTTTCAAAGACTAACTTCTGAAGAGATTTAAAAGTCAAGTCAAGGATTTTGTATTATTATATATTATATATTTCTTTTAGTCCATAAACTAACACTGAGGAAGATTCAGAAATGTGGGGATACCATGGCCATAATTTAGTAAAGAATATATGTTTGTCATTTTTTTCTTATATTTTGCTACAGAATTGTTTTGAGGAATGTGTTTTGTAAACTTTAAAAGAATATATAAATATAATGTGTTAGTATTATTAATAATGATACATTTTCCTTCTGCTACATTGTGATAAGGTTATTTGGAGGGTGGGGAGTTGGTTCATGCCTACTGAGCTGTCCAGTGAAGAGAAGTCTTCAGGCTATGAAGGGAGGTTAAAGACAAAACAAACATCACATTCATAAAACCACCAAATCTGATAACATGTGTATACATATATGTGTAAAGATATGCATATATATAAGTATACACACATATATACACACACACACATGTATATATATATACACACATTGTTATAAATATGTATGCCTATATATTGTTGATCTGATGTCTGATTGTGATGTGAGAGTGAATCTAGGTTCTGCAAATTTGTAACAGTGAAATTTAAGTTCTAGCAGGTCCTTCCAAGGTGAAAAGTCTTCATGTAGAGGCCCAGTGGCAGATATGTCTGCCATCAAATAAACATGCTCTTCCAAGTAGTCTTATAGGAAAGCTTTGCTCACAAGAAAATTAATATTTTTATCACATCAGTTGCTGAACTGTTTACTCAAGTGTTGCAGGCCTGATAATGTAACTGAAAGCCAATCAATCAGCAAGCATTTATTAAGCAATTACTATGGGATTTAACTATGTAGATACACAAATACATTGCATATATACATATTAATGTACATATGCATATGTATGCATAGTTAATGATACAATAATCCTCAAATAATTTTCTTACCAGATTTGAGAATTCGTCTTTGTATGAACTCCCCATGGAGAAACTTAAGCCACTGATGTAGATTGGTATTTGCTGTTCAATTTATAGGCTGAGAAATTTGCCTGGACCATATGTTAAGACCAAGATCACACAGTCAGTCTGTATCAGATGTAAGACATGAACTTAGTAGGTCTTTATTTTCAGGTCAGCTCTCTGTCTACCATGACATTTTTCCTTTTCACTAATAAAGTAAGAACCTGGAAATCATGTCAAATTCAATGCAAACATTAGTCAAATCAAGAAGCATTTTTTAAGAGCCTGCTATGTGCTAGGCACTGTGCTAAGTGCTGGGGATATAAGGAAAGCAAAAAAAAAAAAAATCTCTGATGTCAAAAGCTCACAACCTAATAGGAAAGACAAAATGCAAGCAATTAAACATAAACACACATATACATGACAAATTGCAGGTAATCTCAGAAGGAAGTCACTTTCATTAAGGGGGATATGCAAAGATTTCTTGCAGAAAATGGGACTTTAGTTAATGCTTCAAGGAAATCATGAATCTTGAACTATGGCTAAAACTTGGCTAAAACTGAACTGTTATAAATCTTAAAAAGCCCTCCCCTCTTTCAAATATCCCTTCTAGAGTGAAGGGAACCATCATCCTCAGAATCATGTCAGCTCACAACCCAGGTGGCTCCCTCAACTCCTCACTTTCTCTCATATTGTCCCCCAGATCCAGTCTGTTGCCAAAGCCTGTGGTTTTCTCCCTGTTTCAATTCTCCCTCTACTGTAATCCATCTTCAACTAAGCTATGAAAGTAATCTTTCTAAAGTTCAAATTTGACCACATCACCTTTCCCCTTTTCCTATCCAATAAACTCTGGTGTGCTCCTATCAGAGGATGAAATACACAATACTTGGCTTGGCTTTTAAATCTCTTCAGAAGCTGGTCTCCGCCTGCCTTTCCAGTCTTCTTAGGCTTTTTATCACCTCCATGTACTCTCTAATAGAGTGACACTGAAATCCTTTCTTTTCCTTGCACAGGATACTCCATCTCTTAACTCCAGGTATTTTCTCTGTCTGATATCTGCCTGAAGTGTTCTTCTTCTTCTTCATCTCTACCTCCTGGATTCATGATTTCCTTGAAACATTAACTAAAGTCCCATTTTCTGCAAGAAATCTTTGCCTATCCCCATTAATGAAAGTGACTTCCTTCTGAGATTATTGGCAATTTGTCATGTATATGTGTGTTTATGTTTAATTGCTTGCATTTTGCCTTTCCTATTAGGTTGTGAGCTTTTGACATCAGAGATTTTTTTTTTGCTTTCCTTATATCCCCAGCACTTAGCACAGTGCCTAGTACATAGCAGGCTCTTAAAAAATGCTTCTTGATTTGACTAATAGAGCATTACTATTTCTCCTGTGTTTAAAGTTGATAAAAATGGTACAGTGATAATTTGTATTGTGAAATAATTTAATTATTAATTTAATTCAAGAAATTTAATAAATATCTGCAATACAAAGAGCATTTCACTAAGTTTTAAGGGAAATATAGTTTATAAAAGATATAATCAAGCTGTCATGGTGTAGTTTTATTATCTGGTAGGGAGCAAGGCAAATAAGCAATCATCATGTAAAATGATGCAAAATAAGTTATTCAAAAAGTGAGGATTGTAAAATGGGAAAAGGATATTACTAGAAGATCATAACAGTTCTTCTGTTGGAAGATACATTGCAATTGGGTTTTAAATTAAACAGTGAAAATTTTAATTTAAAACATATAAACAGTGAAAATTCAGTCCTTGATCTCCTTTACATGACCCCCTCCAATAGTACAGATAATAAATCATATATATCTTCTTAGCCTTGTATGTGTATCAATGAATGGCCCTTCTAATATGCACCTTCAGATTTCTTTATATGGGAGGTGGAACCAAGATGGCAGATTAAAGGCAGGGGTTTGCTTGAGCTCTCTCCCAAACCCTCCCAAATATCTTCAATTAATGACTCTAAACAAACTCCGTAGTGGCAGAATCCACAAAAAGATGGAGTGAAATAATTTTCCAGCCCAAGACAACTTAGGAAGTCAGTGGGAAAGGTCTGTTGCAGCAGGAAAGGTCTGTTGCACCAGGGTGAGAGAGGAGTGCAACAGAGCTCAGGTTGTGCCAGCACAGATTCAGCTCCAGCAAACAAGGAGCAGGCCTCTGGGCAACTCTATTTGTGGCAGCAGTGGTGGTTTCTAGATCTCTCAATATGCAGATGGCAAGGGTATTGGACAATGGGTCAGGAGATTTACAGGGGTCCCTTTGCTGGCACTAGAGCCAAGACTCTGTTGTATTGTCTATACTTAGATCTAGGTCACAGTCCTGGGTCTTAGTCCCAGTGTGAAGAGAAGCACTAGCACAGCAGAGCTTGCAGCCACAGAGAAACAGGGACCCTGGGCACATTTCCATGGTTGAAAAGAGTGCTTATAGTTGCTCACAAACAAATACACAGTATAGGAGAGTAGTAAACTCACCTCTCCTCAAATCATAATAGCCTGGAAGAGGCAAAAACTTAGAAGTTCCAGAGTTACTTCTAAAAACATCTGCACAAAAAAAAAGATGCTTGGAATAATGCTCCCTCCACTTGGGAAGGAGAGGCTCATTTTACATAGAAACAAAAGTCAAGGAACAGGCTGGAAGGTGAGCAAACAACAGAAAAATAAATTCTGACCTTAGAAAGTTATATAGTGACAAGAAAAGTAAAAACACACACTCAGAGGAAGATAATAAAGTCAAAATTCCTGCATCCAAAGCCTCAAAAAAATATGAATTGGTTTCAGGTCATGGAAGAGCTGAAAATTATTTTCAAAAACAAGTAAGGCAGGTAGAGGAAAAATTGGGAAGAAAAATGAGAGTGATGCAAGAAAATTGCGAAAAAAGAGTCAACAGCTTGGTAAAGGAGTCACAAAAAATACTGAAGAAAACAACCTTAAAAAAAAAACAGAATAAACCAAATGGTCAAAGAGGCCCAAAAATCCAATGAAGAGAAGAAGGCCTTGAGAAACAGAAATGGCAAAACTGAAAAAAGATAAACAAAAAATCACTGAAGATAAGAACTCCTTTAAAAGTAGAATTGTCCAAATGAAAAAGGAGGTACAAAAACTCACCAATGAAAATAATTCCTTAAAAATATTAGAATTGGGCAAGTGGAGGCTAATGACTTTATGAGATATTAAGAAACAATCAAACAAAATAAAAACAATGAAAAAATAGGGGAAAAAAAGTGAAATATCTCATTCAAAAAGCAAGTGACCTGGATAATAGATCCAGGAGAGATACTTAAGAATTATTGGACTACCTGAAAGTCATTATTAGAAAAAGAGTCTAGACATCATCTTTTAAAAAATTATCAAAAAACACCCCTCTAATATTCTAGAACTAGATAGTAAAATAGACATTGAAAGAATCCAACAATCACTTCCTGAAATAGATCCCAAAATGAAAATTCTCAGGGATATTATAGCCAAATTTTAGACTTCTCAGATCAAAGAGAAAATACTTCAAACAGCCAAAAAAGAAACAATTTTGGAGCCATAGTCAGGATAACACAAGATTTAGAAGCTTCTACAAATAAAAGACCAAAGGACTTGGAATATGGTATTACAGAGGGCAAAAGAGCTAGTACTACAACAAAGAAACTGAGTATAATCTTCCAGGGGAAAAATGGATGGTCAATGAAAACAGATGACTTTCAAGCATTCCTGATGAAAAGAACAGAGCTGAATAGAAAATTTGATTTTCAAATACAAGATGTAAAAGAAGCATAAAAAAAAGGAATCAGGAAAGAGAAATCATAAGGGATTCGATAATGTTAAACTTTACATTCTTACATGGAAAAATTTTATTTATAACTCATAAAAGCTTCCCATTCTTAGAGCAGTTAGAAGGAGCATAAATAGCCAAAAAGATATGTGAGTTGAATGTGATGTTATGATTATATTAAAAAAAATAAAATTGAAGAATGAGAAAGAAGAAAGCACAGGGATAAGGGAAAAGCAAGAGGTATAATGGGATAAATTATATGACATGAAAGTGGCCAGAAAGAGATTTTACTGTGGAAGGGAAAGTGGGGGATCTTACTCTCATCAGAATTGGCTCAAAGAAAGAATAATATACACACTCATTTGGGTGTAGAAATACATCTTATCATGCAGGAAAGCAGGAAGGAAAGTGGGTAAGAGAAGGGGAATGCTGATAGAAGGGAAGGCAGTTTGGGGGAGATTATTGTTGTTGACATTGTTGTTTGTCAAATCAGAAGTAAAACACTTTTGAGAATGGACAGGATAAAAGGAAAGAGAGAATATATATGGGGAAATAGGATGGAGGGAAATACACAGTTGGTAATCATTAATGTAAAAAAAAATTATAGTGAGCTTCTCTGATAACAACTTTATTTATAGAAAGAAAAGGCATTACTCAATTGATAAATGATCATAGGATATGAACAGGAAGTTTTCAGACAAAATAATCAAAGCTACCTATAGTCATATGAAAAAAATGCTCTAAATCACTATTGATGAGAGAAATGTAAATTAAAACAACTCTGAGCTACTACTTGACACCTCTCAGGTTGGCTTATATAACAGAAAAGGAAAGGAAAATGACAAATGTTGGAAGTGATGTGGGAAAATTAAAACACTAATGTACTATTGGTGAAGTTGTATACCATTCTGGAGAGCAATTTGGAACTATACCTAACAGGTTAAAAACCATGCACACTCTTTGAACAAGCAATACCCCTATAAGGTCTGTATCCCAAAGAGAAAAACAAAATAGGAAAAGGACCTATGTGTACAAAAATGTAGCAGCTCTTTCAGTTGTTGCAAAGAATTGGAAATTGAGTGGATATCCATCAATTGGGGAATGGTTGAACAAGCTGTTGTATATAATTGTGATGAAATACTATTGTGCTTTAAGAAATGATGAGCAGGATACTCTCAGGAAAAAAATATAAATCATGAACTGATGAAAATTGAAATGAGCAGAACCAGGAGAACATTGTACACAGTAACAGCAATATTTTTTGATGATCTACTATGAATAACTTACATATTCTCAGCAATACAACTGTCCAAGACAATTCTCTTGGACTTATGATAAAAGGCACTGTCCATTTCCAAAGAACTGGTAGAGACTGACTGCAGATCAAAGATACTTTTTCTTTATTTTTCTTGTTGTTTTTTTTTTGGTCTGTGTTTTCTTTCACAGAATGTCTAATATGGAAATGAGTTTTGCATGACTACACATTTATAACATATGTCAAATTGTTTACGTTCTTACTGAGGGGGGAAGAGGAGTTAGGGAGAGAATTAAGAACTCAAAATTTGAAAAAAATGTTACAGCTATTTTAAATGTAATTGGGGAAAATAAAATATTAAATGAGATTAAAAAAACACACCACCAAAGTATTAAATAAAAAAGAATACTTTTATATATGGATCAAATAAAGCATTTTAATTTACAAGGCTTAAAATAAAAAGAAGAGAGAGATTTCTTTATATGAATGATTAGCAGTTGATCACAGGGTGATCTATTTTTTAATACCCCAGTCTCACTACATAACCTGCCTATATCCTTTTTCCAGTCATTCATTATTTCAGCCACATATTTCACCTCATTATTTTTTCTCCTGATACTTTTTTTGTTGATATATTGTGACCTATTTGTCTCTATTATATGTCTCTCCATTGTCCTTTGGATGACTACAACTTTAATTATTTATTATAAGAATAATTTTAACTACAGATAGAAGGTCCCTATGATTTAAATATACTTGGGTAATAATAATAACAATGATATCTATATAGCACTTTAATATGTGCATATTACTTTTCACATCTCATTTCATCTCATTTGATAAATCCCTGTATTTCTTTCTAGTTTTAAATTAAATAAAATTTAAAAGAAAAATTAGTTCCAAATTTTCTTCCTTCCCTCAATCATCTCACAATCATCGAGAATCCAAGAAATACTATACATACTATACATACGAAGTCATGGAAAATATTTAACATTACCCATGTTGCAAAAGCAAAAACAAACTAAAATAAAATTGAAAAAAAAACAACATTTCAATATGTTCTCAGAGTTCATCAGTTCTCTATCAGAAGGCAGATAGCATTTTTCATGAATCCATTGAATTAGAAGAGTTTAGTTTTTTGCAATTAATTGTTGTTACAATATTGTCTTTTCTGTGTACAGTATTCTCCTAATTCTGTTCATTTCACTTTGCATCAGCTTATACAGACCTTCCCACGTTTTACTGAAACCATCCCTTCATTTTTTTTAACAAGCAAAAGTATTCCATTGTGGATCTAAATAAATGGATTAACCTGATCTAATTAAGAAAATGTACTGGGAGAAAAGGAAAGGAGGAGGCAGGCAAAGGTAAATGATGTTCCAAGAAAAGTCACTAAAACCCATTACAATAGAAGGAAAGAAGGGAGGGAGATGACAATTGTTTGAACCTTACTCTCATCAGATTTGGCTCAAGGAGGGAATAACATAATCAATTACGTGTAGAAATCTAACTTGCCCTATAGGCAGTAGGAGGGAAAAGGGGAAAGAAAAGGGAGGGAGGATAGAAGGGGGGGAAGAAATAGTAAGGGCAAAGGGGAAGAAAAGGGAGAGGGCTAATAGAAGGGAGGGGGTACTAAGAGAGTTAGTGGCCAAAAGCAAAACATTAGTGAGGGGGGAAAGGAAGAAAGAAAAGCATAAAACAGAGGGGAAATAGGATGGAGAGAAAGACAGATAGTAATCATAACTGTGAATGTGAATGGGATGAACTCTCCCATAAAATGGAAGCAGATAACAGAATGGATTAAAAACTATAACCTTACAATATGTTGTTTACAGGAAACACATTTGAGACAGAGGGACACACAAAGGCTAAAGGTAAAAGGTTGCAACAGAATATATTATGCTTCAACTGAAGTAAAAAAATAAAAAAAAGCAGGAGTAGCAATCCTGATCTCAGACAAAGCAAAAGCAAAAATAGATCATATCAACATAGATGAAGAAGAAAACTACATCCTGCTAAAAGGCACCATAGACAATGAAGTAACATCATTAAGAAACATATATGCACCAAATGGTATAGCACTCAAATTCTTAGAGGAGAAGTTCAGGGAGTTACAGAAAGAAATAGAGAGCAAAACTATACTAGTGGGAGACCTCAACCTCCCCCTCTCTGAGCTAGATAAATCTAACCACAAAATAAATAAGAAAGAAGTTAAGGAAGTGAATAGAATATTAGAAAAGTTAGATTTGGTAGACCTCTGGAGAAAACCAAATGAGGTTAGAAAGGAATATACATTTTTCTCAGTGGTACATGTCACATAAACAAAAATTGACCACATACTAGAGCATAAAAACCTCATCCAATGCAGAAAGGCAGAAATATTAAATGCATCCTTTTTAGAACATAATGCAATAAAAATTTTATGTAACAAAGAGCCACAGAAAGATAGACTAAAAATAATTGAAAACTAAGTAATCTAATCCTAAAAAATGAATGGGTCAAACAACAAATCAAGGAAACAATCAATAACTTCATTCAAGAGAATGACAATAATGAGACAACATACCAAAACTTATGAGATGCAGTGAAAGCAGTTCTGGGGGAAATTTTATATCTCTAAATGCTTACATGAATAAAATAGAGAAAGAGGAGATCAATGAATTTGGAATACAACTTAAAAAAAACTAGAAAAAGAACAAATTAAAAGGCCTCAATTAAACACCAAATTGGAAATACTGAAAATCAAAGAAGAAATTAATGAAGTTGAAGTTAAGAAAACTATCAAACTAATAAATAAAACTGAGAGCTGGTTTCATGAAAAAAGATAGATAAACTTTTGGTTAATTTAATTTAAAAAAAAGAAAGAAGAAAATCAAATTAACAATATCAAAAATAAAAAGGGTGAATCCACCCCCAAGGAAGAGGAAATTAAAACAATAATTAGGAACTATTTTGCCCAACTGTATGACAATAAATTTGACAATCTTAGTGAAATGGATGAATATTTACAAAAAAATATAAATTGCCCAGATAAATAGAAAAGGAAGTAAAATATTTAAATAATCTTGTCTCAGAAAATGAAATTGAACAAGCCATTGATGAACTCCCTAGGAAAAAATCTCCAGGGCTAGATGGATTTACAGGTGAATTCTATCAAACATTAAAAAAAAATTAATTCCAATATTATATAGGCTATTTGGGAAAAGAGGCTAAAAAGGAGTCTGACCAAATTTTTTCCATGATACAAATATGGTGCTGATACCTAAACCAGGAAGAGTCAAAATAGAAAAAGAAGATTATAGACCAATTTCCCTAATGAAAATAGATGCAAAAATTTTAAATAAAATATTAACAAATAGATTACAGCAAATTAAGAATAATAAGAATAATACACTATGATCAGGTAGGATTTATACCAGGATTGCAGGGTTGGTTCAATATTAGGAAAACTATCAGCACAATTGATCATATCAACACCAAAACTAACAGAAACCACATGATCATCTCAATAAAGGCAGAAAAAAAAACTTTTGACAAAATACAATACCCATTCCTATTCAAAACACTAGAGAGCATAGGAATAAATGGAGTCTTCCTCAAACTAATAAGTAGCATCTACCTAAAACCTTCAACAAGCATCATATGTAATGGGGACAAACTAGGAGCATTTCCTATAAGATTGGGGGTGAAACAAGGATGTCCATTATCAACACTGTTGTTCAATATCATACTGAAAACATTAGCTTTAGCAATAAGAGAAGAAAAAGAAATTGATGACATTAGAATAGGTAAAGAAGAAACAAAGCTATCACTCTTTGCATATGATACGAAGATATACTTAGAGAATCCTAGAGAATCAAGTGAAAAACTACTTGAAATAATAAACAACGTTAGCAAAGCTATAAAACAAACCCATATAAATCACTGGCATTTCTATATATTACCAACAAAGTCCAACAGCAAGAGATAGAAAGAAATTCCATTTAAAGTTATTGTAGACATTAGAAAATATTAAGGAGTCTACCTACCAAAACAAACCCAGGAACTATATGAACACAATTACAAAACACTTTTCACACAAATAAAGTTGCTCATGGGTATTTCAAGCTAATATAATAAAAATGACAATTCTACCTAAACTAATTTACTTATTCAGTGCCATAGCAATCAAACCACCAAAAATTATTTTATAGAGTTAGAAAAAATAATAACAAGATTCATTTGGAAGAACAAAAGGTCCAGAATATCAAGGGAACTGATGAAAAGAAATGCAGGAGAAAGTGGCCTAGCTGTTCTAGATCTTAAATTGTATTATAAAGCAGCAATCATCAAAGCTACTTGGTACTGGCTAAGAAATAGAGTGGTGGATCAGTGGAATAGGTTAGGTATGCAAGAAACAGTAGTCAATTACTATAGTAATCTACTATTCAATAAATCCAAAGACCCCAGCTTCTGGGATAAGAACTCACTATTTGACAAAAACTGCTGGGAAAACTGGAAAAGAGTATGGCAGAAACTAGGCATAAATCAAAATCTTACACCAATAAAGTCAAAATGGATTCATGATTTAGATGTAACAGCTGATACTGCAAGCAAACTGGGAGAGCAAGGAATAGTTTACCTATCAGATTTATGGAGAACAGAAGAATTCATGACCAAACAGGAGACAGAGAACATTATGAAAAGCATAAAGGATAACTTTGATTACATTAAATTGAAAGGTTTTTGCACAAACAAAGCCAATGCAACCAAGATTAGAAGAAAAGTAGAAAATTGGGAAATAATTTTTACAAGTAATGTCTCTGAAAAGGGCCTCATTTCTAAAATATATAGAGAATTAAATGAAATTTATAAGAATACAAGTCATTCCCAAATTGATAAATGGTCAAAAGATAAGAAGAGGCAGTTTTCAGATGAAGAAATCAAAGCCATCTATAGACATATGAAAATTGCTCTAAATCACTATTGATTAGAGAAATGCAAATCAAAACAACTCTGAGGTACCACATCACACCTATCAGATTGGCCAACATGACAAAACAGGAAAATGATAAATGTTGGAGAAGATGTGGGAAAATTGGAATACTAATGCATTGTTGGTGGAGTTGTGAAATGATCCAACCATTTTGGAGAACAATTTGAAACTATGCCCAAAGGGCTACAAAAATGTTCATACCTTTTGACCTAGCAATAGCACTTCCACGTTTGTATCCCAAAGAGATCATATAGATGGGAAAAGGACCCACATGTGCAAAAATATTTATAGCAGCTCTTTCTGTGATGGCAAAGGATTGGAAATTGAGAGAATGCCCATCAATTGGGAAATGGCTGAACAAGTTGTGGTATATGAATGTAATGCAATACTATTGTGCTATAAGAAATGATGAGCAAATGGACTTCAGAAAAACCTGGAAAGACTTGTATGGACTGATGGTGAGTGAACAGAACCAGGAGAACATTCTACACAGTAACATCCATGCTGTGCAATGACTTACTTTGATAGACAACTCTTTCAGCAATACAAGGATCTAAGACATCTCTAAAGGTCTCATAATGCAAAATGCTATTCACATCCAAAGAAAGAACTATGGAGTTTGAATGCAGATCAAAGCATACTATTTGCTCTTTGTTTCTTCTGTTTTGCTTTGTTTCCTCTTTCTGATGGTTCCTCCTATTGGTTCTAATTCTTCTTTACAACATCACTAATGTGAAAATATATTTAACAGGAATGTATATATGTAGCCTATATCATATATCGAGCCATTTTGGGGAGCAAGGGGGGAAGGGGGAGGGAGAAAAATTTGTAACTCAAAAGTTTATGGAAGTGATTGTTTATAAATCAAAATAAATTAATAAAAAAAGTGTTTCATTGTAATCATATACCACAAATTGTTCAACCATTTCCTATTGTTGGGCATCTCCTAAGTTTATCTTGAAACTACAAAAAGGGCTGCTATAAATATTTGTGTGTGTGTGTGTGTGTGTGTGTATGTGTATACATCCTTTTACTTTTTGTTTGAGCTCTTTGGGGTATAGATCCAGTAATGGTATTGCTGAGTCAAAGAGTATGCATAGCCATATAACCCTTTGGGCAAAATTCCAAATTATTCTGCAAAGTGATTGAATCAGTTCACAATTCCAACAACAATGCATTCATGTACCTATTTTTCCTTATCACCTACAACATTTGTCATTGTCCTTTTCTGTCATGTTAGCAAATCTTATGGCTATGAGGTGGTATGTCAGAGTTGTTTAATATGCTTTTCCCTTATCATTGATGATTTAGAGAATTTTTTTGCGTGTGATATGACCATTGATAGCTTTGGTTCCTTCTTCTAAAAGTAACATGATCATATTTTCAAACATTTATCAATTGGTGAATGACTCTTATTTTTTAATAAGATTTGCTCAATTTTCCATATATTTGGGGAACAAAATTTTTTTTCAGAAAAAAACTTGCCTATCCACTGATCTGACATTTTTTTCCTTATGCTCTCATAGTTTGTGTGTGACATTATCCTTTATGTATAAATCATTTGTCAATTTTCAGTTTATCTTGGTATAAAGTGTAAGATGTTATTCTTTGCCTTTTTTTTCTGGAAAACTGCTATCCATTTTTCCAAGCAGTTTTTTTGGTAAATATTGAGTTTTTGACCAACAGCTTGGATCTTTGGGTTTAACAAACACTAGGTTACTGTGGTCATTTACTTCTATATATTAAATGCCTAATTTATTTAATTGATAAACCACTTTATTTCTTACCCAATGCCAGAATGTTTTGACGATTATCATTTTGCAGTACAGTCTGAGATTTGATATTGCTGATATTCCTTTTCTTTTTTCTCATCAATTCCCTTTATATAATTTATGTTTTGCTCCTCAAGATGAATTGGATTATTATTTCTAGCTATATAAAATAATTATTTTGCAGTTAATTTAGTAGATATGAAATTGAATAAATAAATTAATTAAGGGGCAGAGCCAAGATGGTGGGGTAAAAGCAGACACTCAGCTGAGCTCTCTCCCAAATCCTCCAAATACTTTTAAAAAATGACTCTAAACAAATTCTAGAGCAGCAGAACCCACAAAAAGAAAGGTAAAACAAATTTCCAGTCCAAGACACCTTTAAAGGTCTACAGGAAAGATCTGTTGCACAAGGGAGTGAGAGAGGCACAGTCCAGTGCAGGCCATGCCAGTGCAGACCAGACCCCAGAAAACCTGGAGCAAGCTTTAGGGTGACTGAATCATTGACAGCAGTGGTTTCATGACCATTTAGCCCAGAGATGCTAAAGACAACTTAAAAAGTCAGCAAGAAAGGTCTGTTAGACCTAAGTGAGAGAGGAACACAGGACCACACAGGCTCAATCAGCACAGCCCCAGCCCCTATAAACGAGGAGTAGTCCCTGGGAATGACTGAATCAGCAGCAGCATCAGTGGCTTCCAGAGCTCTCAGCACTGGTAATGGGGTTGAACAGCTGGTCAGGGGGAGATTACAGGCCTCTCATTGCTAGCACTGAGGCAGGACTTTGTTGCTTTGCCTTTATTTGGATCTAGGTCACAGTCCCGGATGGCATTCCCAGGGCAGAGGAGAAGCACTAGCATAACAGAGATAGAAACCGCAATAGAGAGGGGAACCTCATCACAGTTCCAGAGCAGAAAAGAGTGCTTTTGGTCACTCACAAACCAGACCACAGGCCAGGAGAGGAGTAAACACCTCTCCTTAGATCATATCACCTTGGAAGGAATGAAAAGTTACAGGTCCCTAGAAGTATCTCTGAAAATGGCTGCACAAAACACTTGAAGATTTGGACAGTATACTCTCCATACTGGAAGCAGAGCCCTACTTTAACAAAGAATTAAAAGTCAAGTAATACGCTGGAAAAATTAACAAACAATGGAAAAAAAAACTTATCATTATAGAAACTTGGTGACAAGGAGGACCAAAACATACAATCAGAAGATGACAAAGTCAAAGTTCCTACATCCAAAGCTTCCAAGAAAATTATGTATTGGTCTCAGGCCATGGAGGATCTCAAACAGGATTTTGAAAATGAAATAAGAGATACAGGTAAAAATTGGGAAGAGAAATGAGAGAAATTATGGAGAAATTGACTGGTAAGCTCATGCATTAACCTCACAACATCCTGCCAACAGGTGAATCACTGTTTTGGGTAGGATTATTTTTTCTTAAGGAAAGGGAACATGAAAAGGTATAGTAGAGAAAGAAAAAAATGAGGGGCAATGTGATATCCCCAATCAAGTCAAAGGTTGGCAATGAACAACAACAACAACAAAAAGTAATGTCTCCAAACTCTCAGAAATAAGAAGACTTATAGAGACAAATTATGAAAACAAGGGAAGGAAAGTAGAGAAAAGAACATATTGTATTAAAGGTAGGAAGTGGTTAAATTTAAGGATGTACTCATGGATAAATTAATTTAATCTCTAAATGGAGATTAGGATATTATAATGATATGATATATAATCTTCAAAAATTTGGTGTTTCAAATGGTTACTTTCTTTTTCTGGAAAAGAGGAATCATAGCTCCTGGATACAACTGACACAAAGAAAAATGGTGGTACATGGTCCTAGAAAAATGATATCATGAAAAATGAAAAAAAAAAGATCATATGGAAGATAGTGGAGAAAATGTACTACAGAATCAAGGACATTGGGATATTCGTACCATGGGGTGATACTTTTGTTTTCTCTGTCACATGCTAGAATTCTACTTCCAATAGTAAGGAAAAACAGAAAAAGGATGTCAGGATGGTACTATATTATTAATAAAAAGTAATAATGTAGCAACTGTTGAGAAAGGCCAAAATAAGCATTTTAGAAGCTTCAGTTTTATGAGAAATACAGAGACTAAAGAAGAAATAAAGAAAGGAAGAGAATAAGGGCTTTGAATAAAAAAAGGTTAAAATAGTCAAAAATGAAAGTTAATAGTAAAGAGAATGAAGAAAATAAAGCTTTGTTAGAAAAGTGATTAGAGAGGGTACAAGCAAGATTGTGGAATAAAGAAGCCCTCAGGTAAGATCTCCCAATATTCCCTTCCAAACAACTTTAAAATAATACCTTAAATGAAATTCAGAAGTGGCAGAGTCAATGGGGGGTGGCAGGCAATGCTAGGATCACACACATCTAAATTGGTTCAAAAAGGTAAATATACATATGTACACACTCAACTGGTAATAGATATTTATAAATAGAAAATAAATAAATAACTAGGAATAAAAATCTAGAAACAGAAATACAAAATTATAACATATAAATATAAAACTATTTTATATAAATTATTTAAATACTTGAAACTACTTATAACTTTTTATTTATATCTATATCTGTATCTATATCTATATGTATATATAAACTATTAAAGCTAGGAGCTTGTTTTATAAAAAAAAATAGAACAAAACAGATAAGCCACTGGTTAATATTGATTAAAAAAAAAAGAAAGGAGAAAACCCAATTACAAGTATCAACAATGAAAATATGCAACAGAAATGAAGATGAAATTAAAGCACTTATTAGGAATTATTTTGCCCAATTATATGCTAGTGAAACTGATATTATAAGTGAAATTGATGAATATTTTTAAAAAATATATAAGCTTTTCAGATTAAGATAAGAGAAAACAGAATACCTAAGTAGACCCATCTGAGGCAGAATCAAGATGATGGAGTAAAGGCAGGCACTTGCCTGAGTTCTCCCCCAGTCTCCTCCAAATATATTTAAGTAATGACTCTAAACAAATTCTACAGCAGTAGAACCAACCAAAAGATTGAATAAAATAATTTTCCAGACCAAGACAACTTAGAAGGTCAGTCAGAAAGATCTGTTGCACCAAAATGAGAGAGGAGCACAGTTCAGCACAGACTGCTCCAGTGAAGATTTGGCCCCAGGAAACCAGTAGCAGGCCTCAGGGCAACTAAATCAGTGGCAGCAATTGTAGTTTCCAGACCTCTCAGCTTATAGACACCAAATATAACTTACAAGTTCAGCAAGAAAGGTCTGTCACACTTGAGTGAAAGTGCAGCACAGTCCAGCACAGGCTATGCCAACACAGCCCTGGCCCCAGCCCCCAGCAAACCAGGAGCTGCCCTTGGAAGTTACTGAATGAGCAATGGCAGCTGCTGCCAGAGCTGTCAGCTTACAGATGTTAAGAGGGTGGAACAATTGGTAAGAAGGAGATTACAGAAGTCTTTCAGAGGAAGGACTCTGCTGTTTTGCCCATACTTGGATTCAGATCACAGTTCTGGGTGGCAGTCCCAGGGAGAGGAGAAGCACTAGCACACCAGAGCTTGTGGCCACAATAGGGCTGGAAACCCTGTCACAGTTCCAGGACAGAAAAGAGTGATCGTGGTCACTAATAGACCACAGCACAGGCCAGGAGAATAGTAAACACCTCTCCTTAGATCATACTACCTTGGAAGAAATGAAAACTTATAGGTCCCTAGAAGTATATCTGAAAATAGCTGCACACAACTCCTGAACTTGGGACAATGTGCCCTCCCTCCTGGAAGCAGAGCCCTACTTTAACAAAGAATCAAAAGTGAATAGGCTAGGAAAATGTGCAAACCACAAGGAAAAAAATTCTGACAATAGAAAGTTATTATGATGACAAAGAAGATCAAGATACACACTCTGAAGATAAAAAAGTGAAAGCTCTTACATCCAAAGCATCCAAGAAAAATATGAATTGGCCTCAAACCATGGAAGGCTCAGAAAGGATTTTGAAAATTATTTTTACATGTAACCGGAGAAAATAAATACTAAATAAAAACAAAAGAATAAACACTTGAAGAAAAAGAAAAGACTATTCTTTAGACAATTCTACCTATTAGAACTTTTTTCTTAACTTTGTAATTAAACAGACTCTTTAGAACATGTATAGATCCATCTTAGAAAAGATATTGAACATTCCATCAATGAACTTCCTAAGAAAAAAAAATCTCCAGAAACAGATGGATTTGCAAGTGAATTCTGACACACATTTAAGGAACAATTAATTCCTTTCCAAACTATTTGAAAAACTCAGTAAAGAAATAATCCTACCAAATTTCTTTTATGACAAAAATATGGTTTTGATACCTAAAACAGGGAGAGCAAAAACAAAGACAACTATAGACAAACTTCCTTAATGAATACCATTGCAAAAATTTAAATAAAATGTATACACTCTGACTATGTGGGATTTATGCCAGGAATTTAGGACTAGTTCAGTTTTAGGAAAACTATCAGTATAATTCACCATATCAATAATAACAAAAATCGTATGATTATATAAATAGATCCAGAAAAAAAAAACCTTTAACAAAATGTAAAATACATTTTAATTAAAAACACTAGAAGACATAGGAATCAATGCAAACTTTCTTTAAATAATTAGTATCTATCTAAAACCAAGAGCAATAATTACCTGTCATGGACAGAAGCCTTGAAACCTTCCCAATAAGATCAGGAATAAATAAGAATGTTCATTGTCACTACTAATATTTAATACTATACTGGAAATTCTATCTATAGTGATAAGAAAAGAAAAAAGAAATTGAAGGAATTAGTATACTTAGAAAACTTTAGAGAATCAACCAAAATGCTAATTGAAACAATTAAGAATTTTAACAAAGTTCCAAAATATAGAATAAGCCCACATAAGTCATCAGCATTTCTATGTACTACCAAAAAATCCAGAAAAAAAGAGAGAGAAATTCCATTTAAAATAATTTCAGATAACACAAAATACTTGGGAATCTACCTGCCAAGAGCAGTCCCGGGATTATATGACACAATTACAAAAGAGTTTTCACACTAATAATGACAGATCCAAACAATTGAAGAAATATTATTGCTCGTGGGTAGATTGAGCCAATAAACTAAAAATGACAATTCGACTTGTTAATTTACTTATTGAGTGCCATAGCAATCCAATTACTAAATAACTGTTTTAAAGAGCTAGAAATAATGACACAGTTCATCTGGAAGAACAAAAGGTCAATCATATAAAGGGAATCAATGAAAAAAATAATGTGAAGGATAGTGGCTTAGCAGTTCCAGATTTCAAACTGTATTACAAAGCAATAATCAACAAAACAGTCTGGTACTGGCTAAGAAATAGGGTGGTGGATCAGTAGAATAGACTAGATATACAATGTATGTCCATAAATGTAAATGTCCATAGTAATCTAGCATTTGATAATCACAAATATCCAAGCTTTTCTACTAAGGATGCACTATTTGACAAAAACTTCTGGGAAAACTGAAAATTAGTTTGCCAGAAATTAGGCATAGACAAACACCTCACACCATATAACAAAATAAGGTTAAAATGGATAAATAATTTAGCCATAAAGTTAGATATCATAAGTAAATCAGGGTACCATGGAATATATGCTTATCTGATGATGGATAAAGAAGAGTTCATGACCAAAGAAGAGATAGAGAAGATGGTTGTTGTTCAGTCATTTCAGACATGTCTGATTCTCTGTGACCCCATTCTGAGGGTTTTTTTGTTTGTTTGTTTTATGTTTTTTTTTGTTGTTGTTGTTGTTGTTGTTGTTGTTTTTTTGCAAAGATCCTGGTGTGGTTTGACATTTATTTCTCCACTTCATTTTGCAGATGAGGATTGTTGTTGTTTGTCATTTATTCTCGAAGAGGACCATGACATCAGGAAGATGATGCCATGGCTTGACTTGCAAGTGAATTGGATTTAAGTGAGGGAGGGCTGTGCAAACTGAGGAACTGTGGCAAACAGGGTTAAGTGATTTGTTCAGCATCAGACAACTAGTAAATGTTTGAGGCCAGATTTGAACTCATGATGATAAGTCTTCCTGACTTCAGGCCTGGCACTCTATTCATTGTGCCACCTACCTGGCCCATCTTTCTTATTTGGTTTTAAAATTTTATCTCTTGTATTATCCCCTCTTCTTTCCAAGGAAGAGAAAGAGAAATTAGGCATATACTCATTAACATTGTTTTTTTTGTTTGTTTGTTTGTTTTTTTTGCTTCATGAACTCTATTCTGCTTCCTTTTCTCCTTGTTTTTACTGGCCTAGAACAAAATGTCACATTCTTAGTCTTTATTTCTTTTACTTTAAATCTTTCTGCACGATCCACCCTTTGAGTCAAAAATGCATTTCTTTTATGATTGATTCCTCCATGAATATAGACTCCATTTTAATCTCCCATCTCCTCTTTCAATTCCCTACTGTTACCCTATTGAATTAAATATAGTTCTATACTCAGACTGTGTGTATATTCTACTCTGCTTTAATCAGTTCAGATGAAAGTGAAGATCAAGATTCACCTAATTACAAACTCTTTGTCCTTGTCTTTATACACTTCAGTCTGCATAACTCAAATATCTGAAATAATTCACACACACATAACAGCAATTTTCTCTCTTTTTATCTAGTTTATTTTTTTGTTATTCCCATTTCTTTATTTTTAACAAAAACATAAAAAAAGTTAAGTCCCAGACCTTCTGTCATATAAACTTATTCTATGACCCTTGATGAAATTAAGGTTCTCTGGGGACCCTTCTATCATATCCTCCTATTATACACACTTAATTCTTACTTAGTCTCATCCCATCTATCTGTCTATCTATCATCTATCAATCAACATCTACAGTTTTATATTCCTTTTGAATTCCATGTCTCTATATTACTATTGCTCCTTAGTTCTAGTATTTTTAACAGTAATACTTGGAAGTACTCTATTTTATTAAAGATACATTTTCTCCCCATTAATATCATACTCAGTTCTGCTGATGAAAATTATTCTCAGTTACAAGCCTTTTTTGCCTTTTTGGAATAATGTATTCCAAGTTCTTTATTTTGTTTCTTTTTTTTTTTATTAGTAGTTGCTAACTTATATAACTGTTACATCTCAGTACCTGAATTTTTCCCCCATTCTAGCTACTGTCAGCTAATGCTATTAGTCCATAGGGACAGAATTTCAGTTCCTACTTATCTGATTCCTAATTAATCAGTTGTAATCCTTTGACCAGACTAGGAGCTGAGCATGGTCAGATACACAGCTGCTTCACATTTGCATTCTTACTCTTTACCCAGTATATAAACTTGTGCCGGCAACCAGGTGCCGGTAACCAGGTGTTGTCATGATGTAGAAAGAGTTTACCTGCTCCTACATGCAGCTCTTTTCTCTTCACTCTGGATATGCTTCCCAGATAAGAGTATGAGTGATAAAACTCTCACTTGACTTCAAGTTTTTATCCTTGCACAATGTCTCTGTCTCTATGGGTATCTTTACAGCCTCTTGTTATACTATACAGCCACATAACAGTAATTTACTTCCTAACTTGGAAGGTTCTACACAGCAAGCTTCCGGCTAAACCTAGTTCTGGTGTCCAAAAGCAAATGTCTATCCCTGTGCTAATCTAAGCTAAGGAAAAAAATGCTTACTGATTTTTTTTTCTTTGATTTTCCAAACGCAACATGATCTGTTGCTGTTTTTTTAAATATTTTTTAGAGTAGTTGTGAGGGGCTAAGGGGGAGCTAAGCTGTACTTCTTATTACTCATCTATCTTTGCTGGTCTCCTTTGACAGATTGTTTAATTTCATTTATTTATGTGAGGGGATCTGTTGGCGAGTCTTTGAGGTAGCATTTTTTTTTTCAACAAACCATTTTTTTAACAGTCAAGAAATATAAAAGTGGGATCTTGTGTTTTCAACACTTCTCTGTCAGCTTTGAATATGATGTTTTTTGCTATAGAATATTATTTTTAAAAGTTTACAGATTCCTTTCATATTTCTTTATAGAACTTTCCTTTGATATTCTCCATTTAGACACTAAAGGGTTTTCCTCAAACACAGGTCCAATCAAGTAATCCTCCAACTTGAGGAACTTTAGAGACTGCCTATTGCCTCCAGGAGCAAATACAAAATGCTGTTGGGCATTCAAATCTTTTCATAATGTAGACCCTTCCTGCCTTTCCAATCACCTTATAACTTACTCCCTAACACATACTCTTTGATCCTATGACACTAACTGCCTGACTATTCCACAAATAAGACACTACATCTTTCAGCTCCAGGAATTTTCTCTGGCTCCCCCCCTGCTTGGAATGTTCTTCTTCCTCCACTTTGACTACTAATCTCCCCAGCTACTTTTAAGTTCCAAACTAAAATTCTACCTTCTACTGGAAGCATTTTCTAACTCCTTTTAGTTCAAGTGTTTTCTTTCTTTTAATTATTCCCCATTTATCCTGTATAAAACTTGTTTTGTATGTTTTTGTTTGCATATTATCTCCACCATTACGTTGTAATGTTTTTTAGGTCAGGGACTGTCTTTTGCCTCTTTTTGACTCTCTAGTTCATAATACTGTACCTGGCAAGATGTAGGTTTTCAATAAATGTTTGTTGATTAATTGATTCTCCTCAAGATTTTAAATAGATAATATAGTAGGCTTATGGTTCAAAAGTTATTGATGCCCTTGTGTCCATTAGTAATAATACTTTGGTATATACCAAGAAGAATATCTGAGATGCTCTGAGAAATTTTCTTTCCGTGCTTTGACCATTTTGTCATCCCCAGAACAGATCCTTAAATTTCATTTGTTCTCATAATCTTCGCTTTATTTAGTGTCAATTTCCCAGGTGTACTTTATGGACTGTGATATTACAGTCCATAAGTGCTGAATCTATTATCATCTATGAGAATGATATTTTTCTTTTATTTTTTCTTTTCCTTTTCTTTTATTTTCTTTACTTTTGTTTCTCTTCTATTCCTCATTCCATTATTATCATTCTAAAATTGTCAAACAAATAAGTCTCAGAAAACTTTTCTAAAAACTTATATAATTATGACAAATTGAAGATCCTCTGATCTCCTAGATTTGGGCCTATCAGGACTTTTCAATGAAACATAATTAGGGAAGACTATGTTCTGACCTCTTTTGTGAGTCGCATGTTTTCTGGCTCACCACTGAAGTATTTGAAGTTTGATAGAACAATCTTATTTCCAGCCATAGACTTGAGCTTTGGGAAGCTGGTGAGAAATGCGAGGTTATATGCCCATATTCTGACCCCTTGCTAAAGGATGTACATGTCCATAGCCTTCTCTTCAGCTCTCATTAATCATATCACTCAGCACAATGTAAGAAGTCATCAATAACTAAAGAGTGAGTGTTGCCAATTGACAGACATGAGAAAAAGAAGTAAAATATAATTCCATTTTCTTTTTTCCCTCTTTCAAATGTGTAGCTTGCTACTTCATCCACTCTCCCTCAGACTTATAGCAAGGTGGAAAAGATGGCACTGTGAAATGGTTCTCTTTTCTTTCCCTTTTCCAGATAGTTCTGCTTGATTTTAATCCCAAGATAAGCTTAAAACTGGGAAACTTATCATCATGGAAATTATGTCACCTTTGAGACTAATACCTCATCAATATACTCAGTTGTCACTGACCTTTTGATTGGAAGGCCAGAGGGAGTAAATAAAAAAAAAAAAAACTCTCTTGCCAAAGCCTCCCATTATAGAAGTCACAGAATTTCTAGCCAATTCTTCATTTTCCAAAACTGCCTTGCTTTGTTTCAACACCATCATAATGATATCCTCTGCTGATTCCCCATTTTCAGCTTTGTGTATGTGTGTGTGTGTGTGTGTGTGTGTGTGTGTGTGTGTGTGTGTGTGTTGTCTTCCCTAATTAGACTGTAAGTTCCTTAAGGGCAAAGGCTGTCTTTCTTTTTCTTTGTATTCTCACTACTTAACACAGTGCATGACATGTAATAGGCACTTTAAAATATTTAAATATTTTAAAAATATTTCATATTTTAGAAACATGACATTGAGTATAAATATTTGTTTAGGCTAGCCGGAGAGAGGATCTCTAGCCCCATAAACCTTTCTCCTGCTATGTAGTGTTTTGTTTTCTTTTTTGTTTTAGACCAGGTAATCAACAGAGATATCCTGAGAAGGTTGTTTCGAGACAAGTTTAGGAGTTTCTGAATCTGTACACTGCCTGAAAAATGGAGCTCCTTTCTGCAATTGTGCTGCTTCATGGAGTAAATGATTATCAATGACAGGATCATCCTGGAATATGAAAAGATAAATTGTGACTTGGATGGCCAAAATACTTGGCCCTTGAGCTACTTCTCTAATATTATTGAATGAGATAAAAGTGAAATGTGTCAATTAGTCTCACTACTCATCCAGAACCAGTTATCTTCCAGGAGAGTATACAGCCTGGTCCTGATTATTGTGAGTGATGAATCCTATGAAATAATTGTTATTCTACTGAACTGATTTCCAGTTTTACCAGCAGCTTTTGTCAAGTAGTGAGTGCTTGGCTATCTACTTTCATTTTATGGACATGTGGATCCCATGTACATTCACAGTTATGATTACTAACTATGTATTTCCCTCCATCCTATTTCCTCCCCTGTCTAGTCTTCTCTCTCTCACCTTTCACTCTTTTCCTCTTCAAAAACCATTTTCCTTTTGACCGCCACCTCCTCAATCATCTCTCATTTCTCTCAGTACCTATTTTTTTGTAGGGTAAGATAGATTTCTATGCTCAGCTTTTATTATTTCTTCTTTGAGCAAATTCTAATGAAGTGTTGCCTAAATAAATCATTTCTCCCTCCACTGAAAAAGTTCGTTCCTGTCTCTTTCTGTGACCTAATTTACACCATTTTGCTTTCCCTTTACCCTTTCTACCAATGCATGCCTCTTTCTCACCTTAATTTAATTTTCTTTGATATCATCCTATCATGGTCAAATCACACTCATGCACTCTTCTAAATACATATACACACACACATATGTACACACACACACACACACACACACACACACACATATATATATATATGTATATATACTTCTAAAATATATACCTCTACATTCCCTAATGATGATAAAGTTTTTAGGCAATATAAAAATCATCTTCTGTATGTAGGAATTTAAATGGTTTAACTTTAATGAATTTCTTATGATTTATCTTTACTGTTTTCCCTTTAATACTCCTTTTCAATCTTGTATTTAAAAGTCAAATTTTCTATTTATCTCTTGTCTTTTTATCAGGAATGTTTGAAAGTCCTCTATTTCATTAATTTTTTTGTAGTTGTTGAAGGATTAAACTCAGTTTTGCTGGTTGTAATATTAGTTCCTTGGTTGTAAACTTAGCTCCTCTACCCTCCAAAATATCATTTTCCAAACCCTCTGATCCTTTAACGGAGAAACTACTGAATCTTGTGTTATCCTGTCTATGGATCAAATGATATTCATGGTTTTGTAACCTGTTGGGCAAAGTTTGAAATATTTTCTAGAATGGCAGAATCAATTCCCAAATCCACCAATAGTACATTAGTGTCTAAATTTTCCTACATCTCCTTCAATATTTGTCATTTTCCTTTTCTGTTATATTAGCCAACCTAATAGGTATGAGGTGGTAGCTCAGAGTTGTTTTAATTTGCATTTATACAATAAATATTGATTTAGAACATTTTTTCATATGACTATAGATAGTTTTGATTACTTTATCTGAAAACTACCTATTCATATACTTTGAGCATTAATCAATTGAAAAATGACTTGTACTCTTATAAATTTGACTCAGTTCTCTATATATTTGAGAAATGAGGCTTTTATCAAAGAAACTTTCTATAATTTTTTTTCATAGTTATGATTATTCTGCATTTCCCTCCATATGCATCCCCCCAATTTATCTTTTTCTCTTTCTCCTTTCACCCTGTCCATCCTTAAAATTGTTTTGCTTCTGTTTTTGTTGTTTTTTTAATTTTTAAAATTTTTTTAAAATTTTTTTTTTTTACTAATTCTACTCTGCCCTCTCCCCACCTTTCTCTTATTCCCCTCCCTTTCTATTTTTCTGTAGGGTAAGGTAGATTTCTCTACCCAACTGAGTGTGTGTGTTATTCCTTCTTTCAGCCAATTCTGATGAGAGTAAGGTTCTCCCTTCAATATCCCCCATCATCCCCTCTACTGCAAAAGCTCTTTAATGCCACTATTATGTCAGATAATTTACCCATTCTACCTCTACCTTTCCCTTATCCTAGTGCATTCTTTTCTCACAAATTAATTTTATAATTTTTAGATATTATCCTATCATATTCAATTCACATTCATGTCGTCTGTCTATATATATTCCTTCTAACTGCCCTAATAATGATAAAGTTCTTATGAGCTACCAAAAACAGCTTCTCATGGAGGAATGTAAACAATTTAACCTTATTGCAGCCATGATTTCTCCTTTCTATTTACCTTTTTTATGCTTCTCTCTACAGTCTCATAATTTAAAGTCGTATTTGAAGGGAAGATCCTGGAAAGACGGTGAAGTAGGTCAGAAAATTCCAAGTTCTCCAGATTTCCTCTACAAATGAGACAAAAATAGCTCCTCAGAGGTAACATAGAGCAGTGAAAAATAAACAAGAGTTGAGGTGGAACAGTGGTCCTCTTGGGACAATAAGAGACAATCTGAAGAAAAATCCCAGGATGAGCTTTGGTCTCTGTGAAGAATAAAGACCTCTAGGCTAGTCCCACTTAAAAAATAAGCAGTGAGCCTGGGGGTTAGCTGGGTTAGGAGGCAACCTTGGTACCAGCCACAAGAACTTTTACCCCCAAGACAGTGAGGGGAGTTGGGCATCTGAGCTGGGAAGATTGAGGGAACCTCTGCTAACAAGGAATGCCAGATCCAGCTGTATGATAGAGAATGCTGCCCTGGACAAGAAGGAACCAGTACATGCCTGGTGACTGCAGAAGCATTGGGACAGGGATGCCACTGGCTGTGGGCAATTTATAGGAAGCTGGAGGTCTTGGTTTCAGTCCCAGGCCAAAGGGGAGAACTGAAGAAGGATGTAAGGCCAGAGGCACCCATTTCCCATACCCCAGGACTAGAGGTGATTACAAAAAATAAAATGCTACAAATAAAAAAAAAATGAACAAACAAAGGAGAAAGATTCTAACCATAGAGAGTTATTATAGGAAATGAGAAGAGTGGAGTTCATCTTCAGAGGAGGATACTGAAGTAAAGAAACCCTCTTCTTCCCCCAAATAGTAATGTTAAATGGTCACCTGCCCAAAAAGAATTCATAAAAGACCTTTAAAAAGACTCAAAATCAAATGAGAGAATTGAAGAAAAGCTAAAAAAAAAATCCAAGAAAAACAAGAAGATTATGAAAAAGAAAGTCAACCCATTAGAAAAGGAGATCCATAATCTTAAGGGGAAAAAAATGACTCCTTGAAAATCAGAATAGGACAAGGGAAAGCCAGCAAAGTTATGAGACAAAGAAATAATAAAACAAAATAAAAAGAATGAAAAAAAATAGAAGAGAATGTGAAACATTTCATAAGAAAAACAACTGATCACCAAACAAGAGATAGATAGCATTATGAAATGCAAAATGAACAGTTTTTATTGCATTATATTAAAAAGTTTTCACACAAAAGCAATGCAACCAAGATTCGAAGGGAAGCAGAAAGCTGGGAACCTTTTTTTTTTTTTTTTTTTACAGCCACTGTTTCTGATAAAGGCCTCATTTCTAAAATATATGGAGAACTGACTCAAATTTATAAGAATACACATCATCCCCCAATTGATAAATGGTCAAAGGATATGAACAGGCAGTTTTCAGATGAAGAAATTAAAGCTATTTATAGTCATATAAAAATGCTCTAAATCACTATTGATTAGAGAAATGCAAATCAAAACAACTCTGAGGTACTACTTCACACCTATCAGAGTGGCGAACATGACAAAATATTTAAATGAATAATATTGGAGAAGACGTCAGAAAATTGGAACACTAATGCATTGTTGGTAGAGTTGTTAACTGATCCAACCATTCTGGAGAGCAATTTGGCACTATGTCCAAAGGGCTATAAAAGTAGGCATACCCTTTGATCCAGCAATACCACTACTAGGTCTATGTCCCAAAAAGATCATAAAAAAGAAAAAAGGACCCAAATGTACAAAAATATTTATAGCAGCTCTTTTTGTGGTGGCAAAGAATTGGAAATTGAAGGAATACCCATCAATTGGGCAATGACTGTATATGAATGTAATGGAATACTTTTGTTCCATAAGAAACAGTGAACATGTGAATTTTAGAAAAACTTGGAAAGACTTGCATGAACTGATGCTGAGTGAAGTGAGCAGAACCAGGAGAACATTTTACATAGTAATAGGAACATGGTGTGATGACTGTCTTTGTTAGACTTAACTCTTCTCAGCAATACAATGATCTAAGATAATTCCAAAAGACTCATCATGTAAAATACTTTCAACATCCAGAGAAAGAACTATGGAGTCTGGATGCAGATTGAAGCACATTATTTTCTCTATGTTTATTTTTTGTTTGTTTTGTTATGTTTTCTTTCTTGTTGTTGTTTTCCCTTTTTTCTGATTCTTCTTTCACAACATGACTAATGTGGAAATATGTTTAATAAGATCATACATGTATAGCCTATATCAGATTGCATGCTGTTTTGGAGAGGGAAGAAGGTAGGGATGGGGGAAAATTTAGAACTCAAAATTTTATTAAAATGAATGTTGAAAACTAAAAATAAAGTATAAAATTAAAAGGAAAAAAAACTGATCTGGAGAAGAGATCAATTAAAGAAAACATAAGAATAATCAGGCTACCTGAAAGCTATGATCAAAAAAAGAAACTTGAAGTAATAATACAGTGTGGGACCCCCTGGCAACGGCCTTGGGCCCTAGGGCATTCTTTGCCTGGAAGCATCACCCAGTTCAGCACATCCTGCTCAAGTTAATGAAGCTAGCCTCTGAACTTGGGTAAGCATGCTCTTTTAAATTTGTAGCTTTAACTGTTAATGATGAGATAGCGATTCTCTGTGTAAAGTAATTTGGAAATACATTTAACAAAACTGAATTCAGCTCATTGGCAATGTGTTTCTTTGAAATTTCAAATTGGTGAACTTTTTGTATCAGTTATGTCAAGCAACCTCATAATTTGGTTACCACTAAAATAATTTGGCTATTGTTGGTTATTGTTTTAATGTGTAAAGTAGCCGAAAAGCTTGTCTGGGTTATGTATGGTTTGCTGAGAATTTGAAAGTGTATAGAAATCTCTAACAATTGGCTTTTTATACCAGGACAAACTTAAGTGTGAGATGTAAATCCTGGAAACATTTTTCCTAAGCTGTAATTAATGAAACTTGGTGTTGGAGGTAGAAGCTCCTAGGATTTTATTTTGAGTTGCCTGATCATAATCCATCAATAATCAATCCACCATCTGAGAGAAATGCCACAAATTACTCAGAGAATATGATGGAAGTCAGCATCAGGAAAAGCTGAGAGGACAATTTTAGCCTCAGTCTAAGATGAGATCCTCCTGGCTCAGTTTCCCCATTATGTTCCTTTGAAAAGAAATGTTACCCACCTGGCTATTCCTGAGTCTGGCTATGAGGAGGATTTGATACCGCATGGTTGGAAAACTGAATTATCTGAATCCAAACAGAGCTAAGGATGTTATATCCTCTCATATTTAGGCCCCAAATCTAGTCCCTGCTTTATATCTGGGCCCTGCAGTCTTTTCTGTCAGATTTGTGTCTTCCAGACTACTGGCCATTCTCCCACAGTTGGTAGCAAACAGTGGATACCAGCCAATGTCCCCCCATCGTTCCTTAGACGCAGGCTGTGCTCGGTTCCAGTCAACCTCCTCTTTGGGACCCCCTTGAGGCAGGGATAGCTCTATGCCCCTTGCCAGCAGGAAGCAGTTTCAGAAGCTGAGACCTTCTTCCCTTACTCCAAAAGAATTTGGGTCCCACTTGTTTGAGGGGGTAATGATGAGGATGGGATCTAGACCCCAAAAAGGAAAAACCCTGGACTTTCCCACATGGCCAAGTCTCTGGTAGTTTGCCTGAGACTATAATCCCCCACAACTGGCCTTTCTTTGCGGCTATACCCACTCTTCCAATTCTGTTACCCTTAATCTAGCCTAGCCCTCCATTGTTTTATGTCCCAATGGCCCTAGGACACTCCCACCCTTAATACTATCTAGGCACCATTCTCCCTTGGCCACTCCTGGAGTTCTATTACCTCACAGACTACTTGACCACTCCTAGATCCCTCCCATAGTCTTTCTGTATATAAGGTCTATCTTGTCTCCATTAAGATGCTTAGATTCTTAAAATATAGCCAATAGCTCACTAACATTCAGACTCCTTAAGAGACTGCCCAATATGAAATATGTTCTAATAAATCTTGTCTTTGGCTGAAAAAAATATAAAAGTCTTCTAAATTCAGAAAGAAATAAAACACTAAGGAGATAGGAAGGGGGAGAGGATAGGCAAGGGATCTTTAGATGGGAGCATGAGGAAATAGGTTAAAGTAGGGGTGTAGAAGGGTGTTTAGATTAATGGAAATGAGTGGATAATAGAGTGATCCTTGGATAGATAAAGTAATTGGGGTGCAAGGTAGTAGGTAGATGTAAAGTAGAGGAGTCAGATGGGAAATAAGAAAGATACATGAACATGGAAAAAAAGATCAGGAGGAGAATTTGTGGGGTAAAAAGGAGCAGGGGTGTTAATCATGATCTTGCACAAGGTTAAGGCAAAAATAAATGTAATCAAAAGAGAAAAACAGGTAAACTACACTATGTGTTAGCCATCTTCAACAAGGTTGTTTTAGACTGTTTAAAATAATAGACAGTATGGGGTTGGAATATTGCTATGGTGTAGGAAATGATGAGTTGGTGGACCTGGAAAAATATGAAGGGACTTGGATTTGTGAAGTAGGCAGTTATCCACCCTCAGATAAACAGACAAAAAGTAAATATAGTATGATCTTACATAGATGCATAGCAATGTGTATGTCTATATATGATATTATTATAGACACCTAAGTATATGTATGTAAAGGTATATGTATGTATATATGTATGCATATATGTTTATGTATGTGTGTGTGTGTGTGTGTGTGTGTGTGTTTGTATCTGCATTATTTTTAACTGCAGCCTTCTGGGTGGGAAGGGTAAGAAAGGGGGAAAACAACAAAGTAAAAAAATGCACAGCAGGGGGGCAGCTAGTTGGTGCAGTAGATAGAGCACCAGCCTTGGAGTCAGGAGGACCTGAGTTCAAATCTAGCCTCAGACACTTGACACTTACTAGCTGTGTGACCCTGGGCAAGTCACTTAACCCCATTGCCTAGCCAAAAAAAAAATGCACAGCAGAGAACAAAAGGAAACTTAAAATGAAGCAAAGATGGACAGCTCTCAACAAAATGTGTAGTATTTATTACATAGACTTTCTTGAAATGAAAATTTATTGCTATATATTTTGAATTCTCTCACATCCTGCTGTGCACATGGCAATGCTTTCTTTTTCTTATTTTGTATTTATGTTTTAATATTGAAATTTGTAATATTTCTTTTTCTTTAGAAAAGAAATGAAAGAGTTTATTTTGCTTTCTCGAGCCTCTTTCCCAGAAATCTGTGATCTTTTATGATGTATACATGTGTGTATAGATACATATATAAACCCATATGTATATATATATATATATATATATTTCTGTATACCTTATACCTTACCAAAGATTAAGAACTAAAATGAAGAAGGGGGGAAAAAGTCAAATATTTTTTATACAATTCTAGTCTTTTCATCAGGAATACTTGAAAGTCCTCAACTTCATTAAATGTTCAATACCCCTTTGAAATAATTTCAGTTTTGCTAGTAGGAGATTTTTAGTTATAATCATAGTTTATTTGCCCTCTGAAATATCATATTCCAAGCCCTCTGATACTTTAAGGCAGAAACTGATAAATCTTGTGTTATCCTGACTATGGATCTGTGATATTTGAATTGTTTCTTTCTGGCTACGTGCAATATTTTCTCTTTGACCTGGGAGTTCTGGAATCATCTTGTCCCCTGCAATCTTCTTCTGACAAGTTGTCTAACCCCCTTACTATCTGTGGGCTCAGAGCTTCAGAAGCTGCCACTGCTGATTCATTTATCTCCCAAGGTCTGCTATTGGATTGCCATGGTGTGGCCTACTCTGGACTGTGCTCCAGTCTCACTCTAGTAAGATAGGCTTTTCCTGAAGAACTTCTAAGTTCTCTTTGGCTGTATTTTTTTTTCCAATTCATCTTTTTGTTCATCCTGCCACTCTAAAATTCACTTTGAGGGACTTTTAAAATCATTTACTGGGGAATTCAGGAGAGCTCAGCTATGTCCCTACCTTTACTCTGCCATCTTTGGGATCTTATACTTTTGTATTATATAATACCTACCAGAGTGCTGAATATAAACCCAATCACCATTAATAATAACTTATTCTTAACAAACTTGAAGGGTGTGTGATTTTATTAGTGTAAATATTCTCTTAGCTTTCAAATATTGCAACCTATCCATGTAGACATTCCTTAAGAATTGTTGTGGATGGGAAAAAAAAAAGTATTGTCATAAAGTCAACTAATGATGGGACTCTCTACATTCAGTGAAGGTTGTGTCAGGAATATATCACAAACATATACGTAACTGCTTTACACCTGTGAGGAATCTCATGAATTTCTTTGTGCTGCTCTGCCACAGTTTTGTTTATAAATAATAATGATAGCTCATATTTCTATATCTCTTTCTTCACAATACCTTTGCACAAATTATAATTAGTGTATGAAGCATATGGAATTTACAGAAAATGAAATTGAGGTTAGAGAGATTAAATTATTTTCCTATGATTTAACACCTAGAAGAGAAGGAGCATTGTATACTGGAATGAGTCAAGATTGAGGTGCAAATCTTGCATCTAATCATCACCTGTGTGAACCGCAGTAATCTGTTTAATCTCTCCTGAGATTGAAGCCTCCTGGCTTATTTGCTCATTTTTAAAATGAAGGGATGGACTAGATTATTTCAAAGATCCCTTTCGCCTCTAAATTTGTGATTATATGATTCCAGTTAATTGAAAGACATAATTCCTGACTGCATACCTCCTATGCTTTCTATTATTTTTAACACGATTGGTTCTCATCCAAATACTTGTGATTTGAGTGATTCAACTAGTTGATGGATTGAGTGCTTCACCATACTATACCTATGGCATCTACTGGTCATATTTCACACCCAGTAGGAGTATGAAATTTAATGTAGCAAAGTTTGATAATTAGTCACTCTATTTTGTTCTATGTAGGCCTTCATTGCTTATTTAACTTACTGTGCATAATGCCAATTTGCTTCAACAGTTGCTAGATGCTAAACTGAGGATAGGCACAAGGACATTACACAAGGAAGGCATAAGAAATTCTTAAATGACAGATGGATGCTTAATTTGAAGCACTGTAGCAATAACATTGATGCTTTGGAAATACAAGCAATATACAGCTCTGCTGGCTTGTGGCTTTCTCACATTGGCTGAGTTTGTTGGGCATGGGGGACTTTCACACTGATCCAAAAGAACAGAAAAAAAGCCACAGATAGCAGCATGTCATCCAGGTAGAAGCCATAGTCATATGGACAGCTATTGTGAGCCATTATATGGGAACTATTAGCCTAGTCCCTTCAGTCAAAAATTTACAACAGATTACATTGACTGGCAAGAAGACCAAATAGATAATTGAGCACTCACAATTTGGAGGCAATTTATAGAACACAATTCTTTGTCCTGAAGGAGTGTATTGTACTCTCAGAATCAGAAATACAACACACATTTTAAAATGAAGAAAGTTATTCTTGTGAATTTTAAAGACATCACTGGTATTTTGTTTTTACTAACTTTGGCACTGAGGCTTTTTACCTCTATGTGGTCTTGAGTTCTCATTTATATCTCATTTGAGGCTTTGTTTAGGCATTTTTGATGTTCATTAGAAGGCAGACTCTCCTTGAGGGCAAAGATAGTTTCATTGTTATCATTGTTTCCCCAGTGCTGGGCATATAATAGATAAGAGAAATTCTTGAGAAATATAATTATATTATGTGTCTCCTTGAAACTCTAGGCAAACTCTTCTTATTCTGGGGATTGGCTATAGTTTAGATGTTGCACTGAGGTTTCCAACCACTGCAATTTTTGTCTTGACAAGATTTTCTCCCTTTTTTTGACTCATGTGATTTCTTACAGAAATTTCTTACAGAATGGCTATGGCTACAAGAGAGAAGAGAATCAGGGCACCGCAGTGACCCTAGTCATCCACAATTGTTGGCTGCATCAGTGGAATTATCAGGAGTTTATTGCTTAAGCCATTATCTGTAAGAATCTCTTCCAGTAGCAGCAAAGATAGTTTTTGATTAATGGGGGAATTAATTTCCTGAACAAATGGAGCAAGGTGAGACTAGGCCTCCTGCATAGAGGATAAGGCTTTCTTGAGCAAAGGCAAGTTTCTAGAAAATGTTGAGGAGTTTTGAGTCCAGTACAGAGGATCATTAGAGGATAAACATGTGATGTGAAGAGCAAAATCTTACTCTTCTCTAGTACTACTTGAAATTTTGCAGATTGTATAGGTTTTCAGAGAAGGAGATCTACAGTCTAGCAAACCCCCAGTGCTTTATGTTAGTGAGAGGGGGTAGGGGTCAATCTCAGGGCATTACATGCCCTAAAAGTTTGAGGACTATACAATTACCTGTAGGAAATAATGGTCCTTGGAGGGATGGATGCTGTACTCTCTAGGAATCCCAAGTTCTTCTAATGGAGTATGGAAGAAGGATTCAGTTGAGTAATAGCACATCTGAAGGTGAACATATGTGTTCTTGGGATTTGAAGACTAACCAGGAAAGAAACCGGCTAGATCAGTTGTTGTTGTTGTGTTTGTCCTTTGTTCTCAAAGAGTACCATGACATCAGGGCTAGATAAGTACTTTTGCAGGGGGTATCTAAGTGGGGACTCAACCTTAGGGTAATCTCTGGGGAAAATGGTTACCCAATTTTACAGAAAAGGAGAGTTTTATTTAAAGTTGGTTGACTCCAGTGAGAGTATTGTTGTATACTCTGGTTTTCTGTCAGTGAAAAGATGCTTTAATATTTTATTAGGGAGCTTAAAAAAAAAACTATACTCAGAAATTCAGGTTAAAACCTGGGTGGGGATAAAAATGGGCAACAATCTGATATTTCCAGGAGAAACTGTGCAGGCATTAGCCAAAGGGATATTTTTTTTTCTTAAAATCCCCTTCCTTATCCCAATGTTCACCCCAAAATTGCACCTGGCCAATATGAATTCAGAATTGTGTGTTTTGGGACCATGGATAACATATCTTTGCCTTCTAATTTTCTTCTCTTGGATTTCCAACTTCAAAACTATTATTAATAAAGCTATAAAGATGACAGCCATTGTGAACTTAGATACATAATGAAAAACATATGACAGATGGGAAATTCAGGAAAAAGAAAGGAGTAAAAGAAGGGACAAAGTTGAGAATGGGATGAGGAAACAAAGAGACCCCAAAGGAGTTTGGATTGGCTATATATAGCAGTTTCTGTTTCTGGTTTACAAAGTCACCTCTATGATAAAAATGAATATCATTTTATGAGCCAATTTTTCCACTGGTATTTAAAATGCTTGAATTACTCCTAGTCTTTTTGGAATGGATGAATTTCTCTGAGTACAATAACCTGCAGAGAAAGCCCAGTGTAGAAGGGCTACCACAAGAGCATATTCAGTCGTATGCTTATCTAACTCCTCTGGGGAATTAAAATAATGAGACAGAAAGATGGTAACCTACTCTAATTTGGAAGGAACTGGACCTGACACCACAATAAATTAGAGGAACAGTTCTCAGGGTTGATGGTGATTATTATTTGGTGCAGCATTTGCATGCTTTCTTGGCTCTGTCTCTTACTTTTTAAATGTCTAACCTTCCAGCTTCACATCCAAAGTTCTCAAACCTGTGCTTCAAGGAGAAGAGATATGGGGGAAGGATGAGTTATAGTCAAGGGTCAGATGCAGAGGTTATAATGAGGTACTATTGGGGAAAATTCTTTATCAGGATTAATAAGAAGGAAGAAAATTAAGAAGGGAAATCAAAGTGAAACCCACTTATTCACTTCACTGCTTGCCAAGTGAAAAGCCATCATCACTATTAACTTTCACCTTCTCACCTACCCTGTAGTTCCAGAGGGAAAGTAGAAAGCCTTCCAGCCATCGGCAAGGATGTAATTCACATAGGTGGGCTAAAAAGTCAGAGTAGAGAAATCTAATTATAATATCTGTGAGGTTTTATATTTGCATTAGACTGGACATTATCTACAAAATATGCACTACCTTACCAAGTAACCTTGAGCAAGTTATTTAACCTTTATGAGCCTGGGTTTCTGCCTCTGTTTAAAATAATAGATAAATTGTAAAGTCTTTTCCAACTCTATTTCATTTAATTGGTAGAGGTAGATAGTTCACTGAATTTGGAATCAGGAAAATATTAAGGTTGATTTCAAACATCTAGGCAAGGAACTTAAGCTCTGTCATTCTCCATTTCCTCATCTTTAAAATAGGCATAACAACAGCACCTTTCTCTAGCTTGTGTGGCAGGTAGGTGACACAGTGGTTAGAGTGCAGGATCTGAAGTCAGGAAGACATCTCCCAGAGTTCACATCTGGCCTCAGACACTTATTAGCTGTGTAACCCTGGGCAATCCATTCAATCCTCTTTGCCTCAGTTCTTTATCTTTAAAATGTACTGGAGAAGGAAATGGCAAGCCACTCCAGTATCATTGTCAAGAAGAACTCAAATGGGGTCACTAAAAGATGGACACAACTTTAAGGATGGAATAACAATAATGACAATGATGAAAACCCTTGGTTATTTTGAGTATTAAGAGAGATAGTAACTGCAACTTTTTTTTTGCAAGCTTTAAAGAACTATATAAATATTAGCTATTATTAGCTTACTAGTCTTAGGGTCCTTAAATCTATAGTGAGGTGTTTGAACTCGATGTTTTCTACTGTCTTATATTGTTTCTTCTTACATTTAAAAGAACTTCTACTTCAATTCTTACTAGCTCATTTAAGTATTGAGCATCACTGATTGTTGATAAAAATAAAGCATGTTTTCAAACCTTAAAGTACTATATATATGCTCCTGTTATAATTGTAGTCCAAATTATGTCTCATGCTAAAGGTTTGGTTTATTTTACTTTGTTCAAATTTCAATGAGCATGGAAAATGACATTCCACCAATGGTAGTTTCCATTACATTAAATCACCAGTCATTAACCATTTCCTAAGTTTTGTGCCAGGCACTTTTATAGGCATTTTCATCCTTAAACATAACTTCTCCTCATCAAATAATCTCAAATCCTTTAACCTTTTTATCTATGTCTTATATACCAATAATGAAAAAAAGAGAATGATCCAATGAGAAGGCAAAAGACAAAACAAAACAAACAAATAAGATCAGAGAGCTGTGTTGGACCCCACAGAAAAACTAATCCAATCTCTTAATTTTACAGATAAGGAAACTGAGGACCAGAGAAGTCAAGTGACTTGCTCAAGGTCATGGAGTTGGTATGTGGGAAAGTATGACTTGAAACTAGGCCTTTAGACTCCAAATCTAACACTTTCCCACTGCATTATGCTACTTCCCTTCCCTGCCCTTCTCTTCCCTTCCCTGCCCTGTCCCTTTTTTTTTGCCTTTTTTTCTTCTCTCCCCTTCTTTTGTTATATTCCACATGCTTCCTCCAATAATATCTGTAAAGAAAAAAAAAAGTTCCTCCGTCAACCTTGGAATCCTAATGAGGTGTTTGCAGGCAATTTTAGGGTCTTGTGTTTACAACAAAACAATCTTAAAATAATGCCAAGGTTGTTATAAAAATGACAAAAACAATCAAATCTCAATTCAAGTCTTTATCTGTCCCAAACTTACCAGATTGAAAGGAGTATGAAATGTACATAACTTGACACATTGAAATGCTATAATCACATACTAGTCAGAGGGAATAATGATGAACAATGAATATGCTTTACATTCCTTAGAATTTCCTTTCTTCTTTTCTTCATAGCTTATATGTGATGAGGACAGGCATGACAGTAATATATTGTAAACAGTACAAATTTGACAGCAATATCTTTTTTTTTGTCCTTTCAAATCTTCTGTGACTTAGAAGGAAGAATCTACTTTTATGGGGAAAATAACAGAAATATTAGAGTGGCTGGTGTATGCGGAAGAGTGATAGCTATATCATCACCTGCTCATTTTTTTTTCTGTTTTGGTTTTAGCTGGTCTTTAGACTTAAGCATATTTCCAGTGATGACCTAAGCATAACAAATAATATTTTCCGAGAAATCTAGGATTGGAAAAGTAATTACCAAATTAATTAGCAAAGGTAAGTGAAAATAAATGGACAGGGTGAGTGAGGCACTGGAACTCATAAAATGTAAGAATAAGTAGCAGTGTTCCACCCTGTTGGGGTGACACCCCACAACCCCTGCAGATTCTATGGGAAACTACGTAAATTCACAAGAGGAAAAACATGGATGATTTTCTAAGTGAACCCATAATGGGAATATCTGTAAGGTCACTGATTCATTCACATATTGGGATGAGGTCTCTTTCCTTTAGCATCCTAATTAATTCATTAATAGGATGCTAAAAGCACAGATTTAGAATTGGAAAGATTTCAGAGGGTATTTAATCTAGTTCTTTTATGGAACAGACAAGGAAACCAAAGCCAAGTCAAAGTTTGCATAGGTTGCTTGTGTCAGAGGACAGATTTGGGTCCAGGTGCTCAAACTGCAAATCTAGCACTCTGCATTTCTCAACAGTACCTCTCGCATTTCTAAAATGTCATATGGAATGAAATGGAAAATATCCTAAAAATTAAAATCTCTCTATTTATATACCAATGTCATCCATAAAAAAGAGAATCCTCCTTCAGACTAAATATTCCTCAGTGAAAATATAAGGGGAGAGTGGAGGATCTTACAGAATATTTGGAAAGTAGGAATGTTGAGGTTGGCAAAAATCATAATTAGTCATAAAGGCACACTGAAAAGGATGTTTGCATATCAAATATGAAAAAGAAATTCAGTTCTAATCTGACAATTAGAAGAGGAATGTTCAATTATATATGTGTGTGTGTGTGTGTGTACTTGTATATATGCATGCGTATGTGTATTATGTATATATGTGTGTTCAAAACATTCCTAGAAAGAAAATTAAACCTGATGAAATTTTTTTTGCTTATCAAGCAACTTATATAATAGAAATATAAGAAGGGTAAACAAATGCAGCAACCAGGGCCAACAACAACAAGAAAATAACAACGAAGAGATCATTAAATTATTTCTTTTTTAAATGTGTATCAAGATGCAGTAGACAAAGCAGACATTAAATAGAAATAAGGATAGAAAAGAATTCCCCCAAAAATAAATGATTAAAGGATTCAAACAAATAATTTTCAAAAGAATTACAAAAGATTAGCAACCACACAAAAGAATGTTCAAATCACTAAGATGAATACACATTAAAACAACCCTGAGGCTTCACCTTATATTATGACAATTGGCAAAATAATAAAAAATGGCAATAGTTAATGATAAAGTGGTTGTGAGTATATAGGCACCATAATGCACTATTGGTGGAGGTGCGGATCAATGCAACCATTTTGGAAAGAACTTGGAATTATACAAATCAAGTGACTAAAATGCCCATACCATGTGAATCAGGTATTTCATTATAAGACTCATACTTCAAAGATCCTATTGGTAAGAAAAAAAAATTCTCACATATTTCAAAATCTTTATACCAGCACTTTTAATGATAACAAAGAATTGCAAATAAAGTAGATGTCCATCGGTAGGGGAATGGCTAAACAAATTGTGGCACATGAATGTAATGAAATATTAATATGATGCAAGAAATGACTATAGAGAAGCATGGAAATGTTTACATGAGCTGATGAAAAGTGAAATGGAATCAAAAACGAAAATGTAAATGGAATGAGCAACAACATATACACAAAAAAAATTAATATTAGAGAATTGTGGAGAGCATGTGTGGCTACAGGGAGATTTGGGAAGTCCATATATATTGGTCATTGTGCATATTTTCAAATATTTTATACAAGTTGATTTTTGCTGATTTTTAACTCTTCTTTTTCTGTCTTTAAAAAACTGCTATTTGTGTGTGACGAGAGAGCTGCTGGAAGAAACTATAATGATGTGGAATAGCAAGGTTTACCCAAAAAAAAAAACCTTTTAAAAAAAATACAGGTCAAATACACAATTAAACATTAATAGTAGCACTTCTTGGATTCTTATGGTAGCAAGGAAATAGAAAGAAAGTAAATGAATATCAATAGGAGAGTGGCAAAACAAATATGCTTTTGCAGGATTATAATAGAATAATGTGATATAAGAAAAAATGCATATGATGAATACAGAGAAGCATTAAAGGACATAAACTCATGCAAAGTGAAGTAGTAAAAGCAAAAGAAAATAACAAAACATACAATCACCACTACAATGTAAATGAAAATCAATTGAGAATAAATGGTGGACAATTACAAAGAACAAATGTGGTTGCAAAGAAGATGTAAGACAGTGTCCTCTCTCCTTTCCCGATATGAGGTTCCCATAGTGTTGGAATGTTGCATATATTTTTATTGTAATGATTAATTTTCCCAATTTTTACTTCCTCTTTTCTTAATTATTTTTAATATGGAATGAGAGACTAGAAGGATGGATAAAAAGATGAACTTTGCCATTTCCTCACTGATTTGACTACTAAATTATATTTTAGAGCTGCCTTGAGACTACCATTTCATTAAATGATCAATAACTGGTCATTTGTTAAGTGAAAAAAATCACCAATATTTTAAGGATATAATTTAATATTGTGTATACACAATTCTTCCCTACTCTTTTCTCTGTATGTCCTCCATGCCTGCGATGTTCTCTTGACTTATCTCTAACTGCGGGCTTTACAGCCTTCTTTTAAGTCCCAACTAAAATCTAATCTTTTACTGGAGGCTTTTCCCAATCCCTCTTAACTCTAGTAACTTTCCCCTATTAATAATTTCCTACATTTCTTGCTTTGCTTTGTATATATCTTGTTTCATGTTGCTCCTCACAATAGATTGTAAGCTCCTTGAGAACAGGGACTGTCTTTTTTTGTATCTCAATCACTTAGCGCAGTACCTGACATTAAGTAAGCACATAACAAATATTTATTGATTCACTATTATTTCATTATTGCAATAGGTTGCTGGTGGGGCTATCTGCCTCAATTCTCTCCTCACTCCATTCCACCCACTATTCAGCCAACAAAGTGATTTTTCCTAAAGTACTAGTCTGATCATGTCACTCTTACCACCACTTGATTATTCCAGTGGCTCCCTAATGTCTCCATGATCAAAAGCAAAATCTGTTTGGGAGTCAATATCTTTTATAACTACCTCCCCTCACCTTTCCAATTTTCTTATAACTTACTCTTCATCACACACACTTTGATCTAGTGACACTAGACACTTTGGCATTTAAAAAAAAAAGCACTCTATCTCTTGACTCCAGATATTTTCTCTGGCTATTTCATATGTCTGTAATACTTTCCTTCTTCACCTTCACCTAGTAGCTTCCCTCAAGTCCCAAATAAAATTTCCTCTTTTACAAGAAGCCTTTTCCTTAATTCTACTACCTTCCCTCTTTGATTTTCTATTTTTCCCGTAGAAGGTTTTTTGAAGTACATATTTACTTGATTCCTTTCTCTCACATTAGATTGGGAGCTCCTTCAGGGCAGAGAATGTCTTGCCTCTTTTTATATCCCTAGCACTTAGTACAGTCACTGGAACAAAGTAGACACTTAATCATTAAGTAATTGAATGACTGGCTTCTACCATTTGGAAAACAAAGCAAAAAAACCTCTATCATCATCACAGTGAGATGGAAATTCAGCTTGATGCCAAAAGCATCTAATACGAGTGGTTGTCTCTTCTCCTCTTGAGGCAGAAGACATGTATTCATTCTCTTCTGAGATCTTGCAAAGGCCAGCTGCCAATGACAACTACTTCTTCAAGAATACACATATTCAGAGGGATGTATTTTAATTTAGAGATTTAAAAGAGATTCTTATTATCACATTTATTCATACACTTCATTGTCTGCATTCTCTTTTGTTGAGAGATAATTTTGATTGATCATTTTGGTCTCTGGGACTTCTTTTTAAACTGGTGATATATTTTAGATACTTAATTATGTGAAACCATTTAATATCCATTTTGTGAAACACAAAAGATGCTTATCTGGTCTTTCACCATAACTTGTCTTCTTTTTCATAGTTCTTTTTAGCATCTAGCTTTTGGTCACTGAACCTTTTAATTTAATCAATTCCTTTCAAAAAATTTTTTTTCTGGTTCATCTTGCTGATATTTCAAGAGTTATACTAAATCTACTTGTAGTCAGCTCTTCATTTTTTCCATTAAAATTGTTCATTCTTTGCTTAATTTAATTCATAAATCAGATTATTTCAATATTATATGCTATATGCAATTTATAGGTTTGTAAATATACATAATGTTACATAATTTACTTAAAATTTGTCTTTAATGCTTATTTAAAAAATACATTTCAAGCAAATATATGAATATCCCAAGATTCAGACCAAGTAAGCCTTTCTGCATGAATATTTTAGCTATTGTGGTCTGCATTTTCCCTTTTCCCCTACCTTGTCCAAAGTTTCCTCTTTCACCTAGGAAGACTAATAATTGTAGACATCAATGACAGTTCTTTCTTAACCTTTTACTCATAATCACAAACAATTCTTGACACATAGCTTCCTGTGAGTTAGAGAAATGTTGAGTATGACAACAGCAGTGTAAAATTCAAGGACCTCTTATGGAAGTTAGATGAAGATGTATTATTTACTCTAAAGATAAAGTGTCTTTGCTTTAATAGCATCTTCATTATATTGTTTTCAGAAGGAAAGATAGATAAAGAATTTACTAAGTCCTTTTTATGTTTCAAGTAGTGTACCAGTAGAAGTGCCATTCTGAGCATTTATATGATAACTACTAGTTTTGAATGAATGCTATCGCAGTAGTGGTAGTAGTAGTAATAGTAGTAGTAGTAGTAGTAGTAGTAGTAGTATTAGTAGTAGTAGTAACAACAATAAATCCACTATATGTCAGACATTGCACTAATTTTGAAATATCTCATTTTATCCTTATAATAATCATGGCACATAGATACTATTATTGTTGTCCCTATCTTACTGCTGATCATAATGTTTTTTTTAAAAAATAATTAATTTATTTTTAGTTTTCAATATTCACTTCCATAAGCTTTTGAGTTTTAAATTTCTCCCCCTCCCTCTTTGCCTCCCTCTCCAAGATGGTGTGCAATCTGATATAGGCTCTACATATACATTCTTATTGAACATATTTTCACATTAATCATGTTGTAAAGAAGAATTAGAACCAATAAGAGGAAATATCAGAAAGAGGAAACAAAAAAAAAAAAGAAGAAGAAAAATATCAAACAGTATGCTTCAATCTGCATTCAAACTCCATAGTTCTTTCTCTGGATGTGGATAGCATTTTCCATTATGGGACTTTTGGAGATGTCTTAGATCCTTGCATTGATAAGAAGAGCTAACTCTATCAAAATTAGTCATTGTACAATGTGACTGTTATGTTGTCCTGGTTCTGCTCACTTCACTCAGCATCAGTCCATATAAGTCTTTCCAGGTTTTTCTGAAGTCCACTTGCTCATCATTTCTTGTAGCAAAGTAGTATTCCATTACATTCATATACCATAACTTGTTCAGCCATTCCCCAGGTGATGGGCATCCCCTGAATTTCCAATTCTTTACCACCACAGAAAGAGCAGCTATAAATATTTTTGTACATGTGGGTCCTTTACCCATTTGTGTGCTCTCTTTGGGATACAGCCCTAGAAGTGCTATGGGTCAAAGGATATGCACATTTTTATAACCCTTTGTCAATAGTTCCAAATTGTTCTCCAAAATGGTGGGATCAGTTCACAACTCCACCAGCAATTCATTAATGTTCCAATTCTCCCACATCTTCTTCAACATTTATCATTTTCTTATTTTGTCATATTAGCCAATGACTCTGACCTCAGAGTTGTTTTGATTTGCATTTCTCTAATCAATAGTGATTTAGAGCATTTTTTTCATATGACTATAGATAGCTTTAATTTCTTCATCTAAAAACTGCCTGTTCGTATCCTTTGATCATTTATTATTTGGCGAATGACTTGTATTTTTATAAATTTGATTTAGTCATCTATATATTTTTGAAATGAGGTCCTTATCAGAGACACGCTATAAAATTTCTTCCCCAGTTTTCTGCTACCTCCTAATCTTGGTTGATTGTAACATTTTATCATTCTATCTTTCCTTCTATCTCATGATCCTCAATTATATTCTGTGTCCTAACTGTGACCTCCACACCTTTGACTATTTATTTCTTTCCCAGACCTTCACCCTTGCATTTGTTACACTTGCCTCCTTCCCTATCTTTACCTCTTAGCAAACCATTTCAGCTCCACAATATCTCCACTTGAGTCTATTGCCCCTTAGACTATTGCTAACCATGGTTGGCAGTCCCCAAGCTTACATACATTTGCTCGTGTCTACTTGCAGAAGAAAGAACCAAAATAAACAGTTTCTTTTTGAAAACAAAACAAAACTAAGGGATGAGTAGTCCATTTTGTGAAATTCACCTTTGTACACAGCAGAGCTGCAGAAATGTTTGTCTATCATTTATGGGAGCTAGATCCCCTTACACTTCAGTTTTTTTTTTTAAAGGCAAATACTGCATCAACTGTTATAAAAACTTAAAACTATACACATTCAATGTGCAGCAGTGGCACAGTGCTGGTTCTGGAATCAGGAAGACATCTACTTAAGATTAAATCTGTACTCGAACACTTATTAGCTGTGTGACCTTGGAGAAGTTACTTTACTCTGTTTGCCTCAATTTCCTCTTCCGTAAAATGAGCTGGAGAAAGAAATGGCAAAGCACTCTAGGATCTTTGTCGAGAAAACTCTCAACAGATTCATGAAGAGTTGGACGTGACTAAACAACTGAACAACAACGACATACACATTCAACATGAATCATTGAAGTGGTTATTTTTTTTTAGTGAGGCAATTGGGGTTAAGTGACTTGCCCAGAGTCACACAGCTAGTAAGTGTCAAGTGTTTGGTCTGAGACCAGATTTGAATGCAGGTCCTCCTGACTTCAGGGCCAGTTCTCTATCCACTGCGCCACGTAGCTGCCCCTGAAGTGGTTAATATTAAAAAGTGGTTTGTTTCACCTTGCTGTTTGGACTTCTTCTGCCCATACTCTCTAGAACATTTTCATATAACTACTTTCATTACTTCTACTACTAAGAGGGTAGAAAGGAGCCTTGAAGGTTGGGGGGTAGTAAGGTAGCCAGAGAGTGGAGGCTTGTGGGCCCCAGTAAATAATCTGTACTTCAAATCATCTTTTAAGAAGAGGTCTTTGATATAGCTCCTGCCCTTAAGGAGTTTACAGTCTGTTAGGAGAGGAGGTTGAGAATTGGAAAAAACATGTACACAGATAAGTAAATGTAAGGAATATACAATACAATACAATACAATACAAAGTAATTCAAAGAAGGAGAGTGTTTAAAAAAAGGGGGGGAGGATCCAGAGAGGCCTAGAGTAGGAACTGGTACCCAACCTCTACCTTGGAGGGAGCTAGCCATTGGAAGAAGCAGAGCAGGGCATCCAGGACTATATATGCCTGGCCAAGACCACCACCGGTTCTCAGAGGGGGAACATCCAGGTGTGACACTGTTTCGTCTGTACCTCCGAATCTGGACGGTGCAACCAGAGCCCACCTATGATGAAACTGTGCTTTTTTTGGAGAAGACAGCCAAGGACTTGGGCCTTGTCAGAAGGTGGAGGTGGCCTCAGGCCCAGTAGTGACTATATTGACCTGGCAAAGTACAGATCTAAGGCTCTGTTCTCTTGTGCTTAACTCCCACACCGATGTGGTGCCTGCCTTCCAGAAACACTGGAATCAGGATCCCTTTGAAGCCTTCAACACCCAAGGGAATGTTTATGCCTGGGGTGCTCAGGACATGAAATGGGTTGGCATTCAGTACCTGGAGGCTGTTTGGAGGCTAAAGGCAGAAGGGAAGTGTTTTCCCAGGACCATTCACATGCCTTTTGGCACTGACTGGAAGACACCAAGGCGTGGAGCTGTTTGTGAAATGGCTGGAGTTTCAGGCTCTACCAGCTGGGTTTGCCCTAGGTGAGGGCTTGGTTAGTGAATGGAGCCCTTGGTGGCTCCATGTCACAAGCTCTGGGAACCCAGGCCATGGCTCACGGTTCATGGAGAATACAGCGGCAGAGAAGCTGAACAACGTGGTCACCTCAGTCCTGGAGTTCCGAGAGCAGGAGAAGCATCGGCTACAGTCAGACCCCAACCTGACCCTGGGGGTTGTGACCTCCGTGAACCTGACAATACTGGAGGGAGGAGTTGCCTTCGATGTAGTGCCGGCCACCGTGAGCGCTAGCTTCGACTTTCAAGTTGCTCCAGATGTGGACCTTAAGGCCTTTGAGAAATGGATTCAGGGCTGGTGCCAGGAGGCTGGTGCCAGGCCTCCCCCAGGAGGCTGGGGAAGGTGTCACCTACCAGTTTCAACAGAAATGGACAGAGCCCCGAATTACAGCCACCAATGACACTCTAATCCATGGTGGACTGGGTTCAGCAGAGTCTGTAGACAGCTTAATCTCACTGTGAAGCCCCAAATCTTCCCAGTTGCCACTGACAGCCGCTACCTACAGGCTGCAGGGGTTCCAGTACTGGGCTTCTCCTCGATGAACTGAACCCCAGTCCTGCTGCATGACCACGAGTTCCTGAATGAAGTCGTGTTCCTTTGGGGCATTGACATCTATGTGCGACTGCTGCCCGCCCTGGTCAGTATGCCAGCCCTTCACAATGAGTGCTAATAGCCCCACCTAACCGCAGCCTCTGGCTTATCCTAGTGCCTTCCCCTCCCCAACCTGGGGTGCTGAGGAAAAAAAAAAGAGGTCTTTGAGATTTCACTGGGATGTCATACTCTCAATATAAAGACACCTACTCATACAGATGAGCAACACCTCTATAACTTAGAGTTTTTTGAGAACTACTTCTAAGATATTTAAGGTCTTGGTTACACAATTAGCACCTTTCAGTAACAGGGCTGGATGATTGTTCTTTTCTGACTCCTAGGTCAAGTATCTACTGATTATTTTATATTGCTTCTGAGCCCAAAGTAAATATGTAGGTGAATGGAAAAAATGTATGGATTTTGCATCAATTAGAATTATAAGAGACAGTAATCTAGAATACTGTAATCAGTTCTGGGTTCTTAAACTCAGAAAATATATTAGCAATCTAGAGACCTTATGGAGGGGGCATACAGGATGATAAAATGCCTTAGAACCTTGCCATGTGAAGTTATTAAGATGAATGCAAGGAATGGGGGATCCATAGTCTGCTAAAGAGAAGATTGTTGGAAGACAGAGAGAAGATGGTTGTTTCTCAAATGAGATAACATTTGCAAAAGGATCAGCACAATGTCTGATACATAGTAGATGCTTAATAAAACTGTTCCTGTCCCTTGTTAGAATTTTGAAGCCATAACTCATAGAAGAGGGATTAGTTTGGATTTGTTTAGAATCAGAGAATGGAAAAAAAAAACTGCAGCAATGAGCAATAAAGATATTAGGTTTAGAAAAACTTAGAAATTAGGTGTGTTCTCCCTCACTGAATGTCTTTTTTTTTTCCTAATGGATCTTTTTATCTTTCCTAGGCTAGATGTACAAGGGTTACTCACTGCAGTGTCCCACTTCTGAACCATATCCAAGCTTTAATCCACTCTGTTTCTAACCCAGTCCAGTTTGCCCAACTTAGGTAATTTGGTTGTCCTCTACTAAAGCAGACTCATGAGGTTGATCCAACATGTAGTGCAGACAATCAGTAGGCATAGTTCAGTGTGCCTCAGGACTCCTGTGCTAAAGCAATTCATCAGCCTCAGCCTCCATCATAGCAAAGATTGTAGGCCCTTTACCATGTCTGACTGCTACATATCTTCAAGTAAAAGCCCAGGTGATTCCTAGCCTAATGTGTTATAAAAGGCATTCTTTTTCTGATCCTGACAGGACTTAATGACTGCTGATGCTCTTTGACTTCTACAATAATATAATTCTGTCAAATGGAGGTAAGGATGCATGAAAACAAACAAAAGAAACAACCCAATGATTTCCCAGTTTATATATAGCCTAATCCTGAACCACGAATCAGTCCTTCAAATGTTTGCTTAATAAATAGATCAAGATTAAATTTCTTAGCAAATTCATTGCTCAAGCATGTAAGTCATTAGAAATAGATTTATTACTACTACTACTACTACTACTACTCCTATTATTATTTAGCCAGTGGCCCATGAATGAATGCGTTTCTCTGTCTACTTTGTTCTTAATATTTGGACAATTATGTTTTGGAACTCTCAATTGAGTTTTTTTTCTTTTTTTTTGTGTTTTTGTATTTGAATACTAGTATATACTTAGAAGGATGTATGTTAAAGAAACATAAAAATCTGGAGATAAATGTGAAAATTCTAAGGACATTCTGATTTTTATCTTGAGGGTCAGTTTTTCTGCACTTTCTGTAAAGGTTTTCTTTTATGCTAATCTTGAAAATTCAAATTTCTTCCCCAAATTGATTATGTGTTTCTGAAACCATACCTTGGTTCCTCTAGTTCTGTCTCCCCACACCAATTGCACTTTTAAACAAACTATTTTTCCTTACCTTAGTCCCTGTTCTTTATGAAGTTAACAGGAAAAAAAAAAACATTAAAAATTGTCCTAAATCCCCCACTGTGCCTATTTAGGAGATTTACTTCATTTTAGAAATTATTGAAATCTGAGATATTTAGAGTTGTTTCTGAAAATGTATATCAGCTAGGGTTCTATGGTAATTCAATTATTCATATTAATTCTGTGTTGAAAAATAACCCAAAATCTTACCCATCAAGTCTATGGAAATACAAAGGTTCTCACAGATGTGTTTGAACAAAGACAATTGTAACAGACAGATACTCCTCTCTTCCTAAGTCTGTGCTCAGGAACAGCTTGCACATTTCCCTCAGTTGATTTCCTTACTGCATCAGACAGCTATAACATTCCTTACTGGTGTCTGACTTTATTAGCTGAAGTACTGAATGCTTCCAACATTTTCCCCTCTGAATTTAAAATTGTCCCTTCTTGTTTATAATTTAGGGAGGTGGCTTTTTTTTAATCTTTCCTTTAGAGCAGTTGAAACAGTCATCAAGCTTAGCATCCTTGTTTTTAGTGTTCCTCATCATTTCGAGATCATTTTGCAGAGAAGCACTTTCTAGAGTACCTTCTATATTTTCTCCAATGATTATTTCTGCTTTCCAAGGAGAAAACTCCCATTTGTACCATGAATTCATTTGAGTTCCTCAGCTTGCTATAACTCCTTGGTAATTCACTGGCTAGGGAAATATTATTTTATTTGAATCACTCTCCTCAAATTCAGATCGTGAATTTATGGGTCTTTTCTTGGAAGGGTGTTGGAAGATTAATTCACAAGATTTTTTTTTCTTTTTATTTTGCTTTAGTCTATACTCAGCTAATTCTCTTATTTGTAACTAATTTACTTTTTTATTGGATTTGAGGCTACAGATTCATTTATATATATAACATGAACTGGAAATAAACAGCAAAATAGGACTATCCTTCACACTCCAATAAATGTTTTCTTGAACTAGATTTTTATATAAAGAAAAAGCTTTCAACACAAAATCATTCACAGACTGAAACATCTGTGGGACCTCACCCTTTAAAGAGAATACCTCTTCCATTTCATCTGTATTCACCATCTATAATACAGGCAGTGGCTTGTACTAAGCATTTGCTTCCCCATTTCAGGCTCCTTCTGATACTGATAATCAGATCATTTCTCAAAGTTTATTTTTTCTATGCTTGCATTGATCAGAAAATTGCATGATCTTAAGATATGCACAAATAACATGTCATTAGAGGAGACTGTTTTTCATTCATGCTTTAAAAATGAGAATTAAGTGGAGTGAGATATATTGTTCTCTATACCTTTCAATCTTTCTTTTTGGTGATAAAAATAATCTGTTCTACAGATGATATATCTTAATTGGATGTCATTCCAATCTTCCTGCTTTTTCCCATTCACTTTTTTTTGTTTGTTTTTCTGCTGTTTTGGGAAGTTATACCATTCATAGTCTTCAATCATTCTGCCCCATAACAAGTTGGTGCTGGATATACCTTCCAAGCTGGTTTTGTCCTTAGATACCTTTTTCTCTCGTCTGCTTTGGACTCCTTTTTGAGGTAACTGTTTCAAATTACTTATACTTCTTTTAGAAATTATAATTAGTGTCAATGTCTTTACTTTTATCCATTTCACAGGTCTCAGAGTCATTGCTTTGTTAAAATAGGTCAAAATGGAACTGTTTTAATTGTGCATAATGTTTTCTCATCCCAAACCTTTCTTATAATTTGGGGGTGGTTTATCTGAGGGCACACACAAACAGCTAATTTTGGAACCATGCCTTTGTAAAAGATTAGTCTGTTAAGATTTACTTATTCTCATTTTTTGGCAGTAAAAAGTTTTCCTTGGAGAGTCAAATTAAGGACTTGGTGGAGTTGATTTTATTGTGCCATCAATGGTAAAAAGAGAAACCATTTCATTAAATATTTTATCATTTGACTTTTAAGTGTTTATGATGAGCCCTTGAAAAAAATATGAAATTACTTGCTGCTTCTGTGCTATGTTACTAAAGATAATACAGAGAAATTCTTAAAAGAGCTTAAAAATTTTCTCTTGATAAGAATCAATATATCCTTTGATGTTCAGTGCTTCAGTATGGTGACGGGCTTAGAAGGACGTGCCAAATTTCTAGGATGCATTGTCAAATATTAACACTAAAGTTCTGCTCTAATGTCCCATCATGTAACCTTGTGGGATCAGAGGCTTTGCTAGGTGAACCCAAGCTCTGTCAATTTTTAACATTAGGTTTAGAGTAGGGGTTGAATAAAGAAATCATATGTCTTATCCAAGGACTGATCTATTCAATTTTTTTTAATGTTCATCTCCATATTAGCCAGAATGTGATGAGTATTTGTTGTTCTTAGCGTATACAGGGGAATTGTCATCTATATTGTGAAATTATACACACACACACATACACACACATCCAATTGAAATTATATATCCTTGATATCAATGAATCAATGAATCTATGAGTATTTGTTAAGTGCCTGCTAAGTATTTTTAAGGGGATGTTATTTGTGAACATTTTAGCAACTGAGATCATTGTTAAAATCAAGCTTAGATTTTTCAGAAATTAGGAATAGACAATAACAGAAAAATGTTATTTCCATTTTTACAAGATTACTTGAATGATAGCTCAGGGAAATAACCTAGACATAGCTTATCTGAATTTCTCTCATTGTATTCTTTCATAAAGGATGGTGAGATAAAGGTATATTGAGGGAGAATTCAGAACTTCTTGACTAACTTTATCCTAACTTATTCCTGCATAAATGAATCAATTAGGAAGCGTTTATTATATACCAAATATGTGTTGATGACTCTGATCTGGAAATACAAAGACAAAAATTAAAATATTACCTATCCTTAAAGAGTCTAATAAATAATAGGTAATATGAAATGAGGCATATATTAAAATGTCACAAGGATCTATCTTGAAAATATTCTTTAAATAATTTGACAAAATTTGATTTCAATTAAATCCTACTGTGATTCTTCATAATGGACATAACTTTGGTTTCTCAAAGGCTTAGAAGCACATAAGCAAGTCTATCAATTTATCATGTAGTATATATCTCTTTTTTAAAAAAATGATATACAGCTAATGCAAGAGGATTTATTATTCAAAGGAACTCATAATAATCTCATTTCATGTATGAGAAGATTCTAGAAAATCAATAAAATGACATAATAATGGGAATTATGATAACTAAACCTCTCTGAAATAGTATTTTTTACAGAAATTGAGATGCCCTGACTAATTCTGTTGTGCTTAAAATGGAGACTCATTTGCCTTATGTTGTTTTCACAAAAAGGTGACATGTATATGTATATATATATACACACACACACACATATAATAATTCACATATATGTATATGTGTGATTTGTATATATGTGCATATATACATATATACACATATACATATATACACATACATACACATACATGCATACATATATACATACACACGCGTGCACGCACACACACACATAGTTATCCCTCATACAGTTATTGTTTGTTGCTCTTTTACCACAAACTTCTGTTAGAAATATTGACCCTAGGAGCAGCTAGATGGTGAAGTGGATAGAGCTCTGGCCTTGAAGTGGATAGAGCTCTGGCCTTGGAATCAGGAGGACCTGTGTTCAAATCTGGCCTCAGACACTTGACACTTACTAGCTGTGTGACCCTGGACAAGTCACTTAACCCCAATTGCCTCACCAAAGAGCAAAAACAAACAAAAAAGAAATATTGACCCTGTGGCTCTGAGCCCTCCCTCTTCTCCATAAAATGGAAGTGTGTATATGCACACACATACTTATATGCACACAGTATATTAGCAGTAGCAGCTTACTTTTCCATATTATTTATTATGTGCCAGCTAAGTGCATTATAATTATTACATCATTCAATCGTCCCAGACAGAGGTGAAGTGACTTACCCAGAGTCACACTTCTAGTAAGTGTCTGAGACTGGATTAGAATTCAGGTCTTCCTGACTCAAGGTCCAGTTCTCTATCCACTGCACCACCTAGCTGCACATATTTCATAAAAATAAATAAATCCATGGTTGGGAAATCACAATGTAAGCCTTAAAATGCCAACGTTAATTTGGGTCATTTGTAAATACATTTCTACCATTTGTATCATTAGAGGAAAATACCACACATTTGCACGTACCATAACATCTTTCTATGAAAATTAATTATATCAAATCAAAATATCTTAAATTAATTACATAGACTTATACACACATAAAATATTCCATTTTAACCCATTTTAAATTATATTTTCCTTAACTTTATATTGTTTGGTTTTAATCTCTAGACACTTATCAATGAGAGGACCTCTGTGATATTCTTGAGAGTTAGGTCTGTGTCATATATAGTTCTGTACTTTTACCATTTAGTCCCTTATACACAATGTTTACTTAACAAACATGATTTGAAAAAAATGGACAAAATTCATATAATTTTATCTTTTTATGGAAAAAGCCATATTTTGTGAGGAAGAAAAATTGCTACAACTTAATTTTTTTGGTAATTTTTTTAGAACTTCAGGCAACATTTTTTCAGATCATTCCAAAATCAGTCTTTAAACCTTACCCTATAATATATTCTATTCACTGCTGCCAAAAATCATCTTCAAGTGTTATTTTCAACAGGCTACTTTGCTTCTTAGAGCCATTCATTGACTCCCAATTGCTGCTTACATTCAATTGCAACCCAGATTTTTTTAAGATTCAGTGATAACTGTTTGTTATATCTAATCATCTCTTTTCTCTGACACATGAAAAACATATTTCTCTTTTCTTTACTAACCTTTTATTTCTCTTCCAAAGCTTTCCCTTTCCTCCTTCAAAATCATCCCCCAATATCCCAGTCTTCAACACAATTTCCAGTGTAACTCCACTTAATTTGTAACTAATTAGTCCAGTAATTACTTCCCATATTACTTATATTCCCTACTTTCTAAACTTTGTATTTGTCATTCACAAGCTAATATTTAAGTTATGGTACAAATATGAAAATTTAAACAAAAATAATATGGCTATAGAGTACACTGATAATTTCTTTTTACATTGCATCAATTCAATATGAGATGCCAGGAACTCATAGAACCCATTACCAGTGCATTGTGTAGGGGACAGGTATGAACTGGAAGTTTTGTTACCCACTACTCAGTTCTGGGTCACAGATCCAGAGAGAATTGAGAAGAGGAATGTGCAAATATAAGCTTGGTATTCTCTGTCAGAGAGGCTCTGGGTGGTGTCAAGAAAGGAGATAGATAAACATCCAGCAGCATGAGTATGTGGCTAAGATTCCAAGCACAGAGAAGGATCTCATTTCCAGCATTTAGCCCAGCCTCTAGAGAAATAGCTAGGTCTAGAGGGAATCTGATAAGAGAAGAGTCTAACAGAAATCCAGGTCAGGAACTTGTAGAGTACAAAACGGGGAGGCAGAAATCAGACCTCCAAAGTTTCAAAATCCCTGAAAATTAGAATGGACCAAATTAAAGTCAATTACTTCATAAGCCAGAAAGAACTACTGAAACAAAGTCAAAAGACTCGAAAAAAACAGAAGAAAACCTAAGGTTTATCATTGTAAAATTACCTCAACAGCAAAACAGATCAAGGAGAAAAAAAAAATTAAGAATCATCAAACTATCTGAATGCTATCCCTAAAAAAGGAGCCTAGATGCTAGTTCAAGTTTGTTTTTTTCTTTTCAGATGTTTTAGAAACAGAAGGCAAAGTGGAAATAGAAAGAATCCACTAATCATCTGAAAGTTACACACAAAAGAAAACCCACAGGAACATCATTTGCAAAATCAAGTTTTTCCAGGTCAAATAAAAATATATAGAGTACTTGGAATATAATATCACAAAAGAGAGAACTGTGCATTGCCCAATCTCAAGCCTGAAAGTTTCATGTGTTATGGTAAATTTACATACATAGTTGAAATCTTTTAATCATGCCACTATCCACACAAAACAGTGCTTGCTACTCCTTTCTTTCCTGGAATGAATTTCCCCCACCACAACCAAGCTGTCAGACCGTAAGCAAAAAAGGAGACCAAAAATACCAACATATATTTGTGATGTTTTGGGGAATCTTTATTGGTCTCATTTATCTCTGTAAGACCTAAGTATACTGCCAAAGTACTCATGTCAGATAACATTGGAATTTTTCTATCTATATGGCTCTGCTTTCTAGCCCAGATTTCATGAGGAGAAAAAAAAATCTACCTCTTTAAATTCATTATTGAGTAAACATTTGTTTAGCATCTACTATGTGTTAAGCACTGTGTAAGCACTGGAGATACAAAAAGAAGCCAAGGACAGTCTCTTCCTTCAAGAAGCTCACAATCTAATAAGGAAGATAGCATGAAAACAAATATGTACAAATAGGAAATAATTAGTGGAAGGAACTGGAATTCAAAGGAGTTGGGAACGGCTTCCTGTAAAAAAAATAAAATAAAATTTTAGTTGGGATTTTAAGGAATGCAGGGAAGTGAGTGGGAAGAGTCGAAGGGAGAAAGTATTTTCAGAATGGGGGACAGAGAAAGTACCCTGTGTTGTTTGTGGAACATCCATGAATCCAGTATCACTAGATTGAAAATTATGTGCTGGAGAATTAGGTATAAGATGGGAAAGGTAGGAAGGGGTTAGGTTAAGATGGGCTTTGAATACCAAATAGAGCATTCTGTATTTGATCCACTGAAATTTATTGATTAGGGAGGTGGGGAGGTGACAAGGTTGAAGGAACCTGTGCTTTAGGAAAATCATTTTGGTGACCGAATTGGGGGAGGAATTTCAATGGGAAAATACTCAAGACAGACAGACATACATGTAGGCTATTGCAATAGTTCATGTGTGAGGTAATAAGGGCCTGCATTAAAATGGTGGTTACGTCAGAGGAGATAAGAGACCAAATTCAAGAGGTGTTGCAAAGGTGAAATTGACTATACTAAGCAACAGATTGGATATTAGGGATAGGAGTGAGAGATAGTGAGGAGTCCAGGGTGACTCTTAGGTTGTGATCTTGAGGAATGAGAGGATGGTATTCTTCTCTTCAATGATAGGGAAGTTAGGAGGCAGGGGTGGGGCAGTTTAAGGGGAAAGATAATGATAAGATATATTTTGAACATCAAGTTTGAGATGTTTGAAAGGCAGTTAAAGAAGAGGCATTGAAATTCAGTAGAGAAGCTGGGGAAGAAGAGACATATTTGAGAATTATCACCATAGGGATTGTGCTTAAATACACGGGAGCTGATGAGATCAACAAATGAAGTACTTCTAAGGGAGAAGAAAAGAAGACTCAGGACAGAACCCTGAGGGACATCTACTTCCATTACCTGGAAGAGGATCCTAAAAAAGAAATAGAAGGAGAGGTCAAATGGTTGGAAAGAGAGCTAAGGAAGAGTGATGTTGCAAAAACCTAGAGACACAAGAGTACAGGGAGGAGGACAGGGTATTCAATTGTCAAAGAATGTAGAAAGTTCAAGGAGAATGATGATTGAGGAAAGGCCATCGAATTTGGCAACTAAGAGATCATTAATAATTTTGGAGAGAATAGTTTCAGTGGATTAAGGTTGAAAGCCAGATTGTAAAGAGTTAAAAAGGGAGTGAAAAAAAGAAAAGAGAGGCAAAGACTGTAGGAGACCTTTTCTAAGAGTTTAATTTTAATTAGACTAGGTAAACAAGATCTAACTATGGGGTTGGGATCTGGACCCCAGAAAGGAAAAACCCTGGACTTTCCCACGTGGCCAACTCTCTGGCATTTGCCTGAGGCTATAATCCCAACAAATGGCCTTTCATTGTGGCTACACCCAGTCTCCCAATTCTATGTTATCCTTAACCTAGCCTAACCCCCCATTATTTTACCTCCGTATGGCCCCCAGCCATTTACTTCCCTTAATCCTAGGTAGGCTCCATTCTCCCTTGGCCAAGTGGTCCAGGTCCCAGGAGTTCCGTTCACCCCAATTTACTGGCCACTCCCATCCAGATCCTCCTTAGACCCCTCCTTAGACCCCTCCTCCAGTCACTCCAAACTACTTGGCCACTCCTAGATTCCTCCCAATCTTTCTGTATATAAGGTCCATCTTGTCTCCATTGAGGTGCTTAGATTCTTAAAATCTAACCACTGCTGAGATTCTTACAATGTAGCCAGCCAATAGCTCACTATTCAGACTCTTAAGAGTCTGTGCAATATGAGAAATGTTCTAATAAACCTTTTTTTTTGCCTGAAAGGAGGTTTGGGTCACATTCTTTCCGGCAGAATCACATGTTGTGATTTTGGGGTCAGCACCCCTAAACCCCTGAATCTCAACATTAGCACTATAGTTAGCAGGGTTGAAAGGATCAGGTGATAGTCCCCCCCCCCCCACCCAAGAAGTGTGAGACATGGGCCTCTTTTCATTATTTCCTATTTATTTTTTTTATAGCTTGCTTTGTATATATTTGTTCACATATTGTTTACTTCATTGAATTATAATTTCCTTAAGGTCAGGGAATGTAGTCACTTTATGAAAGGTTATTATTAATTATTGGCAATAGTAAATGAGCCGGGGGAGGCTAGGTGGCCCAGTGGATAGAGCTCTGGCCTTAGAGTCAAGAGGACCTAAGTTCAAATCTGATCTCAGACACATGGCACTTACTAGCTGTGTGAGTCACAGCTAGTCACTTAACCCTGTTTGACTCACCAAAAAAAAATCTGTCTATATCTATATCTAT